>NC_080066.1:152688513-152991543 GCF_949987535.1 Balaenoptera acutorostrata | reverse complement strand
TTTTTTTTAAAAGGGTGGTAGTTTATTCTTTTTTTTTTTTTTTTTTTTTTTTTTTACTTGATTTTATTTATTTATTTATTTATTTATTTTTGGCTGTGTTGGGTCTTCGGTTCGTGCGAGGGCTTTCTCCAGTTGCGGCAAGCGGGGGCCACTCTTCATCGCGGTGCGGGGACCGCTCTTCATCGCGGTGCGCGGGCCTTTCTCTATCGCGGCCCCTCCCGTCGCGGGGCACAGGCTCCAGACGCGCAGGCTCAGCAATTGTGGCTCACGGGCCCAGCTGCTCCGTGGCATGTGGGATCTTCCCAGACCAGGGCTCGAACCCGTGTCCCCTGCATTAGCAGGCAGATTCTCAACCACTGCGCCACCAGGGAAGCCCTGAAGGTTCTTTTATAGTTGAAACAAAATAAAGGAACAAATTGGTTTCTGAAGCCAATAGAACTCCTAATTTTCTTTCTTTTTTTTTTTTAACATCATCAGAACAGCCTCATTTTTCTCATTTATTGATCTTATAATAAATAAATATTGAACTTATAAAATAAGTTCCTTCTAATAAATATCATTTTATCTGTTTGATTTATTAGAGTCTCATATAAACAATTGATAAATTATATAGGGTCCTCAGTGCTACAGGAGTTGATACCAGTGAGTTGAAGTAGCTGATCAAAGTTTCATGGATTTTGACTGAATTACACTGAAGGAGAGATGCTCTGGAGGTTTGGCTGTCCAGAGGGAAATCGTCTCTCCCCATGCCTCACCCTTAACCACAGTTGTTAATTCTGCTTGCCCTCCCTGACCCTGGGACCATGTGATTCCTGAAGAAAGCAGCTTTAATCTCTTCCTATCCCAGCTGTCCTCCAGGTTCCCTTTCAAGAGAGCTGAGTCCACTTTGTAGTTCTAGAATATAAGTTTCACTAATGACACGTGGAAGCACTAAAGTCAGGGTCCTTGGGTCTTTCAAACAACTCATATCTTTTTCTCTAAGACAAACACCCTCAGTCCCCAGTTTACTCTGGGTGAAGCACTGTCCTATGTATTTTATACCCATCATATAATTTACACCTTCCAAGAATCTCAGGCTACGGTCCAATTTCTCTCCTCCCCTTCACAGTTGTAAAACACTGTTCTATACTCACTGTGATCATTTCCTCACTTCCCACTCTCTCCTCAACCCTGGCATCCACTCCATCACTCCATATCTACCACTCTGGCTAAGGTCACCAATGATTTCTGTGCTGTTAAATGCAATGAGCATCCTTCAGTCCTATTTTACTTGACCTTTCATCATCTTTCCACATGGCTGAGCACTGCTTTCATGAATCAGTCTTGCCTTCACTTCTGTGACCCACGATTTTTAAGCTTGGTTTCACCTCCCCTACACCCTTGTCACCTTTTCAGGCTCATTCTTCTTACCCAAAAATAAATGTTGGGTTTCCTTGAGGTTGAGACCCAGGCCCTCTCCTCTCTTTACATTATACTTGATTCCTGGGGCATCTCATTCACATGCACAGTTTCAATGTCTCTGGTCTCTGCTAATATTCACCAAATTGTATTTCCAGTTCAGATCGAGCTGCCTGATGGACAACTAAACTTGAATGTCTCAAGGGCACCACAAGCCAACAGGTCCAAAATCACTCAGGCTCCTTCCCCAACACCTGCTACTCCCCTGGGAGTACCTCTCCTACAGATTGGCAACATTAGCCATCCAAACCAGAAACCTGAGCATCATCCGTGACAAATTCCTCTCCCTCACTACTCCCCTCCTACTCCATCCCACCTAATCTATTACCAAGTCCTGTTTATTTTATTTCCTAAATAGTTGTCTGATCTGTTTACTTCGCTCTAACTCCCTTTATTCCCACCCCTTTGTAAGCTACCACCTTATTTCATCTGGACTACAGTAGTGGCCTCCTAGCAGGTGTGCCTAAACTAATTTTACCACCTTCCTCCAAACCTATTCTTATTAAGAGATCTCTTCTAAAGGAAAATCTGATAATAGCAGCTCCCTGATTAAACCCTCAATGGCCTCCCACTGATTTTAAGATAAAAACAAAACATTGTGAAACCCTTCTTATCTCTTCACCCTCACCTAGTTCCCTTTTATTCTCTTCCCTCCAGCCTCACTGGTCGGCTTCCTTATCTGCCACCACAGGACTTTTGCACATCCTGTTTCCCTTCTTATCCAGTTAGCTATCCTCATTCTTAAGTGCTCAATGCAAGTATAACCTTCCCAGGAAAACCTTACTGAAAATTTCTTATCACATCAGATCCCCCTTTTATAGGTTCTTATAACTGCTGCTATTCTTAGCTGCACTTTTCACAGTTACAATTTTATATTCGTTAGTATGATTACCTAGTCATTGTCTGTGTTCCATCTGGCATTTCTCATAATTATATCCCAGTGCCTAACACAGTGCCTGGCTCACAGTGAGAGCACAACAAATATTTGTAGGATGAAAGATCAAAAAGATAGGTAATATATTTAAGATAGGTGCTATTATTAACCCCATGTTACATAATGAAGAAATTGAGGCTCAGACAGGTTAAGTACATTACTAAGCTAAGAAGTAACTGAGGCAAAATTTGAGCCTGTCTTTCTGATTCCAGAGCCTGCAATGCTTAAGCAGCACTCTGCTTTCCCAAGTGGACCAAACACCAGACTAACAGAACACCAGTCTGGACAAAACCAGACTAACCAGCAGCTTTTTAAGGACACCAGTTCTCTATAGCCACATCTGCATCAAAAGCAGAATCCTGCAAATCAGAACAGAATCCTAGAATCCCGGAGTTGGATGGGATTTAGAAATCCTCTGTTGAGAAGACACAATCTGTAGAAAGCCACACAACAAAGTGGTGGCAGATTTAGGGTTAGAACTTCTAACTCCAAACTCGGTGCTCTATACCCTGAATTCTATATATCCACCCTGCCTCCTTTTCCAGGGCAGGAGCTTAGTGTCCAAGGTCCAAAGTTCAATCTGCCAAGAGCAATGGCCTCCCAACTTTTTTGACTGTCGTCAATTTGTGATAGGGGAGGGGGAGCAAAAGGCAACAGATCCCTGGATCCACTTATTCTCACTTTCCAAGATAAAAGAACTCAGTGCTATCAATTAGGGGCTATCCTACAAGCAAATTTAGGGAGATCCTTATACATCTGCTGTAGCGGTAGGAGTGTGGCTGCTTCAGATTGGAACTACATTACTTGGTCTGCCCCAGACAACTGTACTAAACTGCTAAACCCATTAACGGCATTATCTGTTCTAGTGTATACAACTCCGTGAGGGAGGTACCATGATTAAGCCTACTTTAAAGATAAAGAAACTGAAGTTTAGAGAGATTGAGTAATTTATGCAAAATTACAAAGATTTTGAGGGACAGAGTGGGAACTTAAATCCAAATGTTCTAGGTCTAGGCTCTTAACCACCATACTAAGCTCCTTCAAAAACAAATAGCCATGGGGACTTCCCTGGTGGTCCAGTGATTAAGACTCCACACTCGCAATGCGGGGGGGCCTGGGTTCCATCTCTGGTCAAGGAACTAGACCCCGCATGCCACAACTAAAAAGATCCCACGTGCCACAACTAAAAAGATCCTGCATGACACACGGAGGATCTTGCACGTGGCAACAAAGATCCCATGTGCTGCAAGACGTGGCACAGCCAAATAAATAAATATTGAGAAAAAAAAAAAAACAGCCATGCGTATATGTCTTAAAGTCTAGTAATTGGAACTTCATTTCTTTCACTACTGTTTGCCTAGTATCATTTCATTCTAAAAACTAGTTTAATATAAACAAACATGAGGTGTCCAGATATGGAAAGATATATTAAATGCAAATATGTTCGGATATGGAAAGATATATTAAAGGCAAAAAAAAAACACCCAGCCATGGTAGACTATGTCTGATCTCCTATATGCACTAAAAAGTATATATATACTTCTGGAAGGATACACAGTAAACTATTAATCTATTAGGAGTGGGCCTGGGGAGGCCATAAGGAAGCAACCTTTTACTATTTACTTTATGAGCAATTATTATTTGTATAATTTTAAAACTTGAAATATGTACTGTAAATGTAAATAAACATCTTTTCACAGTATATTTAACTAAAAAGCCACCAGAAACTAAACTGATTCAAAACTAGCAGTAATGTAATCCCCCTTTTCACGTTCAAACCAACACCCATGACAATGAAGGCAAAGAGCGGTAAAGCAATGCAAGCACTGGAATCTGATCAGAGTTCAAATCCCTGATTCCACCATTTACTTGCTTATGATTTCAGATAGGTTATCTAACCTCTATGAACCTCAGTTTCCTAATCTGTGAAATGGGCACAATCCTGCCTCACGGGATAGTGATAAGGATAAGAGAGATAATGAATGTTAAACACTTAGTACAGAGCTTGACAGGTAGTCAGCAGTCAATAGGACTGGTAGCCATTTTTATGCATTGATGACAAAGCATTCTTCCCCCATCAAAGGAATTCCAGCTATGCTCATGCTTGTGTGATAGGAGATGAGAGGTTGCCCAGAGTCCAGGGGCAGTCAGGCTTGCGTGTAGAAAAACGGACTAATGGGCTTCTATTTTTCAATCTGTGTGCTTCCAGGATCTCCAGCTATACTTTAAGAATTATTAACTATTTGTCCTCAGGAGAAAATTATGCTTGTGAATCTTTGTGGGTGGGGAGGTTTGAGGACTATACTTTAAGCTGCTTTTCTTTGGTTTAGTTTCATTCCTCATCCATCCCCTGCCTCCAACCCCCAATCAGGACATTTACAAGCTGAAGAAATTTGCTCAACCACAGGAATTTTTGCAGGTCAGTTTGACCCAAGGTGGAATCCAAGGATGGGACCACATCCCTTAACCAAAATTCTGAAATTCAAAACACTCTAAGATCAAAAGATTTTTCATAAGTCTAAGGCAAACAAACTCATTTGCAGGAAGACCCTGAACTGCCATGAGGCTATTTAACATCTTTACTGATCACACTTGGGATGAGTAGTCATACGTTTTTCTGAGGAAATATGGATGTGCTTGATTAAGTGGTGCTGCCCTGGACCTCACTAAGGATTTTACATAATAGGCAGTAGATGTACCGTATTACCTTGTTAAAATCTGAAAAATTCTAAATTCTGAAAAACATCTGGCTCCAAGGGTTTCAGATAATTTATTGTAGGCCTGTCTTTCCAGACAGGCTCTCAAGTCTTCCTTGTCCACAGCCCAACTGATTCCTATCATTCATCAGCTGGGTCATCTGTGAGGGCAGACAAACCTGGCTAAGACTCAGAGGCCTCAAGGCCCCACTGGGAACTCAGCACCATGGACAGTAACACACCCCATTGTTGCTGCCAAACAAATTTACTAACATCTTGGACTTGATCTTCCTGCATGTAGAAAGAGAGTGACGCAGTGCAGCATGCCAGAGAAATGCAACCATTGTTTTCTAACAGTAAAACACAAGGTATAGGGATGGGGGTGGGGGACAGCTGATGTGGTCTGGGCAGAGGAAATAAATGTGTTTCTTATCTTTTTCCTCCAGCTGGTTCCAAGCTCTTCTCCTCTGACATTATTAACAGCCTGGCAGGTACTCTGAATGTCTGTTCCCATTAAGTTTCCTTGCTTTTCTAATCTACAAATAATTCTGGCTAGTTTTCTTTCCTGAGTGTTCTGTGTTGCTTAGCCACTGGATTTTCCCAGCCTCATCTACCCAGCAACCAGGTAACTAGGTGGAGACCTTGTTAGACATGGAAAGGAAGTTCCTAGTGGACTCCTGCCAGCCCTGGCCACTCTAATAAAAGGGATGTGAAGTAAGCCACAGGTTCCCAATGTTGTCCATGCTCAGATTATCATTAGGTCCCTGAGGAGGAAAAGAGGGGCAACAGTGAGGTGGTTTCCATCACTACTAAGTGCAGTCACATCCAGCCTCAAAGGAAACAATGCCTCAACTGGCAAGTATAAAGTGACAGTAAGTTAGAGCTGCAAGGGTCCTTAGAGAGTCTATGCTGGAGGCGGTAGAAGCAGAATGGTTGCTTTTGTCTAGTCAACAAATATCTATTAATTGTCTAGTTATGTCAGGCACAGCCTAGTTACCAGGGATGAAAAATACAGCCCCATCTTTCTCCCCGAAATCAGAGTCAGGTGGGAGAGAGAGACAAGTAATATTTAGAAGTACAGAGTGCTGAGTGCTATAGTAGGGAACATGGAGGGACTTACAGGAAGCCAGTGGAAGGGAATCCAACCCAGGCTGAGGAGTCTGGGAAAAGATGCCTGAGAAGGAAACACCTGAGCTGAGATTTTAGGGATGTGCAGGTGGGTGCAGCAGAGGATTTCAAGAAAATAGAATAGCACAAGCAAGGGAGGGGCACTGTTCAAGAACTCAGACTCATCACCTCTTTCTATTTGTATGTATTTGACCTTATTCCACAGATAAAAAATTATCTTGTCTCTGATGACCGAAGCCATGTCTTGTATCTCCATGTATCCCCAGAACCTGTTCCATTCCCTATATACAATAAGTGCTCCATCAGTGGTTATCAGTGATAATGGCTTTAAGGCCACACACATCAGAACTGTGCAAGGCAGATGATGTCACAGTAGAAATCAGAATGTGACAGTAGAAATTTGGACATGCTCACTCTCTGCCTCTAACCCTTGATAAGCTGCCCCAAGCAGGAACTTTGACCTGAAGTCTCCAGCAAACTGCAGAAGTTGAAATTGCTCCCGACTTCCCGTGGCTGAAAGTTCCTCAGGAAAGTGTGTGACCCCATACTCTCATTCTCAAGAAGATTTCATTTTGAGCCCCAGCACCTTATTAATCAGCCCATTAACACTGAGAGAATTCCATGGCCTCCCTGAGCTGCTGCTTTTCTACCCACAAATATCAAGCTTGTTCCTGGGTTACCTGTCTCAGGGGCATATTATGAGGGGAAAAGAAGGGTAGTTAGATTCACAGCGAGCCCTTTGAAAACATAAAACATCACTCACTCAGGTTATAAACGATGTTCTACCCATAAGAAATCAGAAAGCCCAAACTCCCCTGCTGCCAACCAGCTGTTGGTCTTAGCTAATTCTTTTTCTCTCTCTGGACCTCATTTCCTTCCCTGTGGTAGATTCTACAGATGACCCTTGCAGATCTCACATTGTTCCATGATTTTTTTTTTTTTTTAGTGCCTATAAACTAAAAGCCTTAGGCAGCCTTTGCAAACTGTGTTCTGGGACAGCTGGGTGTTAATCCTGCGTTCATGTCATAACTCCTGTCCGTTGGTACCAAAGTTCCCAGCATTGGCTGGATGAATTGCAGCAGGCATAAGTCTAGTTGTCCCTGGCAAACTGCAGTGGCTACAGTCCAGAAAGGTCCTTTTTTGCTGGAGACTCGAGGACTGGGGAGTGGCCAGGCAGCTGGGAGAGAGATTCAAGTTGCAAGCCCAAGGAAAGGCTTCCCCTAGATGTAAGCATCATTTAACTGCAGAAAATGGTTTCTGTAACATTGGGGCAATCCACTGCAGCTTAACAGGAACCTTGGCATTGAAAAGAATTAAATCTCTTACAGGCTGCTGCGTTCTCTCTCTCTCTCAATCTCTGTCGTCCTCTTTTCTGCCCACTCTTTATCTTGCCTCATCACTGATTCACTTTCTTCCATCGCAGCTCCCTGACCCATCTTGGGGCTCCAGCTCTCCTTCCTCATTTCCCCCTTCCTCCCCAAGATGTCTCCTCTGCCCCCTCCTTCTCTCCTAACCTTATGTTTCCCAACCTCTGCATCTTCCCTGCTGCTTCTTCTTTGCCTTCCTTTTTTCTGTGAGAATCACTAGGGCTTCAGTCCACCCAGCTGTAAGGAGAACATAACCCGTTAGAAAGGTGACCTCATTTACTATAATTCTCCCACCGCACAGGCCAGGGGGAGAGGTCACCCCCCCTCCAGCCCCTCCATTATCCCTGCTGGAAGTGATGAAATTGAGAGAGGAGATGAGTCTTCAAAGGGCACCCAACATACAATACAGTAAATACCTGTTTTTGTTTAAGTTTTGAAATAATTTTAAGGTAAAGCATGTACATTACAGAGAATTTAGAAAATACAGAAAAGAAAAAAGGGGAACATTTAAATGAACCATGGTTGCCTCCATCCAGAGACAACCCTTAATAGCACTTTGCTTTAATTCCTCCTAGGATGTTTTTCTAGTCTTTTTTGCATACTTGTGGTTATACTGTATGTACAATTTTGTAACCTACTTTTTTCCACTTCATATTATAACACAAGCATTTCCCTATTGGTATTGTAAACTCTTTAAAAACATTATTTAAATTTGCTTACCCTGTGCCCTGTTTTGGGGACATTTATATGTGTTCCAAACTTTCTATAACAATAATCGATACTGTGATAGCCATTTTTTAATTTTGTTTTTGGTTTGTTTGTTTGGTTTTGGTTTTGGTTTTTTGACCACACTGCACAGCATGTGGGATCTTAGTTCCCGGACAAGGGCTTAAACCTGTGCCCCCTGCTTTGGAAGAGCAGAGTCTTAACCACTGGACCGCCAGAGAAGTCCCTTTTTTTTTTTTTTTTTTTTTTTTTTTTTGTGATAGCCAGTTTTAGCTATCAGTTTAGCCAGTTTTATGTGCAAAGTTCATACAGTCAGTGTGGTGTAGAGTTGAAGAGTGAGGCCTTGGAGCCTGGCTGCCAAGCTTGGAATCTGGGCTCCACCCTTACAAGTCATATAACCTTGGGTAAATTATGGGTCTCAGTTTTCACTTCTGTATAAGAGGGATGATAAAAGTAACTTTTTCATGGGGTTGTTGTTAGAGTTAAATAAGATGACTCAGGACTTCCCTGGTGGCGCAGTGGTTAAGAATCCACCTGCCAACGCAGGGGACACGGGTTCAATCCCTGGTCTGGGAAGATACATGCCGGGGAGCAACTAAGCCCATGGGCCACAACTACTGAGCCTGCGCTCTAGAGCCCACGAGCTACAACTACTGAAGCCCACGCCCCTAGAGCCCGTGCTCCGCAACAAGAGAAGCCACCGCAATGAGAAGCCCGCACACCACAACGAAGAGTATCCCCTGTTCTCTGCAACTAGGGAAAGCCCATGTGCAGCAACAAAGACCCAACGCAGCCAAAAAACTAAATAAATAAAAAATAAATAAATAAGATGACTCATCTAAAGCAGTTAGAACAGTGCCTGGCATGAGTAGTTATAAATGTTACCTATTAGTGTTGCCTTATGGTAGATTCCCAGTAGTGGATTTAATTTGGTCCTTGATACATAGAGCCTAATTGCTTTCCAAAAAAGAACACACCCATATTGACAAACCTATCATGATTTGAACTCAGGCCTGCCTGATGCCAAGGCTCCTGTTCTTTCTACTTGCCACGCCCCTCCAGTATCTCCTCAGGGAAGGGCTAGGAATCCCTGTATTAATTATTCTCTTAATGCAAAGGAAATGGATTACTGTCAAGACTAAGTGAAACATTCAGCACAATGCCTGGCACCTATTAAATTATTTGAGAATGAATACAACTTGTATAGTGTATTCTTACTTCATAGATTTAAAAGATGATTCATTAAGCTAATACTCAGGCTCTTAGCCCAGTTCCTGGCACAAAGGCAGACACTCAAAAAAGTCAGTCATCTATCTATCCATCCATCCATCAGTCCATCTCTCTGTTGTCTATTGTACTTCTCTCTCCTTAGTTCTCCAGTGCCCAACCAGGCAAGGTGTGCCTTCACTACCCTCGTTGTTAAACAGTCTCATTGACACAGCAGAACCCTGTTGTTGTGGTGTAGTCAGGGTCCAAAGTTTGTACTGGAATAATAGGTTTGGGAGCCAGAGGGAAAGGATTGAATACCAGGATTAGATGAGAGATGGGACATAGGCTGCAGTGGAACCAAATATGTGCTCACTAAGAGGCAGGGCTTATGTGGGTGCCCCGAATGCTGCTGGGACCACGGGGGACCAGGAATCAAGACACTGACAACAGCAAGTAGCTTGGTCTCTGAGGACTTAATCCCTGTCCCTTTCTCTCTCTCACACACACACACACACACATCTCTTCCAAGACAAGCGAAGAGAAGAGCTCTTGGGAGTGGGTGTTCTGGAAGAGGGAAACAGCAGCCTGAGTGTTTCATTCTGGAATTTGTCACTTTCCTCTCAGCTGGCACACCCTGCTCGCCCCCAGGGCTGCGTTGCCACTGCTCCCTCCTCCTCTGCCCCCATTCCCTCTTGGGTCCCCTTAGCCCAGCTGAGTCAGGCCAGGATCTTCAAAAAGAACGTCAGAAAAATCAAAGAATAACAAAAGGGAAATAAACCCCCGAAAAGCACATGAAAATCCTTAGCCTTTGAGTTTGGCAAGTACAGGTTCCTGACCCAGCAGAGAACGTGGGGCCTTGTGGCATCCCAATTCCCCCTGAGAGAGAATGTACATCCAGAGAGGCTCTTCTTACATTTTGAGGTTGTTTCCACTTGTTTTTTTTCCTGCTCCCTCATTAAATGTCCCAATCCCTCGGACCATGATGGAGATCAATAGGGTTGCTGGGGAAGAGAGTGGAAACGACTCAGCTTTGGCATCAGAGAGACTTGGCTTCAAACCTTGCCTGTTGTTTGCTTAATGTATGAATCTGGCACATTAACTTAACCTCCATGAGCTTTGATTTAAATTATTCTGAGGATTAAAAGATAAAAGCATTTAACACAGAGTAGGGACCCAGAATGGATCTCTCTTGCTCACCCTGAGCTGAAGGATGTAACAAGTACTCAGCTTCTCTAAGAACATTTTCTTAGCATCAGTAGCTCTTTCACCATTCAGCTCCCTGCCTCCCCAGACCCTGATCTGGCGAGGAGTGAAAGGTCATTTCTCTCATCAGCACATTAGACACACAGACACATGCAGCAGGGAGGCATAAGAAAGTGTCTTCCTACACACAGAGGAAGAAAAGTCTTTCCTTTCCCAGCTTAGAAATTCACCCCTGGGGCAGGCACACAGTAACACACACACACACACACACACACACACACACACACACACACACAGATGGGAGTAGTACCAGGTCCTGGATGTAGCTCTTCAGAAGATTCCTTGAGGGCAGGACCTGGCAAGAGTTCGGGGCCCACTCTACACTGTCTCAGTTCAGGGTGAAGGCATAAAAGTCCTCCTCCTGGAGACCCCACCTGGCTGACTATAGCTTCCAGGGCAGGGGAAAGGCAGGATAATGCATCAGTTTTGTCAGAAGCCAGTAGAGCAGACAAGGTGCTGAACACCTTAATTTTATGACAGGCTTTGGCCAGTGGACAAAACCTACTCTAAAGCCACACCTACATGCTTTGAAATGCTTTTCATCCCAATATCATGGAAAATAATTCAATTTTAACTTATTTCTGTTGCCTCATATTTACCATTCATTTATTTCTTCTCTACAAACCTGTTATTTCTAGATCTTTTGTATAACATAATGATAGACCATAAAATTGGTTTATCTCCTCAGAAAGAAAAAAAGTTCCCTCTCGGTGGAATTAGAATGGCACAAGGGGCTTCCCTGGTGGCGCAGTGGTTGAGAATCTGCCTGCTAATGCAGGGGACACGGGTTCGAGCCCTGGTCTGGGAAGATCCCACATGCCACGGAGCAGCTGGGCCCGTGAGCCACAATTGCTGAGCCTGCGCGTCTGGAGCCTGTGCCCCGCAACGGGAGGGGCCGCGATGGAGAAAGGCCCGCGCACCGCGATGAAGAGCGGTCCCCGCACCGCGATGAAGAGTGGCCCCCGCTTGCCGCAACTGGAGAAAGCCCTCGCACGAACCGAAGACCCAATACAGCCAAAAATAAATTAATTAATTAATTAAAAAGAAAATCCTTAAAAAAAAAAAAAAAAAAAAAAAAAAGTCGTAGAATGGCACAAGGCCCCACGTTCTGGGCTAGGTCAGGAACCTGTATTTGCCAAACTCAAAGGCTAAGGATTTTCATGTGCTTTTGGGGGGTTTATTTCCCTTTTGTTTTTCCTTAATTTTTCTGATGTTCCTTTTGAAGATCCCGGCTTAACTCAGCTGGGCTAAGGGGACCCAAGAGGGAATGTAGGGGGAAGGAGCAGTGACAATGCAACTTTCCTTGGTCCTACTATTGAACTCTGACATCTTTCTCCAAGTTGGAAGTTGCTTAACTTCTCTGGGACTCATTTTTCCCAACTGTAACCTGGGAATGATACACATTTATGAGGAACATATGAGATAATGGCTGAGCAGATTTCTGAGCTTCAGAAACTGTAGCGTGCAAGGCAAATATCAAGCATTCTTATTCTTCCACTCATTTTCATTTTCATTATTGCATCAGGTGAAAAACCCAGTCAGCCTGCTTGCTGCTGCTGCTAATTCCCACGCCCACCCCCCCAGACCTTCACACATATACGCTCACACATCCCTGCTCCGGAAAAGTGTGGAAGTGTCAACACTGCAGGGTCCTCTGCCAATGAGCCAATGCTCACATGCCCCCAAGGCAGCCTGCAGATGCCAGACTTGATGTTGATGGAGTTCTGAGCTGTGCAGTCTGCAGTTGCTGTGTTCCTCCACCTTATGCTCTGGTTCTGCCTCTCAAAGTTGCAGTAACTCACCCATTCTCCTTCCCAGACTTGAGTGAGCCTGTGCCTAGCGGGAGAGCAGGGAGTTCCGCAGGAGTGGCGCTGAGAACTCTCCTCATCTTATTTCTCTGGCATGAATGGGTGTGTTGCTAAAAAAAAAAAAAAAAAAATTGGCTTTGCAATTCAGTTTTGCAGTCTCCTATGGAGAGAAGTGGGCAGCTGTGGTAATGAAATCCAGAGCCCCGAAAGAAGTTTAAGGAACAGACTACAGACCCTGTTCGTGGTGAGGGAGGGGGAGGAAGGTCTGCCTCTAACAAAGGATCTGATTCAGAAGCAATGAAGATCTCCAGTATTCTCTCTTGAGTTCAGAGTTATGCTTATACCCAGAAATGAACCCATCCTTGGAGCCATGTCCATGGGAACAGGATTTGGCTGATGAGCATCCCAAAGGCCTACTTGTCCCTGCACTCTGCCAGCTTGTCTCCCTATCACTACCCCACCCCAACCCAGGGTTTGTGGGTCTCAGCCATGTAGACTTGAACGTGAGCTTGACTTGGCCTGAGGTCACTGGGATGGGGGTGGGGTTTGCCTTCTTCCTTATGGGGAGCATCTCTTCCAATATGCAGCCTATTGGTGTAGCGAACAAAGCAGGTCTCCCCACACTTAGTGGTGATTTACATTCCTTAGGGAACGCTGTGAGCAAATCAACCCCTTGTAGAAAGAGCTAAGAGTTTGTGCGTGACAGAGCTTATGAAGGAAAAGTCCCCAGGTGGAAAGAGATTAGCAACCAGAGCTAATTCCAACAGAAATGGAGCCCATCATGCTTTTCTGTTTGGGGAATGTCAGAGAGGTGAACAGGACATGAAGGCATCTCTTCCAAGGTTTTCACCCAGTGCCTACTATACCCCTTATCTGTGGATCTTGCTCTGGTCCCAGCTAAGTTACCTGCTGCTTCCTCCAGGAAGGCTTCCAGGGCTGCTCTGCCCCACTGACCTCTCCTGTTCCAAGCCTGAACCTTTCCCTTTTCCACTAGGACAATCAAGATAAGATGGGATTTGGGGGGCAGGGGTTAAGAAAATTTCCTAGGAACTAAAAAAAGAATAAAATTGAAACAGACAGTATAAAAGCCTAGAAACTGAGGGATTTATGGCACTCAGTAGCATTACCCAGGGTAAGCAGAGTTTGCTTGCTTCCCTCCCAGGGCCCTCTTGTAGGTAGCATCAGCTTCCCAGAAGCAGGAGGCCTCAGCATTATCCTTGATGCCCTACTCCCTTCCCCACAACCAATCTCTCCACTGTATTCTCCCCCAGAAGTGTCTCAAACCCATCCCCTGCTCCCCAACCTGCTGACTCTGCCTTATTCATGTTCTCACCATTTCTTTCCTGGACTCTGCTATAGCTTCCTCATCAGCCCTCCAGCCTCATCTCTTCACTCCAGCCTTTCTACACCGAATTTCCGCCTCTCCTGGCCTGCCTGAGGAATGTTTCATGCTTTAATAAAACTCAGCTCAAATGTCACCTCCTCCAGGAAGCCTCCTGGGACTTCCCCAGATAGAGCTAATCATTTCCTTCTCTGTGTACTTTTCACTTACCTTATGATAGTATTTATCTTGATGTGTTGGAATTGCTGGTTAACATGTCTAGCTACCCCACCACCCTTCATGGCAGCTCCTCCAAGGACACAGACTTTGGCTTTTACTTTGTATTTTCAGAGTCTAGCAGGGGAGCTGACTTTCATTACATAGCAGAAAATGCTCAATGGAGAAAGGAAGGGAGAAAGAAAGGAAGGGAATGGTGAATGGAATGGAAACTTTGCACAGCTGTAGATGCTTCAGTTCCTGAGCTGCCTCCTATATCTTGTGAAGGATAAAAGGTAATTTCCTTAAAACAAACTCGTACTGGTGCATTGGCCCACCATTCTCTGTCACAAGTTTCACATGGTGCTGATGGCCCTTACACTTGCTTCAAAGCTGCTGAAGAGGCTTATAGTCCTAAAGAAGAAACGGCCCAGGGAGATTAGACAACTGACAAAGTTCTCACAGCCAATTTGTGACAAAGAGCAGACTAGAACGCAGGGCTCTTGGTGGGCCAGAGACCAGGGCCCTTGACACAACACCAATGGCCTCACTTCAGTTTTCCCTCCAGGCGACAGCATATAATTATCAACATTAGTATTTAGAATTTATATGCAGCTTTTGCTTCACTGGCTTTTTTATTATCCTTTTGATTAGTAATTCGGTATGCAGCCCAGATGTGGAGCAAAGCCAGGGTAGGGAGGGGAAAAGCAGAGGGAGGCTAAGGCCAAGTAGGGGACCATGATCCCCTGTGAAAGAGAGGACAGAGGGGAGTAAAGGTGCAAGAGGGCACATAGACTCAAGGGACAGTGTCTTGTGCGGGGGTGGGGGATGTCTGTACAGATGCTATATGGGCCTCAGGTTGAGTGGTCCAAGAGCCTGTCTTGGGGCTTCCACTCTGATGGGGCAGGGGCAAGAAAAGCAAGAATATATTCAACACCCAGCAGGTTAAACACCAATATCAACTCTGAGACAGACCACAAGGCTTAGGGAGTTCTCTGCCCAGCCCTGAAGAGAAGGAGACCCAAGCTCCATGACAGGGGCTCTTGGCTCTTATAGTGCATGCTAGGAGCTAAATGGAACTGGTCCAGATACTCCGTGTCTCCGTGTGGGAGTGAGGGTGTCCCAGAGACCACCATTCAGTGTGCTATGGTATCTTTGGATGGGGGAGGGAGGACTCCCACTGCCAGAGCCTGGTTCTCAGGGCCTCCTTCCATCCCCAGTCCCAGCTTCAGCTTGCTTTGGGGTTTACTTTGCAGGCCCATATTTACCTTCAGAAAATGAGACTCCTCTCCTTTCCCAACCTCCTGGTACTATGGTGAGACTCAACCTTGTACAAAAATAGCCTCATCCACTCCTAACACTCAAGATGAGGATACCTCCGTACTTAAAAAATGGAAACTGATGGTGGGGGAGTGGGGGGCGGTGATAAAGAGCAACACAGTCAGGGAGACAAAGCAGCCGGAAACTCTGGCTGATATCTGAGGGTATCAGGTACCACTCTGGGAGAACTGAGGGGAACACTCACCCACTGAGGGCCTATTTGGGGCCAATGGGTCACACATGCCATCTCACTTTGTCCTCATATGACCCCTATGAGGTGATTCAGCTCCCCCATTTTGCTAAGGAGAAACTCAAGGCCTTGAAAAGTTAAGTAACGTATTCAAAGTTATATAGTTAATAAGAGAGACACTAGGACCAAATCTTAGGCCCACAGTCTTTAAAGCCTGTGCACTTCCCAGCACAGCACTGTTATCTCTAAATCAAGAGATTTAATCTCTATGAGCCTGGCGTCTTCATGTGTAAAATAGAAAAAGAAAAAAAAAAATATATATATATATATAGCCTCATAGAGTTGTTAAGAAAATTAAATGTAAGATAACATTGGTTAAAAACATTAAAACCTGAAAAAAACAAAACAAAACATTAAAACCTGGCGTAGTGTCTGGTACATAGTAGGTGCTCAATAAGTGGTTTTTGTTTGCTTGTTTTTCTTTTTAGGGCAGATCAATGTTAAAACTCCGGGCTTGGGTGCCTAGGGGCTCCAAAATGGGAGTACCGCCCATCGCTTCTGGGGGAATGCGGGAGTAGGGTGAGGAAAAGGGCCGGGAAAGGGGGATCGGCTCCAGGAACCAGAGACGCCAGTTCCAGCTGCGCGCCCATCGCTCCGCTGCCTCCTCTGGGCTCCCCCGACTTCCCGCCCCGCCCCGCCCCGCCCCGCCCCAGAGCGGGTCCGGAGTGCCTGGTGGGCTGATTCCGGAGCGTAGAAGGGAGCACGGAGCACGGAGGCGAGAGAGAGGCGGCGGCGGCGGAGGGAGGCGGGGAGGCGGGGGACCCTGCTCGTTGCTCTCCCAAGTCGGCGCGGAGCCGCCTCGGGCCGGGCTGAGGGCTGCGCGGCGGCGGCGGGGCCGAGTCAGGATGCGGGGCTCCCGGGACCACGCCGGGCTGGGCGGGCTGCGGCGGCGGCGGCGGCGGGTGGCGGGAGGAAGCTGTCCGCGGTGCTGAAGAGGCGGCGGCGGCGGCGGCGGAGGCGGCAGGGACCCGGGGCCGGGAGCAGAGGCGCCCTTCTGGGAGCTTTACCGAAGCCGCGAGGCAGGGGCGCCGTCGCTCACCGGCTCATGCCGGGCCCCCCAAGCCCCGCGGAGGAGGTGGGACTGCCCTCTGCGGGACAGGTAAGGAGCCGTCTGGGGGCGCAGCGGGAGCGCACAGCTAGGCGCCTAGGGGATATTGAGCTGGGGAGGGCAGTGGGACCCCTCTCAGCGATGGGGGCTCTGACTTCCTGCTGGCGGCCCGAGATAGCGCCAAGTCCATCCTTACCCTTCCCCCTACAGGCTGGAGAAGCTGGGAGGGTCCTGAGGGACTGGGGCCCAGCCAGGCACCTGGGTACCCTGACCCTACACCACCAGGCCTTGACCCCGACCTCGAGCAGCTCTGAGACACCCTGCTCACAAGGAACTGATGAGAGTCCCTTGGACTCCTGGTACCCCAGCGTCCACCAGGGCTCTGCGACACTAGGGAAATCTGAGCCAGCTTCACTAAGCTCCCCTCTCCTCCTCCAAGCCTGTTCATAAGGGTGACTGGAGTGGCTCTGGTCCCTCCTGCCTCAACATTTCTTTGCCCTCAAATGGCCCTTGGGCCAAGGGATGGGCCAGGCCCATTTCTCCAGAGAAGGAGGGAGGTACCAGAAGATACCTCAGTTTTTTTCCTGGGGCCCTCTGGACTCTCATGGAAGGAGGCTGGTTTTGCATCACGCTGCTTGGTGCATGAGGGCAGAGCTGGGGAACCTGAGTCCCATTTTCTATTATGTGACTGAATACGGGTGACCCTCGACAGAGCCTCCATTTGGAGTCCTCCCTCTGTCTGGCAAGAGCATGCTGAATGAGCTCATTCAGGCCTGCAAAGTGCTTCCAGTTCTTCAGAACAGAGTTCTCTGAGTGGCAGAATGTAGTGATCAAAATAAAACTGCGTAGAGGAAGTCTGGCCTATCGCTGTGGCTGACCACTGCTTTATCCCCATCCTCTCGACCCAGCACAACTTCTCCACTGTCAGTCGTAGAAAGAGCACTAAACTAGGAATTCCTAGCTGGGCGCTGGCATTTACTGGCTTTAGGCCAGTTACCTGAGCTCTCTGAACCTCAAGTTTCCTCATACCTAAGTGGCGATAAGGTAGCTGCTCTGTTCACCTCAGGGAACTAACTTAGGAGTCAATGAAACAATGCCCATGATTGAAGGCTTGTCAACTGTGTGCCACCATACAAGTGTGAGCTGCTGTCACTGTCCCCATCCACCAGTCAGGCCTGCTGGCGGAGACCTGATCATTGCCAGCCTTACCCCATTTTCTCCCAGCCCGGCCATGGCTTTCTTTGTCCTTGGCCTTCCTGGGGCACCAGAGTAAGTGAAGCTCAACTTATAAATCTTGAGGAGCCCAAAGGGTTCCCTCCCCTTCTCCTCTTCCATCATCACCTATAGAAGACAATATAGGGTGAGAGTCTGACTCACAGTTTTGTTTTGTTTTGTTTTGTTTTTTCCCAAGAATCACAGATCTAGCGAAACAGCTCCTTGAAGGCAAGGATTGTGTTGTTTTCATCTCTTTGCTTTCCTCCACACCTCCCCTCCCCCATAGCACCTGGAAGATAGTAAGGACTCAGTAATTGGGTGTAAAATAAGAGAATGAAGTTTTAAAATATCTCAGAATAAAAGCATTTGACTGGAAGTCAACAGCCCTGTGTTCTGGTCCCAGATCTGCCACTGACTGTCTCAGGCAGCTCCCTTCCCCTCTGTGGGCTTCAGTTTTCTCATCTGTAAAAGAAGAGGGTTGAGCTAGATGAATTTTAAGATTCTAAGCCTTGATGTTCTGTGGGGCTCTCTGAGGGCCAAGCCCACAGATCCCTCAGTTCTCCTTGAACACAGAATACCAGGTTTATTAACCTGGTTTGGAGAGTAAGTTATGTCCGCTCAGTAAAGAATTAGATTTTATTAATGGAGTCGAAGGGAACAAAGGAACCAGAAAAGGCCGTGTATGGTTTTGGTGTTTTCTTCAGATTTCCCTCTCTTCCTTATTTCCCTGAGAAAGTCATGAGGGTGTACAGAGTTGCTGAGCTGGGAGGGTCCCTGCCTCCAAGCCAAGAGGCCAGGAAAGCACTCCCCCCAGAACATCACTGTGAGTAACCAAGGGCCAGGGACCCAGTCCTAGGCCATTTCCTCCCAGGGATGCTTCCTGGTAGGGATCCCCCTTCTAAGAAGACTAGAGAAGGGCACAGTCAGGAAAGATCCATCCCTGGGGAGTTTTTTAATTTAAAAACAAAATGATCTTCTCTGACAATAATTTTCCTCAACTGCGGCAGGCCCAGTGATGCTCAGAAAAACCTTAGCTAATTGGCACTTGGGTAGAGCTGAGCAAGCCATGCCAGTGACCTCCCCGACTTACCCTGCAAACGCCCAGCCAGGGTGGGGGAATCAGCCCCTCCCCCATGTCAGCACTTTCTGGCTCCCAGCTGTTGGTGCAGCACTGGCGAGAATCAGCTCTCAGCTCTCCGGAGTTAATGGACAGTCACTAACCCTCATAACAAAGTGACGGCAATGGTGGCAGCAGAAGGCATAGAAAGGGGCTTTATTTTCTGCGAGACTGGTCTGTCGGGGTGCTGGCCTGCTGCGGGGACTAGCAAGTGTAGCACCCCTCCTTCTGCAGCTGTCTGGATAGACTTCCCACCCCCAGAGCTGTCAGGGTGCAGGGCACCTCTGGTCACCCAGGCAGACACATCTGGCTCCTCTCCCAGCCAGGGAAAACTACCCACTGGCTACTTCTTATCTTCCCCTCCAGCCCCCTCCCTACTGAGGCTCCCATTCTGACCCTCTTCACAAGGCCTCAAAGGGAAGAAGAGAGTCAACCCTGGCACGTGACTGGTTGATCTCAGTTATCTGGAGCTGGGGGTGGAGGGGGGGTGGGTGGCAGGGAGATCTGAGGAAGAGGAAGAAATCAGTGTGACATGGTCATTAAGAAATGGTGCATGTGTGTGTATGTGTGTGTGAAGAAAGAGATTGAAACTGAAATACTCACATGCAGGCCCCTTTCCCTGGTAGCACACACAAAATGACAGAGGCAGAGAATATCTGGAGAAATCTGTACATTATTAATTACCTTCAGGTTCAAAAGGCCAATTCATCTGTGCATCCTCAAGGGACTTCCAGCCCTAAAGTACACCATTCCAGGGAGAAAAAAGCAGAAGGAACAGACTTCAATTTGGGAAGAAGAAACATCCCAGATCTCTAAACCTTTGGCACTTTACAACCTCCTTCCCTTCTTAGGAGCTCGGTGGACAGCCTGCCTGGAGCAAGGCCCCCTCTGCTACAAACCAGGGGACACTAAGGACTGATCTCATTCCTGCTCCTTGTATCCAGGTCCTCTCTTCTCTTGCCTCCTCTTTTATTCTCTCTCCCTCCTCCCTGCAGCTCCTCTACCACCCTGCCCCCTCCTAACCTCACCCCCCTGCCCCAAGCAAGCCAAGCAGAGAGTGAGGGCCCGATGCTAGATGTGTTATCTTCCACCATTAGATGCACTATTTGATTCTAAGTGGTTGAGAATGAGCTGCTTCAGTGGGGAGACAGGTTGTTTCAGCAAGAATAAAGATTTGATTTCCACCTGAAAATGGACTATTTTGAGTAGTGCTGTCACCATCCCAATTCTCCCAGCAATTTTCACCTTTGTCAGCCACAAACCCACCCCCCAGGCAAGTGGATTTTGCTCTGAAGGAGAAGCCAGTCCAGCCTATAGGAGCCCAGGGTGGCAGTGGATAAAAAAGAGGGTGGACTGATGTTCCCGGGAAAAGAGCAACTGAGAAGCTTCCCATTGGAGCTGAGAAGTGTTCCAGCTGTTTCTCTCTCTTTCCTGGGTTTCCCCCTCAGCCCTCTTCTCCTCACTCTCCATAGGTCATTCAATCATTCTCAAATCTCTCTCCAGCCCTGACCAGCACCCAGGGCTTCAACGCTATACATCAATTGCCAGGTGGAGTTTCTACTCTTATATCACAAAGGCACTTTAAAACCAAACTCAAACACGTATTCTCATTCTGCTCTTCCGTTTGCGTGTGTGTGTGTGTGTGTGTGTGTGTGTGTGTGTGTGTGTGTTTCATTTTTCCAGCTTGGTACTTGATGACCCGTTTCAATCTAAATATTCTTTTTTTTTTTTTTTCAGCTCAGGAAACACGTTCTGCTTTTACTTCTTTATTTACTATTTTTGTCCTCCAGTGTCTCTGTTCTGTCTTTCTGACAATCCTGTTAGATGGATGTTCGATCTCCTGGGACTCTCCTCCATGTCTCTTAACTTGCATATCTTCCATCTTTTTGTCTTTTTGCTCTATGTCTTGGGAAATTTCATTAACTTTTTCTTTTACATGAAAAAGTTAGTCTTTAACTGTGGCCATTCTATTATCCAGCTTCTCCATTGAATTTTTGAAAATTTAGACAATTATTTTCAATTTCAAAAATACTTTTTTGTTCTTTGACTGCTCCTTTTTCATAGCAGCCTGTTCTTCTCTTATGGATGCAACGTCCTCTTACATCTCTCTAAGGACATGAATTGAAAAAAATTTTTAATATCTTTTCTATAACTTGAATGATTTGGGAATCTTATTGGGTCAATTTTCTATTTGTTTATTTAATCTTTCTCTTTTATTTTCATGTAGCTGTTTTTCACAATCCTCTGAAGTTGGGTAAGTTTGTTTCCCTAACAGGCCTCTCCTTTGAACAGGAATTGTTCTTACTTCTGGTGTTTGGGACTGTGAGTGTCTCTGTACTGATTTCTTCACCAGGGAATCTTATCTGTTCTTTATCTCCTAGAAATTCCTCTGTGTTTCTGATCCACTGATATCATTCTTTTCTGTTTTCCAGTTTTGTTGTGGTTTTATTCTTTTGAAAGTATATGTCCTGTCATTTTAATGGAAACTTAAGAGGGAGAAGAGGTGGTCATTTGTGCTCAGGCTGCCTTCTTGAACCAACAGCTTCCCCCTAGATTTTTTGCCTAAGTTGGTGGCATCACATTCTACTTAGTCAAAAAAAAAAAACCCAGAACCTGGAAGTCATTCTTGCTCCTACCTCTCCCTCACTTATAGTTAGTCTCAAAGTCCTATTCATTTAGCCTCCTAACTACTCCTCAGGTATGACACTTCATCTCCATCCATTTTGCTATAGATCAGGTTCAGATCCTCATCCTCTCCTGCCCGCATTTTTACAATATTCTCTTAACAGGACTTCTATTTTCACACTCTTCAAATCCTTTCTGCTGCCACCGAGAGTGCTCTGCCTAAAACATGGGTGTGACCATATCACTTCCTTGCTACAACCATCATTGGCTCCCCACTGCCCAAAGAAAAAAGCTTCTCTGCAAGGAATAGGAAGCCTTCCCACCTCTCTTGCTTGATTCCATCAATACCAAGCCACCTGGTTTCCCCTCTATAACACCACCCCATGCCTCTGTGCTGTTTCCTCTGCTGGAAATGCTCTTCTCTCATTGTCTCACCTAATGACTCATTTTTTTCTTCAAGACTCAGTTCACATGTCACCTGCTGTGAAAGCCTTTTCCTAGTTCCCACCATCACCTCCACTTCCATCTCAGGACAGGAGTCCCACATCAGGGCACACATAACACTCCATGGACGGCTAGCACAACTTACTCCATGGCATTGAAACTTTGTATTTGCTAGTCTGTATTCTCCACTCCTCCTCAAAACAGGTACCACTTCTGGTTTGTTTTTGCATTCCAAGAACTGGTCTGAATTGCTTAAGAAATGTTTGTTGTGCAGAACTAAATGTGCCCCAGCCAGATGTTCTCCACCCATCCCAGTCCTGGAAAGTACTTTCTTAAGGAGGAGACTCAGCACACCTAGCTCACTCATTCACTAATTCATTCACTCATTCATGAAATCAACTGTTTATGGAATGCCTACTATGTGCCAGGCAAGGGGCTGCAAGTATGAGGGAGCAGACACGGTCCCCACCCTCTCGAAGCTCATGAGCTCTGGTGAGGGAGAAAGACACTAATCAAGGAATCACACGTATATAAATAGAGACCGTGATAAGCTCTTGGAGAGGAAGAGCTGGAGCCTGGAGATCAGATAACCAGGCAACCTAAATCTAGGCTGAGGATGGACGGGTGACCTCCCTAAGGAGGTGACTTTTGAGCTGAGAGCTGAAATATTCTGATGTGCATGAAGACAATGCTTCTGGGCAGTGCAGCTGTGAGGTAAAGGAGAGGGAGAGGACAGGAGCTGAAACGGGGAAGTGGCACTGAGGACAGATGTTCCAGTTATCTGTTCCTGCCTAACTACCCCAAAATTTAGTGGCTAAAACAATGGACATTTTATTATATCTCATAATGTTTAGGGTCAGAAATTCATGCAGGTTTGAGCTATGTGATTATTCCACTCCATGTGGCATGGACAGAGGTCACCCTGTGGTATTCAGAGGACAGATGGGCTGGTTTGAAAAGTCCAAGATGGCTTCACTCATGTCTGGCGTCTTGGGGATGACCAGAAGGCTGGGCTCAGCAGGCTCCACCGACCAGAGCATTACACACACAGCCCCTCCAGCATGACGGCCTCAGAGTAATCCACAGCAGCTCAGGGTCCCAAGAGTGAGTAGTCTAGCAAACAAGGTGAAGGCTTCATGGCCTTTTATAACCTGGCCTCTGAAGTCTCATAACATCACTTTTGCTGTGCTCTGTGGTGGAAGCAGTCACAAGCCCACTCAGATTAGACAGGAGGGACATAGACCCCTGCCTCTCGATGGGAGGAAAGGATTGGCAGTTGAGTTTTACAGTTATCACTTTTTTAAGCCAGGGGAACAACAATATGTTTAAGTGCCATTAGGAAGGATCAGGAGTTTGGAGCCTTTGAAGACAGAGGAGAGAGAAAGGATAATCCATTGCATTAGCTTCCTGAGCAGGCAGCTGAAGCAAAGAAAGCTGAATTCCCCATTTTCCCTCAACTCTGCTGCCTTCCAACCTAACCCCAAGCCCTGACTCTTGCTCTCTTTACTGTGAGATGCAACAAGCTGCAACCATGACTCCAAAGCTGGCTTGGGGGCTCTCTTGCTTACAGGCCAGAAATCATCAAATCCAGCCCTAAGCCATCTACAGACAGCCACCAAAGTCACAGCACTTCACAGTTTACAGAACAGTTTACATATTATCTGCCTGGAAGATGGTCTAGCACCTATTCTTAAAGACAGCACCTCTTCCCTGGATTGTAATCATTTCTATTTAATCTTCTGCCCCGCTAGGAAGTTCTGGCTTTTATCTTACAGCTTAGAAGCAATCTCTCTTGTTGCACTGAGAGATAGTGGTCAGAGGTTGAGCTCCCTCACAATAGCTCCGTATTTATTTGAATCCAGACCTTAAGGTTATCTAGGCAGCCATCTCTGGGCTGCTAAATCACTGCAAATCTCTTAATCTTTTCTTAAAGCTCCCATTTCCCATTCCCTTCACTAAGGCCCTGGTTTTAACCCATTCAAGACCAAGTCTTCACCATGCTCACACCCACACCATTTATCATAACCCTCTACACACGGGTAGGCTCTGAAAGGTGTAGTAAATGAAAGGCCAGGATTTGGACTCAGTTAAACCTAGGTTCAAATCCAGGGTCTGTCACTGTTTAATCTTGGGCAAGTTACTTAACTTTTCTGAGCCTCAGTTTCCTCATCTGAAAAATGAGAAATAGTAATAGCCAATTTCATGAATTGTTGTACAGTTTTGAGATAAAGTGTGTGAAACACGGGGCTCGTGTGAGGATGCAGTAAATAGTAGCTGTTATAATTTTACAGGCTTCTGATGAGGACTGACCCCATCTTCCTGGTCCCACATCACACTGTCCCTGTGGTCTCTCTCTTTTATTTATTTATTTATTTATTTATTTATTTATTTATTTATTTATGGTTGTGTTGGTTCTTTGTTGCTGCACGCAGGCTTTCTCTAGTTGTGGTGAGTGGGGGCTACTCTTCGTTGTAGTGCACTGGCTTCTCATTGAGGTGGCTTCTCTTGTTGCAGAGCACGGGCTCTAGGCACACGGGCTTCAGTAATTGTGGCTCGTGGGCTCTAGAGCACAGGCTCAGTAGTTGTGGCACACGGGCTTAGTTGCTCCGCAGCATGTGGGATCTTCCCAGACCAGGGCTCGAACCCGTGTCCCCCTGCACTGGCAGGTGGATTCTTAACCACTGCGCCTGTGGTCTCTTTTTTTTTTTTTTTTTTTTGTGGTCTCTTTTTAACAGTATTCATGGTGCCTCTTCCCAGACATTTCAGAGCCCACCAGGCAGTGTATGCAAAAAACTTCCTCTAAGCCCGACGCCCACAGCTAATCCTGAACTTGATGCTGTTCAGGCCAGCATGAGCTCTGATCAGACAGACCTGGGTCAAATGGGGCTCTGTCACTCTCCAGCTGTGTGTTCTCAGAAAACCTATTTAACCTCTCTGAGTCGCATCCTCCCCACCCATGTGAAAGAGGATGGATTCAATGAGATACTGCATTTGAAGCACTTGGCATGGTATTCAAACAAAGCAAGCACTCAATAGATGGCAGCTGACATGTAATGACATCAGAGCACAGTCGCTCTTGAGTCAGACTTCCAGGGTCCATGCCCAGCTCACCACTCACCAGCTGTGTGCCTGTGGGCACTTATAACTTTCTTATGCCTCAGTGTCTTTATCTGTAAAATGGAGATAATGATTCATAGAGTTACTGTAAGGATTAAATGAGATAATACATCAAATTTGGAACAGTGCCTGGAACACAGTAAGAATTTAGTAAGTGTTGAGGTGTTATTATTTCATCCTTTAAATCTGAATTTTTTTTGTATTTCTATATTTAGGGTACATTGATTATTAGTAGCATGTAGTTGGATTGTGTTGTTTTAAAAATTTAGTCTTTGTCTTTTTAAAAAAATCAGCTTTGAGGTATAATATACATACAATAATAGTCACTAATTTCAGGTGTACAATTCAGTGAGTTTTGTGAAATACCTGCAGTCATGTAACCACTACCATGTTTCTCTCTTCTGTGGAATCTTGGCACCTTGACCCCTCAAGTTCTTGCTCCCTTGGTGATTCTTCAATGCCTTCATATTTTCCCCTAGCTTTTCTAGCTATCATTGGCTGGTTCGGTGTGACACAAGTTAGTCTGCAACTGCTGGAAAGGAAGCCCTCTGTCCTATTGTTATTCTCCCACTAGAATTATAGAGTCAAAATGAGTGTTTAGAACAGTTCAGTTCCTGGCACGTTGCAAAAAGCTCAATAAGTAAGTTCTTCTTCTTCTCCCAGTAGAATCCCAGGGTCATGTTAAGCTGAGCTGTTAAAAATCAACCCCTTCCACTCCTTCTACCCTTTCCATACATTTTATAGATAAACAAACTAATGTCACACTGTATGACTGGACTCCAGTGCAATCAGACTCCCGTGGGAGGCTGTATTTGGACTCCGGTGGATTCCTGGATGGTTTCCTGTCCCTAGTCTGGGAGGTGTCATTGTGCTCTCCTTTCCCAAATCAGGGCATGGAAAACCTTAGGGCCCAGTTCACTTCTCAGCTCAAAAGGAAACAAGCCAGGGACTGTGGCTTCACAGACGCACCTCTCGCCTTCTCCTCTTGCGGGGCCCAGACCTCCAGCCATGACCACACGTTTGGAGCAATCTTCTTACATTCAGAATCCCAGACATCTCATGTTTTCCTCTGGAGCTGAGTGCACACGTGCACGTGCGCATGTGCACACACACAAACACACACACACACACACACACACACACACAGAGGAACATGTTCACCAGCAAGTGTGCATGTACCCAGTACCATACACAGTTTGGAAGGACACGCAGTCCAGGTGAGGCCAGGCAGCAGAGGTGGAGATGAAAATTGCTCTGCGTTGAATGCTGGTCCCTTATTCCAGGGAACAGAGAGAGAGAGGCAGCCCTAAGCAACAGGCCAAAGGTCAGGCCAGGCCAAGGGCAGAGAAGGCTGGACCTGGAGCCCAGCCACCACCTCCTGCTGGCCAGGACTCGGTGCTGGGTCCCCAGGGTCAGCTCGGTGAACTCCTGTATGGCCCTAGCAGATTATGGAAAGAACATGACCTGTTAGAGAACCGTGACCCTTGGCTTGACTGTGAGCAGGTACTGCAGCCCCTGACTTGGTTGGAGGTGTGGGTGTGAGTATGCACTTGCGTGAGTGCATGTGTGTGCATGTGTGTGTGACATGCCTCTCTGTGCATACTGGGGGGAGCGGGGGGCAGGTTTTGATGCTGTGCTCAGCCTCCAAACTCAGAAGGAATGCCCCAGCCAGCCTGGGGAGGGTTTTTTTTTTTTTTTTTTTTTTTTTTTTTTTTGGCTGTGTTGGGTCTTCATTTCTGTGCGAGGGCTTTCTCTAGTTGTGGCGAGTGGGGGCCACTCTTCATCGCGGTGCGCGGGCCTCTCACCATCGCGGCCTCTCCCGTTGCAGAGCACAGGCTCCAGACGCACAGGCTCAGCAGTTGTGGCTCACGGGCCCAGTTGCTCCGCGGCACGTGGGATCCTCCCAGACCAGGGCTCGAACCCGTGTCCCCCGCATCAGCAGGGAGACTCCCAACCACTGCGCCACCAGGGAAGCCCCCTGGGGAGGTTTTAAACTGATTTTAGATAATTTGGCTCAGAAGAAATCCATTAATTTTTGCCTGGTTTAAAAGTAGTGCATGCTCATCGTAAAAAAGTGAATGTGGAAAACAGAAAAAACATGGTGTCAAAAAAAAAAAAATATGAAAAGCACCTGTGCTCCCACCCCTGGAGATAATCACTGTTGACATTTTGGCAGAGTTGAGATTACGTGCACATACGGTATTCTTTGCTCCCTTCTTGCTGAATCTGCAGAGAGCATTTTCTCATGTTATTCCTCTTTGCAAACCTGTTTGAAGGCCTTGTACTGTTGTGTTGTTGCACCATAATTTGCTTAACTTGTCCCCAAATGTTGGACGTTCAGGTGGCTTCCAGTTTGTCCCTACTGTGGAAAACCCGGGGTGAATGCACGCTTCATGTTTGTGCATGAAGTGCTGAGAAGTTCTGCTAAAGGTGCCATCAGGGTATGTGTGTGTTGGGGGGTTGGAGAGCAGTGATCCAGGCGAGGCTGTGTGGCTTGGGTTTCCGAGGCTCAGCTGGGTGTACTTTGACCAAGAGAGGGTGGCTGGTGGGAGCAGGGGGGTGAGCTGGGACACAGCCACTCCTGCTGGCCCTGGACAAGCGCCCTGCAAATGCCCCTATGGTCTTCAGAGCTCCAGGGCCTGATTCTTGGACATAAGTATCCCTCCTTTGCTTCTGGGGGATTAGAGCTTGGCCTCTTGGTGAGGCAGAGCACAGAGCAGGGGTGAATTTGGTGCATTAATCTGTTCCGAGGGCCCTAGGGCTGGTCTCCCCAACCCTACTCCCTCAGAAAGGCCCCTGCATACCTCTGCCCACATGGATGGAAGCGCAGAGGGTGGGCGAGGTGAGCAGGGGCAGGGGCCAGGTGGAGGGGCAGGGCCGGGACGGGGGCAGCCCAGGGGGAGCGGGAAGCTGGGCAATAACTCCTTGGCTCCACGGCCCATTTGGCAAATAGACGTGTTGCCTTTCCTTTGCCTCCCTCAACCTGCTGGAGGGGCCATAGTGGGGAAGGTGACAACTGCACTCAGTGGGGGCTGAATGTGCTCATCTCTTCCTGACTATTGAAGAAGGTAGGGAGTGGGGGGAGTTCACTTCTGAGGGGCTCCTTGAAGCTATGGGATCACGGTGTATTAGTGCCACCATCACATCAATGGCTGTTTAATCCAACCCCTCTTGTTACAGATGGAGAAACTGACAGTAACTGTGCCAGGTCAAAAAGCTAATGGGGGTGGGGCAGGAATGGAAACTCAGCGTACCTAACTGAGTACATGTGCCTGTGGTCACATGTCCTTTAGCTCCGCATCTGTGGGTCACATCTGCTGGTGGGGGGAGGCTGTGACAGGGGCTCCGAAGCTGCCCTTGGGGGTTAGAGAGATTAGCCCTGCTGGGAATCTGCCCCAAGGAGCCCAGGCGTGAGCGTGGCCCTGTGAGGCCTCTGCCTTGGGTGCCCAGCTCCCCACCAGCAGGAAGGAGCCCTTCCACGTCACTACAGTCCAAGGGCTTTCTCCTTGCATGTTTGCCCTCTGGAGAGGAAGGAGAGAGAAGTAGTGAGGCCCCTGCATTTGTGAGCAGCCCCGAAAGCAGTGACCTAAGCTCCCCCCTTCCCCAGTCTCTGTATGTGGAGAAAGTTCTGCCACAGCTGGTTAATGCACCCACAGGGCCTCCAGGCGCATAGCAGTCCAGTGTCTCCAGCACCATTCGTGCCCTCCCTGGGTGAAGAGCTGGGCACCTGGACCACATGCTCTTCTTCGCGCCCCTCCAGGATTCTTTGTTAGACATTCTTGGAACCCCAGCTCCAAGGCCGCACCTCTCAGGGGCTCAGAGCCTCTGAGCCAGGGGCAGTCTCTCCTTGATCCTTTGCCCTGAGGCAGGCAACAGCCCACCCTCTGCCCTCATAGCAACCCAGCCAGGAGAGCCTGGCCCCCCAAGGACATTCCCTCGCTGCCCTCCCCCAATCTTGCCTGGCCCTCTTCCTCCCCTCGCTCTGTCCCATTCCCTGGGCATTATTACTGGGGCCATGCTCTGTCTTTAGGGTTCCCCAAGAACCAGCTTTCTAGAATCCAGCCACTTCTCTTGGGGCAGAAGAAATGTCCTTTGCAAGGCTTTGGCTGTGAATTCTTGGTGGGGAATAGGACTGGGGAAGATAAACTCAGCCTGGAGGGCAAAAATATCTCACCCTTTACCATTAGCAGAGCACCAGCTAGAAGGCCAAAAAAGGCCCTGGCCAGGGACGGGGGTGAAGATAAGTTCTAAAGCCCAGAAATGAGCATAGCAGCCCCTCCCACTTATAATCTACAACATACTTGCATCTCGGCCAGCTCTGGATCCTCAAAACAACCTCGTGTGGTGGGCAGGGATTATCATCTGCACTGTACAGGTGAGGAAACCAGAAGGGCATGAAAGTTACCCAAAATGTCAGGGCCAGGACTGAGTCTCCAACCTCCAGGTTATAAGTCCAGGGCAAGACATGACCCTGGCCCCCACCAGCTTCATGATGTACCTGGGAGGGAGACAGCAAGCCTCCTGAGGCCACCTGGCGTGCCCCTCCTCTCTCTCCAGACCCCACTTCTACCTGCCACACCCCAGAGTGTGTATGGATTTGCTGTAGAAACACTCAAAAGTTGCCTTTTTCTCCTTCAGCCAGTCCTGAGCACCCACTATGCGCCCTTCCCAAATGCACAGTAGGTGCTCAGGGCTGGCTGAAAGAGGAAGAAGCAGCCCCTGAGGGTGTCTACATTTCCAGCTGGGATGTGCAAGTCCAGACCTTAGCACCCAGGAAGCCCTGCCCCAGATCCCACAGTTTGCCTTATAAGGGAGGTTAGCCTAAGGTGCATCCCCCTAAGACCATACCTGAGGAGAAGCCTCCTTCCTCAGGAAGAACTGACCTCTGTGAGCACATGGCATGTAGCGAGCTCTGAGCTAACGGTGGCCCCACCCAACCCTAGAACAAATCCTCTGTCAAGCCAACATCCTACCTGCCACCAAGTCCTGTCAGTATCTCCCAAGGCCGGCCCCCTTTTCTCCATCTCCTCACCGTTGAGTCCCAGTTGTCCTCAACTTACCTGAAGCCATGGCAAAGCCTCCTATTGGTGTCACAGTCAGTCCAAGCCACCCCACACACACAGCCCCAAGGAAGGCTTCAGGACCCAAATCTCATCCTATCACCCCTGCCAAGACCCCTGAAGGCCCCTTAGACCTAAACGGGGTTGCACGGTCTGGGCCTGCACTCCATCTCACACATTTCTCTGTACCCTGAGCCACACCAGCCTTCTCTCAGCTCCCTTGCCTACCATCCTTTATTTGGCCTCTGCGTGAAACGTGTCCCCCCCTCCCCTCACCTTGTCAGCTCATCTTCTTCCTTCAGATCTCAGTTCAAAAGCCTCCCCTGCGCCTCTGTGTCAGTTCTATCCATCGTACATTCTCACACCCTCTGCTGTACTTCTCCTTCAGGGCAGGCGTTTTCTCCACCAGTTGTAAGCTCTGGAAGACAAAGTGTGCATCTTTCTTCCTCTCTCCGCTTCCCGCCCTTCTCACCATCGCATCCCCAGCATCTGTCCAGTGCCTGGCCATCGCTGATGCTCAATAACTATGTGTTGAATGGATAAATGAATGAACCAACTCTATGAGGTAAGTACTGCTGCTATCCCCAATCTGCAGACAAAGAAACGGAGATTCTGAGGAGTTGAGTGGCCAACTCAAGGTCCCGCGGCTGGACGGTGGTACAGGAAGGGTCTAGAGCAAGTCAGACTGCAGAGTCTGTGCTCTTCACTTCCGGTCCTGCATCCAGAATGCCGGCCTCAGTGTCTGTCTTACTCTCCCAGCAGGCTCTCTGAGGACTGCTCAGCTGGCCACCAAGTCCTGGGGCTCTGGGACTCTCCTCCCCAGAGCTGCCCCCAGAACCATGGAGAGTCTGAGTGAGCTACAGAACCCACTGCTGCCTCGGAACCCCGCACACCTCCATGGCCCCTATCCCTACCCCGAGGCTTCTCCCACCTGGCCGAGCCGGGAGAAGATCTACTCCTACCTCCTGGGTGGTGCTGGCCCTGCTCACGCCCACCAGCTCCTGGACCCAGGATCCCTGCAGCTGGCCGTGGAGGCCTGGTACAGGCCCAACTGCCTCCTGGGGAGGGACAAGGTCAAGGAGCCCAGGGCAGGCAGCTGCGAAACCAGCTTCACAGAGAGCAGGGAGCCCCCCGCTGGGCCTACGGAGCGGTCCACAGAACCTGGCCAAGCGGAAGAGGATGTCACCATCCAGACTGTGTCCTACGGGGTTCAAGAGGAGCTCCAAGGCCAAGAGGACGACCAGGAGGAGGAGGAGGAGGAGGTGAGTATGTGTGTTCAAAATGCAGATTCTTGGGTTCACCTCCAGGTGTTGAGATTCTGTAGGCCTGGCTTGGGGTCCAGGAATCTGTATGTTACCAAAGAAAAGGCACTTCTGACACAGGTGCTATCTACACTTTGAGAAACACTAGCTTGGGCTATTTTTTAAGATTAACTGCATTAGGGTATCTTTTTTATTGAAGTATAGTTGATTTACAATATTATGTAAGTAGGTGTACAACATAGCAATTCACAATTTTTAAGGGTTATGAATATTTAATTTTTTAATAGCATTTTTTGTTCTTGTTTTTTTTCTAGCTCAATCGAGAGATAATTGGTATATAACATTGTTTAAGTTTAAGGTGTATAATGCCATGATTTGATTCATGTACGTATTGCAAAATGTTTACCACAATAAGGTTAGTTAACACATCCTTCACCTCACATAATTACCATTTTGCTGTTGTTGTTATAGTGAGAACATTTAAGATCTACTTTCTTAGAACTTTCAATTGTATGATACGTTATTGTTAACTACAGTCACCACGCTGTATTAGATCCCCAGAACTTATTCCTCTTATAACTGGAGGTTTGTACTCTTTAACCAACATCTCCTCATTTCCCCCACTCCCCAGCCCCTGGCAACCACCAATCTACTCACTGTTTCTATGAGTTCAGCTTTTTTAGATCCTACATATAAGTGAGATCATATGGTATATGTCTTTCTTTGTCTGACTTATTTCACTTAGCATAATGCATCAAGATTCATGTTGTCCCAAATGGCAGGATTTCCTTCTTTTTATGGCTGAATAATATTCCATTGTACATATAGATATAGATAGATGATAGATGATAGATAGATAGTTAAGTAGATAGATAAATAGATAACATTGTCTTTATCCATTCATCCATCCATCTATGGACTTTTAGACTTTGAGGAAAGTTCACCTTGTTCTTGTTTTCTTAATTATATAAGTAATTTAAAGTCAATATAGAAAACCATTCAAAGATAACTATTATTTTAGTGGATGATCTTCCAGTCTTTTTTACTTATGTGTTTTTTTCCTACCCTACTCCCCAAAAGAGATCTTGCTATATACACAGTTCTATAACAGAAACTTTCCTTTCTAAGGAACATATTTCAGTTTTGCTCCACGTAATCTAATATTTTCTACAAGATGATTTTTAAGGGTTACGTGGTATCCCATTGTAGGTTCTTCCATCACTTATTAACCCAATTTCCTGGTCATTGGGTGTTGAGATTGTTTCTAATCTTTCACAATTACTATCCTATGATGAACATTCCGGTACATGTATATTTGTATTCTTTCCGAGTGATAAATTCCTAAGGGTGGAATCACTGGGCCATTCACTGTCAAAGCTTTTGGTAGAGAGTACCGAGCCCAACCCACACTCCCACTAACAACAGATGGTCTGCCCGTTGCCCCACATCACTGCCAGTGGGTGATCCTGGGCCAGGTCACAAGAGCCCAATCATGTTTTGCAGAGTGATGCAACCTCGACAGAGAGTGAAAGTGAAGACAACTTCCTTACGCTGCCTCCCAGGGACCACCTGGGTCTCACTATCTTCTCCATGCTCTGCTGCTTCTGGCCACTGGGCATAGCTGCCTTCTACTTCTCCCAGGGGGTAAGAGCCCGTGGGGCCCAGGGCTTCTGCTCTGGCCACCCCGCTCCTCTGGGGGGCCTGGGGTCAGGGCCTGGCGGGCTGGGGCTGTTTTGCTGGGCGTGGGGATGCTCCCTTTCATCAGCGCCTCTCTCTCCCTAGACCAGCAAGGCCATCTCCAAGGGGGACTTCCGCCTGGCCAGCACCACCTCTCGCCGGGCCCTATTCCTGGCCACACTCTCCATTGCCATCGGGGCTGGTCTCTATGTGGCCGTGGTGGTAGCCCTGGCAGCTTACATGTCCCAGAATGGTCACAGCTAGTGGCCAAGAAGTTCTGGCGTCCTGACTCCCCTGCTCTGCCTGAGGAGGCAGGGGGGCTTGGGGTAGCAGACTCTCTGGGGAGTCCTGGCCCCTGAAGACAACTCATGAGGGTGGCTTATCGGGAGGAGGCCTCCCAGGCTGCAGCCTGAGGGGTGCAACCTTCACTTCTTCCTGCCTGTTGCAACCAGCCTAAAGCAGGGCTGGAAGCATCAGTCTCCAGCCCAGGCTATGTCGGGAAGCAGGAGAGGGTAGGGCTGCCCACCTGGCCATCCAGGCAGGGCCTCCTTCCAGCTGGGAGCTCTCCCCATTCTGCTTATTTCCTAAAGGGTCTCCTGTCCTGCAAGCACCCCACTACCCGACTCTGTTAACCTCTCCACAGAGAAAGAACAGATTACAGGGAGGGAAAGGGATGCCTGGGGAGAAGAGGAGCTGAGCCAGTCCTTGCAGCCCACAGGAATCTCCACCTGGGACACCCTGACCTTCCCCAACTCCACTCTCTGGCTCATGATGCCCAGACCTCAGCCAGCCAAGAAGGAAATACATAGAGACATAGGGACCCCTTGGTCTTTCTGGTTCTGGAGGGCGCCTACCTCTCCTGTGGGCTTGTAAGACAGTGTAGATTCTAGGTAGAGAAGGGACATCTCGGGTGTATAAACTCTGTACTGAGGGCAGGTTCTTGGAGCGTCTCTGTGCAGGAACGAAAGGCAGATGAGATGACACAAAGCCTGGAGAGCCCTGGAATAGTGTTGCCCCTGTTCCCCCAACATCTTTTTCTAGGCTCCTCCCGGGGGGCTCTGAGCTGGCACCATCCCAGGCAGACAGAGAGAGAGTGCCATCAGCCCAGCAGCCACTGAGCTCAGGACCCTAGATCCAGCCCTGTGGGAACATAGCGAGGAGACCCTGAGCAGTGAGTGAGATGAGGGGAGGGACACAGGCCTGGCAGGGCAGCTGAGCAGCCCAGGAAGGCTTCCTAGAGGAGGTGAGCAAGGTCTAGATGGATGAGGAGAATGTATCTAAGGGATACTGAGGGATGACCCCTTAGTATTCATGGGCAGGGATGTGGCAGGAGCCTCCCAAGGGGGGTTCAAAGCTGTTTGGATTATGCCTAGAACATCCAGGCTGGAGCCAAACTGCGGGCTCCACCAACTCAAGCAAGAGGAAGGTCAGGCCTGTGTCTCAAAGGCCAGTAATGTTTTCCCACCTCTGAATGCTGGACCCCTGGTCAGCCTTGGAGCTTCTTCACTGGCACCCTGGTTCAGAGCTGCTCTTAACACCCTCAACCTCTAGGAATCCTCCAGAATTCTAGAGACATCCAGACAGGCAGGAGGAGCACATTGTGAGGGCAGGCCTTTCAGAGTTCAATCTATGGACCGCACTGTGCACAATCTGCGGACCTGGTCATTCCCGTCCCCTACCCAGAGCTCGGGGCTATGAATCCACCAACTTGTCCCACCATCCTCCCTAATCCCAGGCGTTACCCAGCCCTCCATTCCCTGCATCCCCTGAAGTCTCACAGGCCCAGGATCAGCAGTTTTAATGTCCCATTATTGTATATAATTATCCTTGTAATAAACATTTCTGTAACACCTGGTGCCCTCTGGGCCTCTTACTGTCCTCGCCTGCCTCCACCTTTGCCTGCGTCCATTTCTTCCCCAAGACTGACCTCCATCCCCAAGTCTACTGCTCCTGGCCCCTAGCAGCATGTTCTTGAGAGGACATGCCCACATCCAGGCCTTAGGAGAAGGGGGAGGCACTCTGGCTTGGAGGACTTCTCTGCTCAGGGTAGCCTGGATGCAGGGTGATGGCGTGCATTTGACTCTGCGAGATAAGGCAAGGTCCATGCTGAAGAAAAATCCCTTCTAGACTTGAAGGCCTTGGAGATCAGGTGGAAGGGATGTGAGCCAGGGTGACTGAGGCTCCACTGAGCTGCCTGGAGCTATCAAGGGTGGACACACGGTACGGGGTCACCAAGGAGCCCCATTCCCCCGATGCCCTCTCTAGAGTCCCTCATACCTCCCTAATGGGGGCTGTTCACGGGTGGTATGGGGAGGAAACCATCTCTGTCTGCCTCAGACCACAGCCTCAGCACCAAATGCTCTCGGTCCCAGGCCCCCAGGAACCTGCCTGCACTGGCAGAGGGACCAGACCAACATTTGAGGAAGGGAGCAGAGGCCGATCTGAACGGCGGGGAGGCCAGGCTGCGATGCTGGCCCAAATGACTGTCTGGGCCAACCCAAGGTGGGGTCTGGATCCAGGATGCCCTTCAGAGTTGACCCAAGGTAGGACGAAGGGCCAGGCCTTTATATCTGCTTATCAATCAGTCATCGGATGTGGGCCACCCAGAAAAGGGCTGTGACTCTCAGGTGAGGCAGATCCCTTCAGCTGGAGCTGCTCCCGAAGCGGGGTTTGCCCTGAAGGCTGATTGCTGACAGCACCTGCAGCAGCTGGAGGACTAAGCCCATCACTCCTGCGGGGCCCCGAGCAGCACATCACTGCACAAGCAGCAGCAGACCCGGTGCTGCCACCGAGACCCCCTCGGCATTTACCTCCCCACAGCGAAGTCTGCTTCCTGGAAACTCTGTGATCCTGGGCCCACAGGCAGGATAAGCTGAAAGTGACTTCAACCACTGACGGATGGAAGCCGGTGGACCAATAACCCCAGATTTCCCGGCATCTGGAAGGGAGGACACTAGTCATGTTCTACACGCTCTCAGGGTTCCCCAGCAGGACTGAGCTTCAGTTGCCTGCGGTGGCAATTTGCTTAAAAGCATGTCCCTCGCTGGCTGCCTTCCTGCCCCCATCTTCTTCCTCACTCCCCTGCCGCACTTCCTGGGATCAGCTCCCAATAAACTACCTACGATCGAACCCTTGTCTCAGAGGGCCCCAGGGGAACCCAAACCAAAACACAGACAGGCACGCACACATGCACATATACACACGGCGTGTGCGTGCTCACACCTACACACATACACACAGGCGCGGGCATGCAGCCACGCACCCCTTCGTGCACGCGTGCACACGGGCACAGCCCACACAGGCACAAATGCTTCGTGCCCACGCTCACGTGTGCCCACACGTACAGCACGCGCACATGCCAGGGGTGAAGCAGGAGACGCGGTGGCTGAGGAGCCCCTCCCGGCCCCGTCTGGTCTGCAGTGTCCCTGTGCCCGGTCCCGCTGGGCCCCGGCCTGCGGAGCAGGCAGCAGGCAGCACGGACTCCAGTCCAGGCCGTGCTCGGGCTGGGCAGGCTGCCTCACAGCCCTGACAGCTCCCACCTCCTTCCCAGCCCTGCAGAACGCTGCTCCAGGCCTGGAGACAAAGGAGAAGCCGCCGAATGATTTTCTATGTTCAGCCCTGGTCCTGCTCCCCACCGTCCTCACCCCATCCCCTTCCCTCAGCTGCAAATTCAGGCTCTGCAAAAGAAAATGGAATCAGAAACATAGCCCCTAGGGACTTCGCTCCCAGTCCCCTTGGAAGGGCCCATTCTGTGGAGCCTGGGCTCATCCTGATCAGCCCCTGCCACGCTGGCAGGGCCCCCTCCCCTGTCACGCCGAGCCTCTGGACATGCCTGGGGCACTTTAGGCCTCCTGCTTCCCAGCTCTGCCTGTGTCTCACAGCCTGAGGCTCCTGGGAAGCAGGGGGCTTGCAGTTACCCCACTTCCAGCTGGTTCCTCAGGCTGGCAGAGAAGCTGGGGGCGGGGAGGGTCCCCTGGGTATAGGTGCCCATGACGAGCTGCAGTGCCAGCACATCTGTGCAAATATTACCAATTATTTTCCTCACTATAAACACCCAGCAGGAAGGCAGGGAAGCAAACAACTCAAATTGTTTAAAATAGAAACCGAAATTGCTGCCCAGGGAAGTCAGGGCAGCAGGCAGAGAAGGGGCCGTGTACCAGGAATCCAGGGTCTCCCCCACCAACTGCCCTTAAAGTGCACCTGCTCCCCCTACCCCAACCCTGCAACCCCACCTCAACTTTCTCCTCCAAAGGCCAGGCAGAATGAGATTGGAAAGGTCATCACCTGGGGGATGGGGGATAGGAGGATGGGGGCCCAACGGGCCCTGTGCAGGGGAGGGAGGATGGCTGAGAGGGGCAGACACAAAGGAAAAAGGAGCCAGTGGTTCAGGGCAGCTGGGCTAAAATGCTGTGTGGAAAGGAGCTGGGGGAAGGAAGCCTCCCTTCACTGTACCCAAGGGCAGGGGAAGGAGGGGGACCCTCAGGTGGCAGGCCAGGAGCCTTGGGACTCTGGGCCAAGTGAGAACAGTGACCCACCACCCACTCTGAATGAAAGGAATTTTTTTGATAGTGGAAATGGCTAGAAACCAGCTCCCCGAGGGGCCCAGCAACCTTCCCTTTCCCTCCCTCCCTCCCCACAAACAGGGTTGATAGACAGCAGGTCGCTGACACAGTCACAGGGGTTGTCAAAATGCTGAAACATTTCCTCACCAGTTGATAAACAGGCCCTGTCCCAAGTCCCCCAAATATTTCCCTTTCCTGCCTTCCTGGTCCCTCCCCCAGGACCCCCAGACACCCCCCAGGAACTAAAGGGTTAACGGTGGGCACAGCAGCCCCCCTCCCCCAAGTGCTCAGGCAGCCTGAGCTGCCCTGACTCTTAAATATCTCAGATGTCACCCCTGCCCGCAAAGGCATCATCTGTGTGCCCACGGCCTCTCTCCTCCCCTAAGGATGTTCCCGGGGAGTGGGCTCTAGGCAAACCCACCACTCCTCAGTCTGCCCTTGCATCCCTGCTTCTTCCAAGAGACAGTCCCAGCACATTTCCTGGGCCTAGCCAGGCCTGAACCCCACCCGGAGGACAGGAAGCGGGTGTGCTGAGGCAGGGGCCCGTGGCCAAGTTGTCAAGGGTATGAATCCTGAATGCTGCAGCGGGAAGGAAACCTGGAGGTGATCTAATCACAGTGCCTGATGCTACAGAAGAGACAACCAAGGCCCAGAGAGGGAAGTGAGTGGCCCAATGTCACACAGCGATTTATGAGCCAAACCCAGGCCTCGCCTCCCAGGCCCTGGAGTTGCTGAGCTAGCCTGGTGATATCGCTGCCTGCTGTGGAAACGCTGAAAACCCAGGGAAGACTGTTGCCTCTGCTGTGAATATTAACAGACTACTTCCCTGAGCCTTCCTCCTGGGCTGTTTCCTGCTTCGAAGGCTGTCCCAGGCAGCCCCTCCCTGGGGCTGGTACCTCGGCCCTTCTGTTTTGGTGGTGTGGCAGGGTGGGGCGGGAAGTTGAGAGCTTTGCTTAGCCTAGCTGCTCCAAGCTCACAGCAGTCCCTGCCACCACCATGGGCGCTCTCACATCCTCTCGGCAACGGGGGCGGGAGGCACTGCTCTGGAACGTGGGGGACCCATAGAGACACTCAGATGTTCTGAACGAAAATAAAAGGTGCTCCTGTAGCCCATCTGCATTTCCAAATACTTCCCACCTACATCCCTTGAACTGCTCTCACCTCCCTCCCTCTAAAGGGCCGGGCAGACTTCAAAGCCACTTGTAGCTCCACGAGGAAATGACAGAGGAATTCCCAGAGGGCCGGGTGTCCCCAGAGGCGGCCAGGAGGGGGACAGAGGGGACAGCAGGCATGTTGGCAGCAGAGGGCAGGGCTAGCGGTGAGGCGGCAGGGGCAGGCCGCGCTGACAGAGCACCTTTGGTGCACAAAAGACCTCCACTCGGGCTCCCTCTGCACTGAGGCAAGTGTTGCTGTCCCCATTTTACAGACTGGGAGAACGAGGCCAGCAAGGCTGTCTTTCCTCCTGGTGCCACAGCTCAGTGAATGGTACCATCGTGGTGTCTGAGCAGCTGACATGGTTCCACCCTCACCCCCCACCCTCATCCCATCTGAGCCCAGCTCCTGGTCATTTTTCCCTCCTTCATCCCCTCCAGCCCTGTCCTAACACTTCTGCTCAGAGCTGGCTGAGAGACGCAGCCTAACACAGTGGCTGAAAGCACAGAGTCTGGAGCCAGACTGCGCTGCTCTGTGCAACCTTGCGTGTTTTCCTGTGTGGAAAAGGGGCACCATGATGGTGACCACTGCAAAGGGTTGGTGCGACTATTACATACATTAACACTTGTATGGCTTCTACAACAGCATTAGGTGTCTAGTAAGTGCTATGTGGAATTTTTTTTTTTTTTTTTTTTTTGCCGCACCGCACCATTTGCGGGATCTTAGTTCCCTGACCAGGGATTGAACCGGGGCCCTCAGCAGTGAAAGTGCAGAGTCTTAACTGCTGGACTGCCAGGGAATTCCCTGGAGAATGTTTTTAACTATCTCCAAGGGACCACCACCCTAAATGGCTTCCCTAACAGAAGCTCCTCACCTTCCTCCACCCCGACACCTCCCACCGCCAGAGAGACTAAAGCCAGATCCTGGTGTACGGAGACCCTGTTGACTTCTCCAGGCAGACATCTGCTGATAACAAGCTGAAGGCACGAGCCTGTTTCTCGTGTCCCCCTGCCAAGAAGTCCCTTGTCTGCCCTACTGCCTGACCTTTCCCTCCAAGCTGATAGAAATCTTCCAAGACACAGTTCTAGAAAACCCCATCTCTAGCACTTTCTGACAACTCTTCCCCACCGCCCCACCCCAAACCAAGTGGAACAAACCACCTTCCTTCATGAGCCGTCACCACACCTGCTCACACTGATATCTCTGCCACATCTACAGCCCTTTGCTCCTCCGAGGGTGGGACCCGTGTCTGTCTCGGCCTCGCTAGGTCTGGTGCGGGGCCTGCTTTCTGTAGACGTTCAGCACGGGCTCTCTGGGCACATCGCTGGGAAAGAAGTGACTTGCCACACAGCTGGAGAAGGTCGGGGTTAGGATTCTTTCGTCTGTGATTTCTCTCTCAGAGGGGAGAATCACCCACTTCTTCGGGGAGATGAGAGCTGGGAGGAGGGTCTCTAGGCAAGAGGGGCTTTACAATTCCAAGGAGAACAAAACAGACCAGGGACAGCAGGGTGGACCCTTGCATTGCCCAGCCTGGTAGTATCTGAATAGGAAGGGGCAGAGCACAGAACTCTTAGGTGCCTCCTCCTACTTTTCATCTGGGTTGCCATAAAGACCCACCTTTCCCATGCAGCAAGGTCTGTGCTCTGTGGGAGGATACAAACAAGGAGGCAAAGAAGCCAGGGCAGCTGCTCTCTCCTTGTCCTCTCTGATCTCTGCAAGACTCTGGGCTGAAGACAGAGAAGAGGTTCTTTCTCAGTTTCCTCTACTCGCAACTCAGCCCCTTGGTCACCCACATCCTCCAAAGGAGCCCACAAGTCTGAGTGACACTGGCCTGTCCACAGCCTCCTCTGAAGGCCAAGGCCAGAAGCGGGAGCCCTGCCTCACCCGACTTCATCACCTTCCCACCCTTCACCAAATCCTGTGACTCCGCCTCCCCCCAGTCTCCCTGATCCCATCTCCTTCTCCCTCCTCTTTTGCCAAGTCCTAGTGCCAGCCCCCATCAGCTCGCACTCGGGCTCCTGCAAAACTCGGGCTCCTGCAAAAGCCTCCGAGATGACCTGTCACTGGCTACAACATGGATGAGCCTTGAGGACATTATGCTAAGTGAAATAAGCCAGTCACAAAAAGACAAATACTGCATGATTCCACTTCTGTGAGGTATATAGAAGAGTCAAATTCACAGAAACAGAAAGTAGAGTGGTGGTTCCCAGGGGCTGTGGGGAACGGGAAATGGGGAGTTATTTAATGGGACAGAGTTTCAGTTTTGTTAGATGAAAATGTTCTGGAGATCAGTTGCACTGTGTTGTGAATATACTTAATGCTACTGAACTGTACACTTAAAAATGGATAAAATGGCAAATTTTATATTGTTTTTTACCATAATTTTTTAAAAGACTGGGAGAAAGTAATAATTATTATTATAAAGAAATATTCTAATACTATTATAAATCTGTTCAGTCTCTTTTCAAAGATGATTTTTAATGAAAACAAAAAACCCTCCTAAATGGCCTCCCCTTTGCTAAAGTGAACTTTTCTAAAGGCAAATCTGGTCAAGTCAGCCCTTCATACTTGCAGGGTCTTTGCTGTTTCCTCTTCCTGAAATATTTTTCCTTCCCTTCTTGGACTAATTAACTCCTATTCACCCTTCAAATCTTGGTTCTAAAGTCACTTCCTCCAGGAAACCCTCCCTCACCCGCCTGGCTGGGTCTATTCCCATCATTGTGCATTCTCTGAGCCCCATGTTCCCGTTTTCAAAGCCCAGATCCCCATTGCAACTGTACGTTTATTTCTGAATATTGGATTAATGTCTGTCTCCCTCCATTGTAACCCCAATGCCCAGATAGATGACAACTTAAGCAAACAAAAACAAATTCACTGTCACGCAAGTCAAAACCACAATGAAATATCACCTCACACCTGTCAGAATGGCTATCATCAAAAGGCCACAAATAACAAATATTGGCAAGGATGTGGAGAAAAGGGAACCCTAGTACACAGTTGGTGGGAATATAAATTGGTGCAGCCACTATGGAAAACAGTATGGAGGTTCCTTAAAAATCTAAAAATAGAAATACTATATGATCCAGCAATTCTACTCCTGGGTATTTATCTGAAGAAAATGAAAACACTAATTGCAAAAGATACATGCACCCCAATGTTCATAGCAGCATTATTTACAATAGCCAAGATATGGAAATAACCTATGTGTCTATCAACAGATGAATGAATAAAGAAGATGTGGTACATATATGCAATGGAATATTACTCAGACATAAAAAAGAATGAAATTTTGCCATTTGCAACAACATCGATGGACCTGGAGGGTATTATGTTTAGTGAAATAAGTCAGACAGAGAAAGACAAACACTGTATGTTATCACTTGTATGTAGAATCTAAAAAATAAAACAAATGAATGAATATAATAAAAACAAATGAATGAATATAACAAAACAGAAACAGACTTACAGATATAAAAAACAAACTAGTGGTTACCAGTGGGGAGAGGTAAGGGGGATAGGGTAGGGGATTAAGAGTTACAAACTACTATGTATAAAATAAATAAGCTACAAGGATATATTGTACAGCACAGGGAATATAGCCAATATTGTATAATAACTTTAAATGAAGCATAATCTATTAAAATATTGGATCACTGTGTTGTACACCTGAAACTAATATAATATTGTAAACCAACTATACTTCAATTTAAAAAATTCACTGTCAGAGACGTAAAATCAATTACATAAGCTGAAACAAAATAAGAAGATATTGAGTACTTACTCTGCGCCAAGCCTATACTAAGCACTTTACAAATATTAATCAGTGAAACCTTGCAACATCCCTAGAAGGCTGATTCTATTAGTATTTTACCCCTATTTTAGGGATAAAGAAACTGAGGTCCAGAGAGGTAAAATAACCTGCCCTTGGTCACACAGCTAGTAGGATAGTAGCTGGAATTTGAACCCAGGCCATCTGGCTCCACTGTCCACATGCCAGGGCCATTACCCCACCTTGCCCAAGTCTGATGCCACCAGAATCACAGATATATATATATATCTGCACCCCCCTAACTTCTCCCATTGATTCTTTCCTCTTCCCTTCCCTAAATGATACTGAGCAGGGGTTAGGGTCATGGAGAGAGGACCACATGTTTTACCCCCAACGTATTTTAAGGAATATTTGTTCACTGTAACCCAAGAAGCCCAGCAAACTTGCCCAGCACCTGTCGAGCCCCCTGGTGGATGGTGAAGACCAAGAACAGCCTCTAGCCCTCTTCTGAGAGGCCAATGAGAAGCAAGGACAGAGTCATAGGCATCCACAGCCCATCTAGCTGTGATCCAGAACGGATCCCTAGAAGAGGAGCAGGAATCTTGGGAAACAAGACCACCAGGACCTGGGGAGGGGGGTCGTGCAAAGGTGGGTGTGGTGGCTGGTATCCAGACAGAGACACAGGAAGCATGACTCTTTGACAGGAAGGCAGGTCCTTGCTTCCATATCCTTCCCCCAAATGCTGACCCAGTGCCCAGGGAACAGGTCAGCTGTCACCCTGCCCATGCAGGTGACCTATATGTTGCCAAGGGGAGCTGGGATGGATGGCGATAGAGTCATAAGTCCCCATGGAGAGCTGCTGCTCAAGTGAGATGAAGCAGGGATCTTCTCAACCTGACAGAAAATGAAAGGCAACTTCAGGGTTTTAGGCTTGGATTGTCAAGTGCCACCGTATGCTGGTTACTGGGCTCCTTCCTCTTTAATATCAACCCATATTTTATAGACAGGAAAACTGAGGCTCAAAGAGATAAGTTAAATTGCGCAACTAGCTGGGAAGCTGGGGAGCCTTAAAATTAATTGCCGAGTTTTCAGTCTTTAAATTAAATGTCTGTACCTCAAACCCCATTGATCCAGCAAGGTGAGTCAGAAAGTAAAATAAAAATGAGCGAGCAGGGGTCAGGTTCTACTCTTGCCTGAAACAACTCTTGTTTTCTTCTTTACCCCAATTTGGGCAGCAGCTGTGTCTGGTTATTCAAGCAAGAAAACATCTCAGAACTCACCAGCTCTTTGCCCAGCACGGATACCCGACCTTCACTCAGAGCCCCTGCCAGCACCCCCGCCACCAGCTCCAGTCCCCCTCTTTCCATGCCCCCCCAAAGTCTGCAGGTGGAGAGGGGATGAGCGGCTCTCTCCAGCTGCTTGGTCTCCCTGGGGTGGTGCATAGAGGATTCCACACTCAGAGCAGCCAATTAAGGACCGTCATCCTGGCGGAGCTGCTGACTCAGAGCTGCTTGAACCCCTCCACCCCGCCCCCCAGGAGTCCACCCAGGAAGCCTCAGGGAGCTCCGCTCACAGGGGCCAGGGGCCAGGCTGGGTAGATGGCAGCTGCCCTGACCTCTCCGCCAGGCAAAAACCTGTGTAGCTTCAACACCCACCCCAGACTCTGCTCAAACTCTCAACTTCCTCCGTCCTTGAGCATCAATTAAATATTGACTAAGTAGCTATTAAGCAGGAATGGTCTACCATGCTCTCCAGGGCAAAATGAGTCTCTCTTTCTCAGAAGTGAGGCAAATAGAGACGGCCTCCTTGCTGGTCCTTGAAAACACCAAGCATGATCTTGCCCCGCTTCTGCCTTTGTACCTGCTGGTCCTGGTCCTTCCGCTAGAAACACCTTTCTCCAGATATCTGCTCTGCATTGCTTGCTCAAATGTCACCTCATCTTAGAGGCCCTCCCTAGCTGCCTCCCACCTACCATTTACCTGCTTTGTTTTCCTTCATAGCTCTCTCCCTGCTTGATATTTTACTACCTGTGTGTTTGTCAGCCTTCCCCCATCAGAATGCAAACTCCATGAAAAGGGACTCCTGGGTCTCATTCATGGCTGGCTGAATCCTCGGTGCTTAGAACAGGGACTGGTTCTCAATAAAGATCTGTTCTGTGAATGGGACCTGGGTTCTGGCTCTATTCCAGCTGGGACCAGCTCTGTGACCCCTGGTGAGCTGCTCCCCATCCCACCTCCCAAGGCTTCTCCTTTATAATGTGAAAGGATTTGTGGTTTCTACCTGGGGTCTTAATTGGAGTCCCTAATGGCATCAAAGGGAGAATGGAGGTGGGCTACATTTTTACTGAGGTGAAATTCTCATAACATAAAATTAACCATTTATTTTTACTTTTTATTGAAGTATAGTTGATTTACAATGTTGAGTTAGTTACTACTGTACATCAAAGAGATTCAGTTATACATATATACACATTCTGTTTTTAATATTCTTTTCCATTATGTTTATCATAGGATGCTGAATATAGTTCTCTGTGCTAGAGTAGGACCTTGCTGTTTATCCATCCTATATATAAAAGCTTATGTCTGCTGACCCCAACCTCCCACTCCATCCCTCCCCCAACCCCCTCCCCCTTGGCAACCACAAGTCTGTTCTCTATGTCCCTGATTCTGTTTCTGTTTCATAGATAGGTTCATTTGTGTCATAGTTGAGATTCTACATATAAGTGATATCATATGGCATTTGTCTTTTTCTTTCTGGCTTATTTCACTTAGTATGATAATCTCTAGTTGCATCCATGTTGCTACAAATGGCATTATTTTGTTATTTTTTATGGCTGAGTACTATTCCATTGTATATATGTACCACATCTTCTTTATCCATTCATCTGTCCATGGACATTTAGGTTGTTTCCATGTCTTGGCTATTGTGAATAGTACTGCTATGAATATAGGGGTGCCTGTATCTTTTTGAATTATAGTTTTGTCTGAATATATGCACAGGAGTGGGATTATTTTTAGTTTTCTGAGGAACCTCCATACTGTTTTCCACAGTGGCTGTACCAACTTACATTCCCACCAACAGTGTAGGAGGGTTCCGTTTTCTCCACAACCTCTCTAGCATTTGTTATAAAATTAACCATTTTAAGTGAATAGTTCAGTGGCAATTAGCACATTTATAATGTTGTGCAACCACCACCTATATCTAGTTTCAAACATTGTCATCTCCCCCAAAATGAACCTCATACGCTTTTTTTTTTTTTTTTTTTTAGTGAAACAAATGTTTATTAGGAGGAAAAAGAGTACATGTGAACAGGCACACACAGGCCAGCTCAGAGAAAAAGTCACACCCTCATGGTTGTTTTAATCACTTACATGGGTAATTTTTCTGGGTTTCCTTTGGCCAATCATCTTGTTTGCCTGGCTCTGAGTCTGTATTTGGTTTATCTCAGGGTCCTCCCTTGTGTGTGTGCATATCTCTTAGCCAAGATGGATTCTAGCAAAGAGGCCTATGGGTAGGTTGACATGACTCCCTTTTTGACCTCCAAGGAGCATTTCTGTACAGTCAGGAAGGTCTCCTTGACTTCGACAATGAGGAATACGTGGTCTCTTTTATCTGGGCAGGACCCAGCCTCTCCTATTATCCTCCTGCTATTGTCTTCATCCTGGACTATCTGTCCACAGGGGGGGACAAACTCCAGCTGCTCAGCCTGGGGCCCATCTATCTCCTGCCTCATTATCATTTGGTGGATTGAAATAAGACTTTGCACCAGTCCTGGGCAAAGTCCTGCTGGCCCTCGGATTCCTTCCTCACTCTTCTCCTACATGCTCCGAGCCATAGAAGGATTTCCCTGTGAAAAACGTTTTCCCAGAACCTCATACCCTTATATCCATTAAGTAGCTGCTCTCCGTTCCCCCTCCCCCCAGCCCCTGGCAACCACCAATCTGAGTTCTGTCTCTATGGATTTACCTATGAAGAATATTTCATATAAATGGAATCATACAATACGTGATCTTTTGTGTCTGGCTTCTTTCGCTTAGCGTAATGTTTTTGAGGTACATCCTCATTGTAGCACTTTTCAGTGCTTATTTCTTTTTATGGCTGAATAATATTCCATTGTGTGGATATACAATTTGTTTATCCATTTGCCCATTGATAACATGAGCTATTTTTAAAAGCTTTTCCAAATCTGTGATAAGACCATACCATCTGACTAAAGTATGTTTAGTAGACAAAAGCTTATAAAATATGGACAGTACAATAAAAGAGGTGCTTGCAGGTTCCAGGCCCTCATTCCACAACTCTACATAAAGTAATGTAGCTGGGCCCACGAACACAGCCTCCATCTCTGGACCAGTCTAAGCATTGATGGCTTTCTTTCACCCTCACCCTCAAGCTCTCTGCGGTAGGGACTGTCATGATGACTCATGCAGATGAGGCAAAACCCACTGCTGAGGGTCACACAGGTAAGAGTGATGGAGTTGGCATCTGAGCCCTGATCCTGGATCCAGAGGATGAACCCTTAACCACCTGGTACACTGTCTGCCTGGGGCACTCAGGCAGCCTTCCAGGTCACACCTCACCGAGCAGTACTGCCAGCTAAGGGCCAGAGTGGAGCAGGCGTGGGCTCCGGCGGAGGCAGTAGGTCAGGCGGAACTCTGACATCAAGTGGCAGCAACCTAACTTAAGGGCTGTTGAGATATTTAAATGAGATCAAGTATGAAAATACAAATCTCAAGGCTGTTATGTCATAATGACTAATATATATTGACTGCAGAGGGAGGGGAGCTCAATCTCACAACAGATGTAAAACAGTTGTGATGGATCCTGACTCTCAAAAGTGTGTGCTCTAAAGGGGAAAAGAGATCCACACCAGTGCCCACCGTACAGTCACTTGGGCTTGTGAGCTTCAGTTTCATCATCTATAAAATGCTCCTATTGCGTTTCACACGTACCCTCATTAAATCACCTGACTGGCTTGAATCATTTGTTTGCACACGTCTCCTTATTCTTCTGTGAGCTCCTCAAGGGTAGAGACCCCATCTGCTCATCTGGTAACCCACCATAGACATTTGTGAAATAATAAATAGTGAACTCTGGAGCCCTTTCCCGCTCAGAACTTCTCCACATTTGAGCTTTCTGTTCAACTAATAATCTACCATGTACTCGCCTGAGCACAGTACACTCAGTACACACTGCAGGACACACAGAGGTAAGCCAACAACAGTACTCCAAGAATATTCACTTTTAGTGAATCCACTCTTAGGAATTCAGGCTACAGATATCCTTGCGCATACGCCCAAAGGTGTAGGTTCAAGGATAGTCACTGACTCATTGTGTTACGATAGCATTAAAAGATTACAAACAGCCTAAATCCCCATCAGTAGAGGGCTGGCTACCTACATGCTGGTACAGTCATCTCATGGATGCTCTGCAGACATTACAAAGAATGACTTTGTAAGGCCTAGTTCAACTAATAGGTCATGGTTGAGGGCAAAAAGAAATTTACAGAAGTCTGCTATTTGTGTACATATTGTGTTTTTAAAGGAATACATATGTACATGTATACTTATAAATGCAGAGACTAGCTCTAGAACAGTGCTGTCCAATAAATTATACTGTTAGCTACAAGTGCAAGCCATATATGATATTTACATTTTTTCAGTATCCCCATTAGAAGATAAAAAAGAAACAGGTAAAATTAATTTTAATATATTTTTCACCTCATATATCCCAAATTGTATCATTTTAACATTTAATCAATATTTTAGTTATTTTTCCAGCTTTTTTGAATTATAATTATGTTTTTAAATTATTGATGAGATATTTTGTATTTTTCTTTGTACTAAGTCGTTGAAATATGGCATGTATCTTATACTTACAAAATATCTCAATTCAAATTAGCCACGTTTTAAGTGCTCAATAGTTATGTATAGCTAGTGGCTATTGTATGGGACGGCACAGTTCTGGAAGGACTTCACATTTGCCCCGGAGAGAGATTTTGGAGAATTGAAAATCACGGTAGGAAGAAGTTACTTTCACTATATGTTCTTTTGTTCTGTTTTGACTTTTTCCCCCGAGTGTGTGAATTAGCTCTATTTTTTAACTCACAGTTTTAAAGGTAAGGAAAAACAGAAAATCCAGAAAGAGACACAGAAAAGCAGTGATCTTAGAAGTAGGAGGTGATTCCAGACAGGCAGGTGCAACGTCAGGGAGGTCAAGAGAGGAGAGCTTTTCAGAAGATGAGGAGGAGGAGGGGGTGGAAGAAAAAGCAGTACCCTGAGGTGACTTCAGATTTGGCACCTGGGACATCGCTCGTCACTCACTGGTGACATTTGAGAGCTGTGTCAGGAGAGGGAAGGGGTGGAACAGGCCCGAAGCAGGTTGTTAGGAGGGGAGGCAATAAGTGAGGCCCTCTATGGAGAGAGACCCACAGACTCCAACATGGGAGCCAAACAACGGTGACTAACTCAGAGGTGGCCCAGGCAGTAAAGGCTGCTGCGGACGGCTCCTGGAAACCTCGAGGGGAGAGGGTGTGATAGGAGGCAGGTGGAGAGCAGGTTCAGGCAGTAAACACAGCCTGGAACCAGCACCGTGTTGGGGAGTGGAGAGGAATCAGGCCCGGCTGGAACGCAGGGGGCCGGAGGAGAGCAACAATAATCAGCTTGGCTAACAGTTAACTTCTTAACCTCCTTGGAGACACAGACCCCTTTGAGGATGCACTGGCAGGTGAAGACTTGCCCCAGAAAGATGCACACCTGCACGCGCAATTTTATACACAGCCTCAGGCACACCCAGAGCCCCTACGGCCACCCCAGAGCACAAAACCTGCTGAAACTGTTCACTGTGGCCCCCAAGATGTGCCCAAACCCCTCACCGCCCCTCGCAGTCTGGCCCCACGCCTACTGTGGCCTTATTCTCTGCCCACGACACCCCCATTTTCAAGAGCCCTGTGCAACAGCTCTTTGTTCCAGGCGTTTTTGATCCTAGGGTACACTTTCCCCTCAGGAACTTCTCCTCCTCCTCCTCCTCCTCACCATTCAGAAGCTGCCTCTCTCCTCCAGGCATGTTTAATCGCATCTCCTACTTAGCACGGTCTTCCAGGGTCAATGTTGCATATCTTTATTGTCTGTTTGCATATCTGATCTGTTCCCATCCCCTCACCCACGCAGGTTTTGTGCAACCGGGGGGCCAGGACCTAATCTGATCCATAGCAGATATGTACTAAATGAATGAACCCAAATATCACTGAACTGGGGCAGAGCCGCCAGGAGGTCCTGTTTCCCAGCAGCCCCTGAGGGCCCAGAGAAGGGTTTTTAAGGGCTGTGGTTGGTGATGGGCCATGTTCTTAGGAATAAGAATTGAATCTGATTCTGTAGTTCATGCATAGAAGTCCGTGGAACCGGGGGAGGACAAGGCACAGGGTTGGGGAGGGGCCACATGTAGGGTTGCCAGGTATCTTTTTTAAATTAATTAATTAATTATTTATTTATTTTGGCTGCGTTGGGTCTTCGTTGCTGCACACGGGCTTTCTCCAGTTGCAGCGAGTGCGAGCTACTCTTCGTTGCGGTGCATGGGCTTCTCATTGTCTTGGCTTCTCTTGGTGTGAAGCACGGGCTCTAGGTGCGCGGGCTTCAGTAGTTGTGGCACGTGGGCTCAGTAGTTGTGGCTCGCGGACTCTAGAGCACAGGCTCAGTAGTTGTGGCGCGTGGGCTTAGTTGCTCCGCGGCATGTGGGATCTTCCTGAACCAGGGCTTGAACCCGTGTCCCGTGCATTGGCAGGCGGATTCTTAACCACTGCACCACCAGGGAAGCCCCAGATATCTTCTTTAATTGAGGTGAAATTCACACAACATACAACTGACCATTTTAAAGTGTCCAATCCAGTGGCATGTAGTATATTCAACAATGTTGTGCAACTACCATCTCTTTCTAGGTGCGAAAGTTTTTCATCCCTCTAGAACACCCAGTACCCACTAAGCAATCACTCCCTGTTTCCCCCTCCTCCTCTCCCCTGGCAACCATCCACCTGCTTTCTGTCTCTATGGATTTACCTATTCTGGATATTTTATATAAAAGGAATCACACAGTATATAAACTTCTGTGTATGGCTTCTGTCACTTAGCATAATGTTTTTGGGGCACATCCAAGTTGCAGCTTGTATCAGTATTTAATTTCTTTTTTACAAAGATTATTTATTTATTACTGGTAAAATGTATATAATGCAATATTTGCCACTTTAACCATTTTTAAGCGTACAATTCAATGGCATTGATTACACTCCCAATGTTGTGCCACCATCACCGCCGTTTCCAAAATTTCTTCATCACCCCAAACAGAAACTCTGTAACCATTAAGCAATAACTGCCCGTTATCCCCACCTACCCAGCCCCCTGATAACTTCGAATCTACTTGCTGTCTCTATGAATTTGCCTGTTCTAGGTACCTCATAGAAGTGGAGTCATACAATATTTGTCCTTTTTGTGACTGGCTTATTTCACTTAGCATATTTTCAAGGTTCAACCGTGTTGTTGCATGTGTCAGAACTTCATTCCTTTTTACTGATGAATATTGTAGGGATATACCACATCTTGTTTATCCAGTCATTTGTTGGTAGATATTTGGATTGCTTCCACCTTTCAGCTATTGTGAATAATATTGCTATGAACATTCACACGCAAGTATCTGTTTAAGTATATTTTCAGTTTGGGGAGATTATACCTAGAAGTGGATTTTCTGGGTCATATGGTATTATGGACTGAATTGTGTCCCCCCAAATTCATATGCTGAAGCCCTAGCCCCCACTATGATGGTATGTAAAGTTGGGGCCTTTGGGAAGTAATTAGGTCATGAGAGAGAATGGAGTCTCGTGATGGGATTAGTGCCCCTATAAGAAGACACATAGGAGACCTCTCTCTCCTCTCTCTGCTAAGTGAGGATACAGCAAGGAGGCAAGCTAGAAGGAGGCTTCTCGCCAGAATCTGGCCATTCTGACACCCTGATCTCAGACTTCTCAGCCTCCAGAACTGGGAGAAATAAATGTCTGTTGTTTAAGCCACTCAGAACATGGCTATTTGTTATAGCAGTCCAAACTGACTAAGACATATGGTAGTTCTTTGTTAACTTTTCGAAGAACCACCAAACTTTTCCATAGTGGTTACACCATTGTATATTCCCACCAGCAATGTACAAGGGTTCTGGTTTCTTCACATCCCAAACAACACGTTATTTTCTGTTTGTTTTCTTTTTGTTATTTATAGCCATCCTAGTGGCTGGGAAGTGATACCTCATCGTGGTCTTTTATTTGCACTTCCTTAATGACCAATGATGTTGAACATGTTTTCATGTGCTTATTGGCTGTTTGTATTTCTTCTTTGGGAAGATGTCTATTCAAATGCCCCTTTCTAAAACTCAGTTGTTTGTCTCTTTGCTGTTGAGTTGTAAGAGTTCTTTATGTATTCCAGATACTGAATGTTTTTAGATATATGAGTTTTAAATATTTCCCCCATTCTGTTTGTCTTTTCACTTTCTTGATAATGGCCTTTGATGCACAAGTTTTTAATTTTTATGAAGAACAATGCATCTATTTTTTCTTTTGTTGCTCATGTTTTGATGTCAACTTTAAGAAGCCATTGCCAAATCTGAGGTCATAAAGATTTACCCATATGTTTTCTTCCAGTAGTTTTATAGTTTTAGCCCATATACTTAAATTGTTGATCCATTTTGAGTTAATTTTTGTGTATAGAGTGAGGCACTATTTCTTTTTTTTTTTTTTTTTTTTTTTTTAAGACATCTTTTTTATAGCTACTTTATTTATTTATTTATTTATTTTTGGCTGTGTTGGGTCTTCGGTTCGTGCGAGGGCTTTCTCTAGTTGCGGCAAGTGGGGGCCACTCTTCATCGCGGTGCGGGGACCGCTCTTCATCGCGGTGCGCGGGCCTTTCACTATCGCGGCCCCTCCCGTTGCGGGGCACAGGCTCCAGACGCGCAGGCTCAGTAGTTGTGGCTCACGGGCCCAGGTGCTCCGTGGCATGTGGGATCTTCCCAGACCAGGGCTCGAACCCGTGTCCCCTGCGTTAGCAGGCAGATTCCCAACCACTGCGCCACCAGGGAAGCCCGAGGCACTATTTCTTGAAGAGAGAATTCTTTCCCCATTAAATGTTCTTGGCGCCTTTGTTGAAAGTCAACTGGCCATAGATATTTAGGGTTTATTTCTGGAATCTCAGTTCTGTTCTATTGGTCTGTCTATCCTTATCCCAGTACCACACTGTTATAATTACGGTAACTGTGTAATAAGTTTGAAATTTGGAAATGTGAGTCCTCCAACTTTGTTTTTCCTTGTTTTTCCTTTTCAGTGTTGTTTTGGCTATTCAGGTTTCCTTGAAATTACGTATAAATGTGAGAATCAGCTTCTCCACCTCTGAAAAGAAAAAAAATCCATTGGAATTTTGATAGGGATTGCATTGAATCTGTAGATCACTTTGGGAGTATTGTTATTCTTAATATTAAGTTTTCTAATCCATGAATATGGGATATCTTTCTATTTATTTAGGTCTTCTTTAATTTCTTTCAGCAATGTTTTATAGCTTCCAGTGTGCAAGTCTTTCACTCCCTGGTTGAATTTACTCCACAGTATTTTATTCTTTTGGATGTTATTGTAAATTGAATCGTTTTCTTAATTTCCTTTTCAGATTGCTAAATCTGAAATCTTAATTTCTTTGCTGGTATATAGAAACAAAACTTGTTTTGTGATTGATATTATACCCTGAAACTTTGCTAAATTTTTTTATTAGGGCTAATAGTCTTTTTGTGGATTCTTTGGCATTTTCTATATACAAAATCATGTCATCTGCAAATAAGTAAATAAACTACTCCTTCCTTTCCAACTTGCCTTTTTTTTTTTTTTTTTTTTTTTTTCCCCAGCTGCACTATGCGGCTTGCAGAATTTTTGTTCCCTGACCAGGGATCAAACCTATGCCCCCTGTGGAGTCCTAACCGCTGGACCACCAGGGAATTCCTTCCTTTCCAGTTAGGATGCCTTTTTTATTCTTGCCTAATTTCTTTGGCTGGGACTTCCAATACATTTTTGAATAGCAGCATTGGTGCTGCCAGATTTAGCAAATAAAAATACAGGACTCCATACAATATTTGGGACATATTTATACTAAACAATTATTCACTGTCTATCTGAAATTTAAATTTAACTGGATGTCCTGAATTTTATCTGGGAGAGTCCAGGGAATGGCCCCATAAGTGCCTGCACTGCCTGCCAATCCTTCACCCTTCCCATGACCTCCAAGGCTCTTGACACACTTGCCCTGCCCTTCAGGAAGCCTGGATGCCAGGAACAGCTTTGTCTAAACCCCAACTCTGATCCCCAGTGTGCTGGGCACTAAGAAGGTGGATCAAAATAACTGCTTTCTTTTCACTCCTGCTCTCAACCAGCAGAGGTGTGGGTCAGATTTGGGAGAAGCTAGGAAGACAAAGCCTAAGCCACCATTACAATATGGCCAGATGCTGGGACCCTGAGGAGAAAGGTGTTTAAGCTTAGTCCAGAGGTTTGGGTTAGGATGGAAGAATCCTGAGGACAGAGTGAATGCCTAGGGCTTTCTGACTCCTGAAAGATTATTTCCACATGTTTTTCTGATTGATCTTCCCAACATTCCCTGAGGAAAGCAGGGCCGCTACTATTGCCCTCAGTTCACGACTAGGGAGATTGCATACCGAGAGCTGAAACGACTGCCCAAAGCCACACAGCTGACCAACCCTCTAAGGAGCAGGGCCTGTGCCAGGCCTCTGAGCCCCACCAAGCTCAGCGCCCTCCAGGATGGAACAGAGTGGGACTTTGACCCCCAAGCCTAATAACCACAGAGCTGCAGGAAGACCAGCCCTCAACTTGATCTGGACCATATCAAACCCTTCCCTCCCCAAGGCACCCCACCCATCTCTTCACCCCAAATTCCAGGGTGACTGGGGAGGCAGAGCAAAGTCCATGTGCATCTAACTGGAAAATGAGCCTCATTACTTGTGCCTCACCGGTAATCCAGTTTACCTACCCTTCACCCCCAGGGCCTCTCTTTTTGCCTCCCTCCCCATCCCCAAACTTAACACCAGTGATGCCTGTTTTATTGTTTTTATTTTTTATATCATAGCATCATTATTATTGATGGTGAAAGATCCACATATTGCTTGCAGCACATTTACATTCATTCTCTCATTGAATCATTCAACCATTCATTCAACTAATATTTGTTGTATTTCTTGAGCACCTACTATGTGCCAGGGACTATGTTGGGCCCTGTGACTAAGCCAAAACACTGGCCTTCCAACAGTGGTTCTTAACCCTGGCTATACATTATGACCACATAGAGAAGTTTTAAAAATCCTGATTCCCAGCCATGCCCCAGATGAATGATTAGGATTGGGCGGGGGCAGGGGTAGGACCAACACATCAATGTATTTTCTGTTGCTAGGTTGATTTGTTGTTTCATTTGCCACTTATTTCCTATGTATCCAACATAGATAATGCCATAGCTAGCTGGGTTAAAGAGGACAGACCAGTCATCTTCCTCCTTAACATTTAAACACCATCTTTGTTATTAAATGTTTAAAAGTGGTATATTTTAAGCAAGACCCAGTACTTCTTGGAAGAGACTTCATCAGGACATTTTATATCTCCCAAAATTTTATTATAACAAAATTTTCAAACATACAGAAAAACTGGAAGAATTTTACAGTAAACGCCCACCTAGAATCTCCTATTATTACTCTATCCTTCTATCAATCCCTTCTAATTTTTTTAATGTATTTCAAAATATATCATAGACATCTATCCACTTCTCCCTAAATACTTCAGCATGTATATTATCAGCTAGAGTTCAATATTTGGTTACAGTATATTTTTTACTTTCTACATAAAATTTATATTACAATGAACTGCAAAAATCTCAAGTGTACATTTGTCAAAATTTGACAATGGCATATACCTGTGTAATCCAAACCCCTATAAAGATATAGAACATTACAGTCACTCCAGAAAGTTCCCTTATTCTCCTTCCCTGCTAATCCTTGCCCTATCCCATCCCCACCCCCTGCAGAGGCAATCTCTTTGCTGGGTTTTTTTTTTTTTCCCCTAAAATAGATTGGATTTGCCTGTTCTAGAACTTCACAGAAATGGGATCATACAGCATAAACTTGTTTATGTTAGGCTTCTTTCACTCAACATAGTGTTTTTGATATTTATCCATGTCGTGTGTGTCAGTAGTCTGTTCCTTTTTATTGTTGAATAGTGTCCTTTGTATAAACAAGAGTCTATTTATCCATTTTCTTAATTGGCATTTGGGTTGTTTCCAGTTTGGAGTTGTTATGCTTCTCCGAACATTCTTATACAAATCTTTGTGTGGACATACGTTTTCATTTCTTTTCGGTAAATACCTTGAAGTGAAACTTTTGGGTTGTAGGATAGGTGTATATTTAGTTGTTTTAAGAAACCACCAGGGCTTCCCTTGTGGCGCAGTGGTTGAGAATCTGCCTGCCAATGCAGGGGACACGGGTTCGCGCCCTGGTCTGGGAAGATCCCACATGCCGCGGAGCGACTGGGCCCGTGAGCCACAATTACTGAGCCTGCGCGTCTGGAGCCTGTGCTCTGCAACAAGAGAGGCCGCGATAGTGAGAGGCCCGTGCACCGCGATGAAGAATGGCCCCCACTTGCCGCAACTGGAGAAAGCCCTCACACAGAAACGAAGACCCAACACAGCCATAAATAAATAAATAAATAAATAAATAAATAAATAAATAAATAAATAAAATATTAAAAAAAAAAAAAAAGAAAAAGAAAAAAAGAAACCACCAGACTTTTCCCATCAACTATTTATGAGATGTCCCAGATATCAGTTTTTTGTCAGATGTTTTATGAATATTTTTCTAACATGGGAAACAAAATAGTCACCCAAGTCCAGGAAGCACAGAGGGTCCCATACAGGACAAACCCTAGGAGAAACACACCAAGACACATATTAACCAAACTAACAAAAATTAAATTCAAAGAAAAAAATATTAAAAGCAACAAGGGAAAAACAAAAAATAACATACAAAGGAATCTCCCTAAGGTTATCCGCTGATTTTTCAACAGAAACTCTGCAGGCCATAAGGGAGTGGCAGGATATACTTAAAGTGATGAAAGAGAAAAACCTACAACCAAGATTACTTTACCCAGCAAGGATCTCATTCAGATTCAAAGGAGAAATCAAAAGCTTTTCAGACAAGCAAAAGCTAAGAGAATTCAGCACCACCAAACCTGCTTTACAACAAATGCTAAAGAAACTTCTCTAGGCCAGAAACACAAGAGAAGAAAAAGACCTGCAAAAACAAACCAAACAAACCCAAAACAGTTAAGAAAATGGTAATAGGAACATACATATCGATAATAACCTTGAACATAAATGGATTAGATGCCCCAACCAAAAGACACAGACTGGCTGAATGGATACAAAATCAAGACCCATAAATATGTTGTCAACAAGAGACCCGTTTCAGATCTAGGGACACATACAGATTGAAAATGAAGGGGTAGAAAAAGATATTCCATGCAAATGGAAATCAGAAGAAAGCTGGAGTAGCAATACTCATATCAGGTAAAATAGACTTTAAAATAAAGACTGTTACAAGAGATAAGGAAGGACACTACATAATGATCAAGGGATCAATCCAAGAAAAAAATATAACAATTATAAATGTTTATGCACCCAACATAGGAGCACCTCAATACATAAGGCAAATGCTAACAACCATGAAAGGGGAAATCGACAGTAACACAATAATAGTAGGGGACTTTAACACTCCACTTACACCAATGGACAGATCATCCAAACAGAAAATAAATAAGGAAACACAAGCTTTAAATGACACAATAGACCAGATAGATTTAATTGATATTTATAGAACATTCCACCCAAAAGTGGCAGAATACACTTTCTTCTCAAGTGCACATGGAACATTCTCCAGGATAGATCACATCTTGGGTCACAAATCAAGCCTCAGAAAATTTAAGAAAATTGAAATCGTATCAAGCATCTTTTCTGACCAAAATGCTATTAGATTGGAAGTCAATTACAGGAAAAAACTGTAAAAACCACAAATACATGGAGGCTAAACAGTGTGCTACTAAATAACCAAGAGATCACTGAAGAATTCAAGGAAGAAATAAAAAATATGTAGGAACATATGACAATGAAAACACAACAACCCAAAACCTATGGGAAGCAGCAAAAGCAGTTCTAAGAGGGAAGTTTATAGCAATTCAATCTCACCTCAAGAAACAAGAAAAATCTCAAATAAACAATCTAACCCTACACCTAAAGCAACTAGAGAAAGAAAAACAAAGAAAACCCAAAGTCAGTAGAAGGAAAGAAATCATAAAGATTAGAGCAGAAATAAATGAAATAGAAATGAAGAAAACAATAGCAAAGATCAATAAAACAAAAAGTTGGTTCCTTGAGAAGATAAACAAAATTGATAAACCCTTAGCCAGACTCATCAAGAAAAAAAGGGAGAGGATGCAAATCAACAAAATTAGAAGTGAAAAAGGAGAAATCACAGCTGACACCGCAGAAATACAAAGGATTATAGGAGACTACTACAAACAACTATAAGCCAATAAAATGGACAACCATGAAGAAATGGGCAAATTCTTGGAAAGTTACAGTTTTCCAAGACTGAACCAGGAAGAATTAGAAAATATAAACAGACCTATCATAAGTAATGAAATTGAAACTGTAATTAAAAATCTTCCAACAAACAAAAGTCCAGGACCAGATGGCTTCACAAGCAAATTCTATCAAACATTTAGAGAAGAGATAACACCGATCCTTCTCAAACTCTTCCAAAAAATTGTAGAGGAAGGAACACTCCCAAATTCATTCTACGAAGCCACCATCACCCTGATACAAAAACCATTAAAAAAATCACAAAAAAGAAAATTATAGACCAATATCACTGATGAACAGAGATGCAAAAATCCTGAACAAAATACTAGCATACAGAATCCACAACATATTAAAACGATCATACACCATGATCAAGTGGGATTTATCCCAGGGTTGCAAGGATTCTTCAATATATGCAAATTAATCAATGTGATACACCATATTAACAAATTAAGGAATAAAAACCATATGATCATCTCAATAGATGCCAGAAAAGCTTTTGACAAAATTCAACACCCACTTATGATAAAAAGTCTCCAGAAAATGGGCACAGAGGGAACAAACCTCAAAATAATAAAGGCCATATATGACAAACACACAGCAAACATCATACTCAATGGCGAAAAACTGAAAGCATTTCCACTAAGACCAGGAACAAGACAAGGATTTCCACTCTCGCCACTCTTAAATTCAACATAGTTTTGGAAGTCCTAGCCACGGCAATCAGAGAAGAAAAAGAAATAAAAGGAATACAAATTGGAAAAGAAGAAAAACTGTCACTGTTTGCAGATGACATGATGCTACACATAGAAAATCCTAAAGATGCCACCAGAAAACTACTAGAACTAATCAATGAATTTGGTAAGGTTGCAGGATACAAAATTAATGCACAGAAATCTCTTGCATTCCTATACACTAACGATGAAAAATCTAAAAGAGAAATTAAGGAAACACTCCCATCTACCATTGCAACAAAAAGAATAAAATACCTAGGAATAAACCTACCTAAGGAGATGAAAGACCTGTATGCAGAAAACTATAAGACACTGATGAAAGAAATCAAAGATGATACAAACAGATGGAGAGATATACCATGTTCTTGGATTGGAAGAATCAACATTGTGAAAATGACTATACTACCCAAATCAATCTACAGGTTCAATGCAATTCCTATCAAACTACCAATGATATTCTTCAAGAATTAGAACAAAAAATTTTACAATTTGTATGGAAACACAAAAGACCCCGAATAGCCAAAGCAATCTTGAGAGAGAAGAACAGAGCTAGAGGAATCAGGCTCCCCAACTTCAAACTATACTACAAAGCTACAGTAATGAAGACAGTATGGTACTGGAACAAAAACAGAAATGTAGATCAATGGTACAGGATAGAAAGCCCAGAGATAAACCCACGCACATATGGTCACCTTATCTTTGATAAAGAAGGAAAGAATATACAATGGAGAAAAGACTGCCTCTTCAATAAGTGGTGCTGGGGGGACTTCCCTGGTGGTGCAGTGGTTAAGAATCCACCTGCCAATGTAGGGGACACGGGTTTGAGCCCTGGTCCGGGAAGATCCCACATGCCGTGGAGCAACAAAGCCCGTGTGCCACAATTACTTAGCCTGTGCTCTAGAGCCCACGAGCCACAACTACTGAGCCCACATGCCACAATTATTGAAGCCCGCCAGCCTAGAGCCCGTGCTCCGCAACAAGAGAGGCCACCGCAATGAGAAGCCCGCGCACCACAACGAAGAGCAGCCCCCGCTCACCACAACTAGAGAAAGCCCGCAGGCAGCAACGAAGACCCAATGCAGCCATAAATAAATAAACAAATAAACAAATAAATAAATCTATTTTAAAAAAAAAAAGAATCCACCTGCCAATGCAGGGGACACGGTTCAAGCCCTGGTCTGGGAAGATCCCACGTGCTGCGGAGCAACTAAGCCCGTGCACCACAACTACTGAGCCCGCGTGCCACAACTACTGAAGCCCATGCGTTAGAGCCTGTGCTCTGAAACAAGAGAAGCCACCACAATGAGAAGCCCATGCACCACAATGAAGAGTAGCCCCCGCTTGCCGCAACTAGAGAAAGCCCGCACACAGCAACAAAGACCCAATGCAGCCAATAAATAAATAAATAAATTTCTTTTTAAAAGAATAAATAAATAAGTGGCGCTGGGAAAACTGGACAGCTACATGTAAAAGAATGAAATTAGAACACTACCTAACACCATACAGAAAAATAAACTCCAGATGGACTAAAGACCTAAATGTAAGACCAGACACTATAAAACTCTTAGAGGAAAACATAGGAAAAACACTCTTTGACATAAACCACAGTGAGATCTTTTTTGACCCACCTCCTAGAGTAATGGAAATAAAAACAAAAATAAACAAATGAGACCTAATTAAACTTCAAAGCTTTTGCACAGCAAAGGAAACCATAAACCAGATGAAAAGACAACACTCAGGATGGGAGAAAATATTTGCAAATGAAACAATGGACAAAAGATACAAATATATACAAACAGCTTATGGAGCTCAATATCAAAAAAACAAACAATTCAATTAAAAAATGGGCAGAAGACCTAAATAGACATTTCACCAAAGAAGACATACAGATGGCCAAGAGGCACATGAAAAGATGCTCAACATCACTAATTATTAGAGAAATGCAAGTCAAAACTACAATGAGGTATCACCTCACACCGTTCAGAATGGCCATTATCAAAAAATCTAGAAACAATAAATGCTGGAAAGGGTGTGGAGAAAAGGGAACCCTCTTGCACTGTTGGTGGGAATGTAAATTGATACAGCCACTATGGAGAACAGTATGGAGGTTCCTTAAAAAACTAAAAATAATTGCTTTACAGTGTTGTGTTAGTTTCTGCTGTATACTCCAATAAAGATGTTTTTAAAAAAAAGAAGTCATGAGTGAACACTGATGAGGATAATTTCAATAAAGTGACTGTGGCTAAAGTCAAAAAAAAAAAACTAAAAATAGAATTACCATATGACCCAGCAATCCCACTACTGGGTATATACCCTGAGAAAACCAAAATTCAAAAAGAGACACGTACCACAATGTTCATTGCAGCAGTATTTACAATAGCCAGGACATGGAAGCAACCTAAATGTCCATCAACAGATGAATAGATAAAGAAGCTGTGGCACATATATACAATGGAATATTATTCAGCCATAAAAAGAATGAAATTGAGTTATTTGTAGTGAGGTGGATGGACCTAGAGTCTGTCATACAGAGTGAAGTAAGTCAGAAAGAGAAAAACAAATACCATATGTAAACACATATGTATGGAATCTAAAAAAAAAAAAATGGTACTGATGAACCTAGTTGCAGGGCAGGAATAAAGAGGTAGACATAGGGAACGGACTTGAAGACACGGTGGGGGCAGGGGGAAGCTGGGGCAAAGAGAGAGTAGCATAGACATATATACACTACCGAACGTAAAATAGTTAGCTAGTGGGAAGCAGCAGCATAGCACAGGGAGATCAGCTCCGTGCTTTGAGATGACCTAGAGGGGTGGGATAGGGAGGGTGGGAGGGAGGCTCAAGAGTCAGGGGATATGGGGACATGTGTATGCATATGGCTGATTCACTTTGTTGTACAACAGAAACTAACACAGTATTGTGAAGCAATTATACTCCAAAAAAGATCTATTAAAAAAAAAAAAAGAGGGCTTCCCTGGTGGCACAGTGGTTGAGAATCTGCCTGCCAATGCAGGGGACACTGGTTCGAGCCCTGGTCTGGGAAGATCCCACATGCCACGGAGCGGCTGGGCCCGTGAGCCACAATTGCTGAGCCTGCGCGTCTGGAGCCGTGCTCCACAACAAGAGAGGCTGCGATAGTGAGAGGCCCGCGCACCACGATGAAGAGTGGCCCCTACTTGCCGCAACTAGAGAAAGCCCTCGCACAGAAATGAGGACCCAACACAGCCATAAATAAATAAATAAATAAATAAAATTTAAAAAAAAAAAAGAAACCTCCAGACCTTTCCCATCAACTATTTATGAGATGTCCCGGATATCAGTTTTTTGTCAGATGTTTTATGAATATTTTTCTCCCAATCTGTAGCTTGCTTATTGGTTTCCCTAGTGGTATTTTTCAACCCAAGCATCAGTATTTTACTAACTTTTAATTGAAATATACATAAAGTACACAAATTTCAGTGTACAGTTTGACTGATTTTTCACAAGCTGAACACAACCAGAATTCGATTTAAGAAATAGCATTTCCAACACCCCAGAAACTCCCTTCATTCCTCCTTTCAATCATTACCTCCCTGCAAAGATAACCACTATCTGACTTCTAAAAGTATAGATTAATTTTGCCTGTTTTGTACTCTATGTAAGTGGAATCATCCTCTTTTGTATCTGGCTTCCTCACTTCAACATTGTTTTGGAGGTTGATCCGTATAGTTGGGTATAGTGTGCATCATTCATTCTCATTATTGCATGGTGTTCCATTGTGTAACTCCACCACAATTTATCCATTCTACTGATGGTGGCATTCAGGTTATGTCCAGGTGTTTGGTATTATGAAAGTGCTGTTTTAAACGTATGCTTGATGTTTTTCTGAACATATGTTTACATTCTCTCAGGTATATACTTAGGGGTAGAATTCCCAGGTCATAGGGCATGTATATGTTCACCTATTAAATATCTTTAATAGATATTGCCATACAGTTTTCCTGAGTGGGTAAATCTATTCACACTCCCATCAAAGTCACCAGAAGTTTTCACCATTCCTCAGGTGATTCTAAGGACAAGAACCACTGCCCTACTGTGCTGAGGAGAATTGCAGTGAGAGCTCCAGCAGACAGCCCATGAGAACCGAGAATGACAAGGCTCTTAAGAGACAAGGGAGGGGGAAGATGTGGTATATATATTCAATGGAATGTTACTCAGCCATAAAGAAAGAATGAAATAATGCCATTTGCAGCAACATGGATGGACCTAGAGATTATCATACTAAGTGAAGCAAACCAGACAGAGAAAAAGACAAACATCATACGATACTGCTTATATGTGGAATCTAAAAAATGATACAAATGAACTTATTTACAAAACAGAAATAGACTCACAGACATAGAACACAAACCTATGGTTACCAAAGGGGAAAGAGGGGGAGGGATAAATTAGGAGTTTGAGATTAACATATACACACTACTATATATAAAACAGATAAATACAAGGACCTACTGTATAGCACAGGGAACTATACTCAATATCTTGTAATAATCTATAAGGGAAAAGAATCTGAAAAAGAATATATATATATATGTATGTATATATACATATATATGTATAAAAAGAATATATATAAGTATGTATTCATGTATGTATAAAAAGAATCACTGAGTCACTTTGCTGTACACCTGAAACTAACCCAACATTGTAAATCAACTAAACTTTAATTTTAAAAAAAGAGAGAGACCAAGAAGGGGGGAATTGGTTGAACTCTGAGGTCTGAGCAGGGAAAGTGGCGACGGGGAAGCATTGCAGGCAGAGAAAAGCTTTCCTCTGAAAGGCCACAGCATGTGAAAGGCTTGTATGTCAGGGAGAGTGATCTGGGACTGTGGAAGAGGCAGACCAGGGCTAGACAATGCTGAGCCCTTGAGGCTGTGTTAAGGATTTTCTTTTTTTTTTTCCTTACATTCTCTTCATTTATTTGCATACAGATATTTACATCTAGAGAACAAGAAATCTAGTGAAGTGAGATGAGCTTGAAATTTTCACATAATGAAAGATACTCCAGGCTGCTAATACTTTTTTTTTCCCACACATTTAAATGTTGATTGACCATTTGAAATTTTCTTTTGTGAATTTCTAGTTCATGTCTTTAGCACATTTTCTTATCAGCTGTAAGAACATGTATGCATCTTTGCAAATCTGATGCCTAGTATAGAACCTTACACACAGCAGTTACTCAGTAAGTTTGTTGAATCCTCATTTGTTGGCTGCAAAGATATGTTTATTCCCACAGGACACAAGGCCAGGGGTTCTAAGTTTCAATCCTGACTACCAAGAATTTACTATCTAACTTTGTAAAATCAAATTCTTGGAATTTGAAAATGCTGACCACAGTCAGACCCCCAGTAGGCTTGACACCATATATTCCCCAGTCCAATACTTTAGAGAGAATAGCTCCTATATAAAATTTTGCTGAAGAATAGACCAGGAAGGAGAGCAGGGACCATCTACCTGGTATCATTGAGAGGTACCACATGACTGGTCTGTCCCCAAACCTCCCTCTTTCTTGGTCTTCCAGAAGCCCAAAATCCATTTTCTAGCAGTCTTATACCTTAACAAGACTTAAAGGATTTTCTTTTTAACTTTTTATTTTGAAATCATTTTAAACCTATAGAAAAGTTGCAAAAATAGTACAGAGAATTCCCATCTACGCTTCACCTAATTCCCCCTTAGATGAACAGCTTGCATGGGTATGTACATTTATCATAACCAGGAAAATAACATTGGTACGATACTACTAACTAAACTACAGCACTTATTCAAATTTCACCCAATTTTCCCCTAATCTCATTTTTCTGTTCCAAGATCCAATCCAGAGTCCACATTACATTTGTTTGTGTCTCCTTAGTCTCCTCCAATCTGTAACAGTTCCAGTTTTATTCTTTATAAGCTTCAGACCTTTGAAGAGTACTCATCATTTATTATGTACAATGTCTCTCAATTTCAGCTTGTCTGATGTTTTCTCAGGGTTAGATCAAGGTTATGAATTTCTGGCAAGAATTGCATAGACGTTGTATGTCTTATTACTGGTATTGCTAACCTCAATCACTTGATTTCATTGGTGTCTGTCACGTTTCTCCACTGTAAATTTATTGCTTTGATCTTTTTCCTAAGAAAAAAGGGATGACATTGAAGGATTTTAAGCAAGGGACATGACGTGTTCAGTGACGTGTGTTTCAAAAAAGTCCTCTTTGTGGCAGCATGAAGAACAGACTAGAAGGGGCTAGAATGTACCTGGGGAAGGTTGGTTCAGGGTATAATACAGTCCAATATATGATGACGGAAGTGGGGAGAAGTGGGCAGATTTTAGAGATATTCAGAAGGTAAAATCATAAGGCAGGTTAATGAGATAATGCAGAGATTCTGATAGAATTGGCCTGCACTTGAACTTGGGCAAAGCCAGTTTAAAAACACTCAGGTGGGAATTCCCAGGCAGTCCAGTGGTTAGGACTCCACGCTTCCACTGCAGGGGGCACGAGTTCAATCCCTGGTCGGGGAATTAAGATCCCGCAAGCTGCGCAACGTGGCCAAAAATAAAAATAAAAAATAAAAGCACCCAGGTGATTGTAATGTTTAACCACATTGAGGTCCACGGCCAGCCCACGGCTTGCTCCAGATGGGCTTCAGGTGAAAGCCACTCAGAGTGGTCAAAGTCAAGCTGCTCAGTATCTCTCTGGATACATGGGGAGAAAGATGGAGGTGGGGGGCCCCTGCCATCCTCCCACAGCCCAGAGAGAGCTGGCAACAGCTCTTGGCTGGGAGGGGAGAGGATGTTACTAAGCCCAGAGGGCTCAAGGAGCGCCTGCCAGCACATCACTGCTGACTCTCTGAGTAGGGCTGCCAGATAAAATATAGGACACCCAGTTCAATCTTAATTTCAGATAAACAATGAATAATTTTTTAGTGTATGTCTCAAATATCGCACAGAGGGCTTCCCTGGTGGCGCAGTGGTTGAGAATCTGCCTGCTGATGCAGGGGACACGGGTTCGAGCCCTGGTCTGGGAAGATCCCACATGCCACGGAGCACCTGGGCCCGTGAGCCACAATTGCTGAGCCTGCGCGTCTGGAGCCTGTGCCCCGCAACGGGAGGGGCCGCGATGGAGAAAGGCCCGCGCACCGCGATGAAGAGTGGCCCCCGCTTGCCGCAACTGGAGAAAGCCCTCGCACGAACCGAAGACCCAATACAGACAAAAATAAATAAATTAATTAATTAAAAAGAAAATCCTTAAAAGCTACTAAGAAACTCAAGAAGACATTTTAAAAAAAAAAAAAAAAAAAAAAATATCGCACAGAACATACTTATACTAAAGCATTATTTGTTTACCTGAAATTAACATTTAATTGAGCATCTCCTATTTCTATTTGCTGAATCTGGCAACACTATTCCCAAGGCAAGGATCTGATGGGTTTGCCCATTCCCATCTAGTGCAGGAGCTTCTAAAGCAATAGAGACTTTCCTCCTCCTCCCCCTCCCCTGCCCCCTCCCTCTCCTCTGTCATCCCCAGTGTGGCCTGGCCAAGAGCAGGCCAATACCTGGCATCAGCCTTTCCACTGCAAGCCACAGGGGGTCCCTGCCACAGGGCCCAGGAGGAAACAGCCTCCCACTCCAAACCCGCTCTTTTCGCAGTTCAATAAATATTTTTGCGCACCTACCATGGGCCAGGCCCTGTTCTGGTCAGAGGCATAAAGCAATGAACACGTCAGATGAGTTCCCGCTCTCTGGGGGCTTGCATTCCAGTGGGGGAGATGGACAGTGACGCAGAAAACAACTGTTTCAGATGGTGATGACGGCCATGAACGGATGTGGTAATAGTGACCAGGGCCCAAGTGAGGTGGAGGGCTCAGGGAGGGCCTCTCTGAACAGGTGACATGACTTTGGCTTAAGGGACTGACAAGAGCCAGTTTTGTAAAGATCTAGGGAAGAGTGTTCCAGGGAGAGGAAAGACCACAAGGGATGTCACAGGACATCTGAGGGCGCTCCAGCACATCTGGCTGATTTGTAGGATTTGCCAGTTCTGTAGTGGAAATACTCCATCGTGGCCATTTTCAAGCTACCAACATGACCTGGTAATTTTTAAGAAGCTGATACTTTAGATGATTTGGGGCCTCATCAAGGTGCCGGGGCCAAAGGGCTGTAGCAAAATCCTGCTCTCTTGGGGGTTTTCCCAGCTCCAGTCCTTTCATTCTCCTCAGTTCCTTCCTTCCCCACTCATCCCCACAGGGTGATCCTATGAGCCTTTTAAGATGCTTTTCCAGAAATCTTTCCCCAATCCTCAAGCAGAGGCAGGCTTGCTCCCTTGTACCCCATAGCATCATTGCCTCCCTCTGTTACAGCTCATAACATAAAACAAGTCCCTGGTTCAAGAGACTGACTTTAAAAACCAAAGCCTTATTGCATTGAGATGTCATTCAATGGCAAGTTATCATTGTAAAAGGCCTCTGTCTTTATCTCTCTAATAACATGATTTCAGATTATCATCTAAGATCCTGAACAAAGACATAAAATTGCAAACTATGCTTACCGGACCCCTGAGAACCTCTGGATTTAGGATTGAGAACCGGTTATATAGTCAATGTTTCTAAACCACTCCAAGGGGCGCTAGGTCTTATCAAGCTTTGTATACTTCCTCTCCCTCACCTCTAGGCCTCAACAAATGTGGACTGAATGAATGAATGAATGAATGAAGTACTGAATATCCCTTGGACTTCCCTGGTGGCACAGTGGTTAAGAACCTGCCTGCCAATGCAGGGGACACGGTTCAAGCCCTGGTCTGGGAAGATCCCACATGCCGCGGAGCAACTTAAGCCCATGCGCCACAACTACTGAGCCTGCACTCTAGAGGCCACGAGCCACAACTACTGAAGCCCGTGTGCCTAGAGCCCGTGCTCCGCAACAAGAGAAGCCACCAAAATGAGAAGCCCGCACACCGCAACGAAGAGTAGCCCCTGTTTGCCATAACTAGAGAAAGCCTGCACACAGCAGCAAGGACCCAACGCAGCCAAAAATAAATAAATTAATTTTTTTTTTTTAAAGTACTGAATATCCCAAAGATACCAGCCTCCCTCCTGTCTCCACGAAGGTGACGTCTGAGGAGCGAAGGACTCCACAGCCACCAGCCCCTGTCCTGGGTACTGCAATACAGCCTAGCTATACCCCCCTCGCTGTCCCCTAATTCTGTCTTAAATGACAACAGATAACTCTGCCCAAAGTCAAGGGGTCTAGAAACTGAGCTTGGCTGACTGTCAACACGGACGAGCCATAAAACGGCATTGACCCTTCTGAGCCGGACTCGGCTGGGGACAGGCAGAACGCAAAGGCACTCAGGTGCTCCCCAAATACCTCCCTGACTCCCCACAGCCTGTGCTTTCCCTCCTCCCTGATGCTGGCCTCCCACCAGGCGGCATGCTGGGAGCTGCAATCTAGCCCAGGTGAGGCATGGGGAGGATCACCTGCAGCCTTCCGCCCTCCGCCATCCCTGCGCTTTCCTCAGGTGGAGGGCCATCCGTGAGCAGCTGTCTGCCCCATCTCTTCCTGCTGCCCTCCGATCTAGGTCCCCCTCCAGCTCTCTGCCTGGCAGAGCCACTAGAGTTAAGCGGATTTCATGCTATTTTCAAAGTCATTTCCCATGGAAATTTTTTTTATACCGTTAAACCTACTTTCTGCTGCTTCTCATCTCCCTGAAAGCTTCCTCCTCCCCTTCCATGAGATAAACCATGGCAATATTTAGGAACCTGCTAGTGACAACCTACTGGCATCCTCGGTTGGGGAGGGGAAATCATACTAGAACCTTCCTGCTGGAAGTCAGACCAGTGAGATGAGCAGACAGCACCCAGGGCCAGAGCAGGTTCCCCTCGCCCACACCCCCTGGGCCTTCCAGCCCCACCTTAACAACTGCCTTGTGTCAGGGCGCCTGTCCCTCAGCTTCCCATCCTCCCATGACAGCCACCAAACTGGGGTGAGTTTTTACAACCAGCATCCAGAGTCATTTGAGGAGTAACTGAGGCATTTCCGAGACCCCCAGGCAGCCTTCATTTCTCAGAGAACAGGTGGCCCTAGGAAGCTACAAGTTGGGAGGCGGTCAGGATGAGCTATGAGATGCCAAAGCCAGCATATGCTTCCTTGTGACCCCACTGCACTTTTTGTGCATTCTGTATGAAAGCCTCTGTCGTATTGAATCAGATCTCAGGTGCCAGTAAACCGAGGCCTTTACGAGGACAAGAGTTGAGGTCAGATGGTTCTGTATCTTCACCTTACAGCACAGGGCTCAGCCTATCATGGGTTGCTGGATAGGAGCCTATTACATCTGCCAGACCCCTTTGGTGAGCAAGGCTGATCCAACACCTCAGCCACAGACAATTGGACCAGACTTGAGATGCGACCTGGCATGAGAGCTGTGCTCAGATGAAAGGATGAGAATGACCTGGACCAATCAAATTCTCTTCCTTGTGATAATCCGGCAATGTGGAAACACTGGAAGCCTGCAGTGTTCCTACGGTCCTGCTGCGATGGAGATGTGGAGGAGAGAAAATACTAGGATGACACCCAGCTTTCTGGCCAGTTCATCTGATAAGCTGACTCTGGCAGCAACCATGGTAAAAAAAAAAAAACACTGAGAGAAGAGCAGATTGGTGGGTGATGGAGGGTGAGCCCAGATTGGTGGTTGGTGAGACTGAGATAAGGGTGGAACAGCCAGGAGAGGCAGGTGAGATATGAGGTGATGCTCAGAGCCCAAGAGTCACCCAAGGGTCTGAGTGCTGGACTTCAGAAATATTTGAGAAAACCCATGCATCAAGGTAGACAAGATGATCTCCACCAAAATAGAGGATCCCTGCCCCAGGCGATAAATATATGGATACTGATATTTTTTTAATTATTCATGTTTCACCTGATTGTTTCTTTAGGGTGAAGCTTTTATATTCAAAATTTTAGAACCCGTTGTTACCTTACAACAGTACCAAATGTGAAAAGCTAACCTCACATATTCTGTTTTCTCCCTTTATTCAAACATTGTTCACTTCACTGGAATTTCTTTCCACATTTGCATCTGAGATAGAAGTGGCACAAAAAAATACAAATAATTTCAACAAATGTCAACTTCAAAATCAGCATGAAGTATTCTTAGCAAATATGGTCACTGCTTAGGTATTTCTGTCTTTTTAAGCAGATTATAAAGGAAACAGCTTTCTACAGAAGAATAATATAACCATACTTATAAAACCTTTTCCAAATCAATAAATATTGACCTATCATTTTTCTTAATTCTTTTCCAACAGAAGCTAAAGTATCTCCCTGTGGATTTGGGCTCAGTGCTGGCCTCTGACAAAAGGAATTTTACATCTTGGGACAGGAGTGTTTTTAATCTAGAGAGTAACCTTGAGCAAGAATCTCCTTAGGCATTAGCTTCCTCCTAGAAAACAGGAATTAGATTCCCAGGGGTTCTCAGACTGGACATCATTGTTACCAATAGTAAATCCTCACCGAGCATTACTACGTGCAACATACTATACTATAGGCGTTACTATAATCCCATTTATAGATGGAGAAAGTGAGGCACAGCAAGGTTGACTAGCTCGCTCCTGTGCATACACTGCTTCTCCAATGTCTAAATCAGTAGGTCCAGGTGGAGCCCTGGAATCCACACTCCTAACAAGCTCCCCCAGGGACTGAGATCCAGGTGGTTTTTAGACCCCATTGTGAGACACTGCTCCAGGCATCAAATCTGCTCTGGTTCTGAGGGTGCAGGAAGGGAGCAAACAGGAGAATCTGAGCTCCAACCAGGGCATTTCACAGGGCGGAAGATGCTGCCACCCTCTGACAGCTAAGGCAGTAAGGGTGGTAGGCTGTGGTTGGAAACAGCGTGATACTGTTTCCTACTGGGAACCCAGAGACTTTGTCTCCTGCTGCACCAGAGTGCCACCTGCCGGCTGTAGGTAGCCATCGCAGGCCAGGCAGGAACATCATTTGTCCAATCTCTTCACTAATCGTTAAGGGACTACCAAGCGACTACATCGGCGCTGGGGGTTCAGTGGAGACCCCACAGAGAAAGGCAGGCAGAGACAATGCCATAACAATGCTGCATGATTCCTGGAAAAGCAGGTAGGAGGCAAGGTCAGTCTGGATGAGGGCTACGGCATGAGGGGTCAGTGGGGAAAAATCAGCCTAGAGGTTGATAGGGATCAAGCTGGGGGGCCTCATTAGCGTTTGGATTTTGTGCTAAGGGTAATGGGAAATCCAGTAACAAGTCAGATTTAGGTTTCAGTGAGATCATTCTGGACTTTGTCGGGGGGGCTGGAATAGTTTGAGTGGAGGCAGAGTCCATTTGGAAACCATTCAAGTATCAGAGATGAGAGCAGCTGCTGGCCTAGATGAGGTGGTAGCTGCAGGGATGGAGAAATACGGACAATGAGAAATAGTTAGGATTAGGTTTGATTTTTTAAAAAAAACAAATGTCAAAGAATAACAGCAGGACATCACAGTGGTCCCATTTCATTCATTCCTTCTTTCAACAAATTGTAGCACCAACTGTGTGTCAGAAACTAATCTACCTGCTGGGAATACAGTGGTGTAAGCCAGTCAGGGAAGAGCCCTGCTTTTCATGGAGTTTATGCCCTAAGGAGGTTGGGGGGGGGGTGTGTGTGTGACATAATCAAATAAGCAAATAAACAACAAAAACAGATGGGAATAGGCACCATGTAGAGAATGTAGAAGGGATATGCGGCAGTGACTCATATCTGAATGTTAAGGAGCCTGCCCTGTAAAGATAACAGGGAAAAGCACTCTAGGCCAAAGTAAGCATAGCACATTCAAGATCAGAGGCAGCCAATGTGGCTGGATGTGGTGGGTAAAGGCAACAGAGGGACCAGAGGCAGGAAAGATAGTCAGGGGCCAGTTTATGAAGGACTTTGTAAGGCAGTGCAAGGAATTCTAAGAGTGAAGGGAAGCCACTGACACCTTTCAGACAGGAAAGTGACAGAATCAGATTTCACTTAAAGATCTCTCTGGCTGCCCCTGGAGAATGGATTGTGTGGGACAAGAGTGGAAGGAGGAGGCAGGTAGAACCTGAGATGTGGGCCAGGAGAGATGGTGGTGGCAGCAGCGTGAAGGGGAGGATTCTGGGCATACTTTAAAGTCAGAGTCAACAGGACTCCCTGATGGATTGGATGTGGGGTGAAAAAATAGCAGAACCAAGAATGACTCCCCAAGACCATGAGGATGACAGCTACTGCAGAATACCTAGACACAGGGAGAAAGGGCCTAAGGGAACGTCTTCCCCAAGGATGTGGCATCCCAACAAGCAAAGGCCTGGCCTTAATACTCAGCCCTGCTGGAGGGGGCATGTGAGCGAACCACACTGAAGCTCAGTTTCCTTACCTGTGGCTGGGTTTAGCCTGCTGGGTGCATCGCAAGGACTAAATAGAAGCCTGACACAGACTTGACCCTCATGCTGGCCTGGCCTCTGAGCACACTGAGTTGGCCAGTTTTCTCCCATTGTTGGGCAGTATCTTTCCAGGCAGCCATAGCCCTGCCCCCAGCGGGAAGAACACCCAAGGTCAATAACCAGTTCTAAGCAGAAACCCCAGAGTAATCCCCTCCATCCTCCAAGTCCTGGACCTGGGAACATCAAGGGAGAGAAATGGTCATTCTCAGCTCCTTAAACCAAAAGGGCACGTGGGAACGGGCAGCCACCTAGGACAAAACAAATACCAGAGACCAAGGGCTGTGATCACCACATCACTTTATTTCTTTGGTTTTCTAACTTCACTCTTGGACAATGAAAATTCAGTCTCTTGCCTGCCTGGCCACTGTGTGGTCTCTCACTGGAGATGGGGCACAGGCTCTGAGGAGGAGCTCAACAGAAAAACTGGGCTCCCCAAGAGCCAGCCGGGCTGGCCGAGGACTGCGGGGTCCACAGCAGATGCACCAAGCAGCAGCAAGTAGAGACCCAAGGCCCTCTCCCTGAGTCCTTTACCACACTCCTCACAATGGACAGGCCAGCCTTCAGTGGTCCCCTAGAGGCCAACTTTGGTTCTTTCTCTACATCCCTGCTTCTGCTCACACTGAGCCTGGCGCCCTCTCCCTTAGGGGCACCAGGCAGAAGCCATGACCTGCTCCACATCTGATCTCTTAATGTTCCTCTGGGAAACACCTTTGAGTAAGGGGCGTGCCAACCCCCAAAAGGAACTGAAGACATATATTCTTCCCAATGGGACAGACGGCCATGCTACAATACTCCTTTTGTCCCCGGGAAAAGCTGAAAGCAGCTTTAGCTAACCAACCCCGCTTCGGGTCCCCACATACATACAGCTTCCAATACCAGCAAGGGGGCCCAGCCAACGCACTTAAATCAAAACAAAAGACTAAAACCAAGACACAATAATAAAAATAAGAATGGTAAACAACTGAAGAGAATATCTCCGGTCCTGTAGCTCTCTGCAGGGGGCCAGATGGCTGATCTCTGGCTCTCTCTGCCCTGGAGCTGGGAAACAACACGAAGCTGCCCTTGGATTCAGGGTTGATGCTGTGAGAGCAAAAGGGATCCTGGCCAAGCCAGGGGGGGGCAACTCAGGTCTCTGACCTTCTCCAAAGTGGTCCTCCTTCCTCCCAGCCCCTTTCATACCTCCCCGTCAGCCATCCACCAGGGTGAGGCCATCGTAGAGGGCACGCTTCCACATGTAGTAGGTAGAGCGGGCGGTGAGGGGGAAGAGGGCACTGAACTCCTTGTAGGAGGGGAAGCTCTTGGACTGGAAGCGCTTCTGCAGGAACAGCTTGGCCTGGGCCTTGAACTTCGTGGTGGCGAGCATGTCCATCACCAGCACCTGGCCGTCCCTGCCACCCGCCGCTGCTGCCACCACAGGGTGGCTGGACAGGGACCCACTGGGGGGCCGGCCCTGGGCCGTGGACCCCTCTTGCAGGGCCCCCTCTCTGGAAGGCCCTCCCTGGGCCTTCCCTGGATCCTCTCCTGGAGAAGCCGCCATCTGCAGGGTCCCTGCAGGTGGGACCATGGCAGCTGTCACATTCCTGCCAGCTTCTTTCTCCCGTTTCTCCTCCGCCTCCTTCATGCCCCCTTTGCCCAAGCTGGGGGCCTGTATCTGGAGCTTGGACAGACTTCTGGGCCAGCCCCGGGCAAGACTCTTCCAGACCCAAAAGGTGGAGGGAGACAGGCTCGGGTAGCGGAGGCGGAAGCGACAGAAGGGGAGGTGCCCACTGAGCACCTGCTTGCGGGCTGCCCTGCGCAGGCGCCTCTGCCAACGGGACAGGGGCATCCTCAGGGGTAGGAACTCCCGGGGGGCAGGTGACCCCCCACCCGTTGCTTTCCCTGCCCCTTCTCCTGCCTCACCCTTCCAAGGGAGCAAGGCCTTTTCCCCAACAGATGCTGGCTGGGAAGCCCCGGCTACCGAGAGGGCTGGTGCAGGCTTGAAGCTGGGGTTCCTTCGGAGAGCCTTTCGGCGCCAATTGTAGTAGGTGGACCGGGAGATGCCGGGGAACCTGCGTTTGAAGCAGCGATAGGGTACCAGCGTATTCAGGGAGATGCAGTGCTCCAGGTACAACTTGGCCCGCTGCATTAAGACCATTCCAGGGCTTGACATGGCCGACGAGGAGCACCCCAGCCCCTTGGCAGCCTGCTCCACCGGCAGCTTCTCCAGCTCCTCCATGGCCAGCTCCTCCTTGGGGGCCAGGGCTCGGCAGGCGCCAGAGCCCAGGAGCTCGTGCTTCCAGGCGTAATAGGTGGAGCGGGAGATCTCGGGGAACCTCTGGAGGAACTGCTGCAGCGGCACGACACCCCCGCGGTGGAAGCTGTCCTGCAGGAAGTGCTTGGCCGAGAAGCGGGTGGCCACCCTCTGCCGGTGCTCCTGGGACTGCCGCCGCCAGCGGTAGAAGGTGCTCTTGGTGACGCTGTAGCGCTCACCGAGGTGGGAGTAGCTGAGGCCAGGTTCCCGGTTGAGCAGCTCCAGGGTCTTGGCGGGCGGCGGCAGCGGGGCCAGGGCAGCGGGAGTCGGGGCCAGGCCGGGGCTGGCACTTTCAGCCTCCACCTCCTCCAGCCCCACCACGGGGGCAAAGTACTGGTGGCGGAAGAGCTGGCTGGTGAGGGGCTGGCCAGCCCACATGATGTGCAGCGTGGCGGGCATGTGGTCGCAGCGGCGAGGCCGGATGACGCGGTTGAAGTATGGCCGGATCTTGAGGTTGCGCAAGGGGTAGATGGAGTAGATGTTGCGCTGAAGGACGGAGGCGAGGGCGTACAAGTGCCACACGTTGGAGAAGCTGCTAGGAAAGCAGGTGGCCTTGACGTCCGCATCAAAGATGGCCTCTAGCGTGGCGGACGGCAGGCTGGTCATCTCCGGGGACTCCTCAGAGCACAGGGAGTAGCGCACGGCCTGCAGCATCACCTTGGAGTCAATCATGCCCTGGAGGTAGTAGTGCCGGTGCAGCAGCATCTCCACCACCGTGCGGGCCCGCAGCTCCAGGCTGAGGCCCGCGTCGCCCCACAGCAGCATGCTGGCCGCCTCGAACAGCAGGCTGCCCTCGCCCTTGCACACCAGCGGCAACATGTTCCGGGGAGCGTCCTCTGGGTACAGGCTCAGGGCCACCGAGTCCACCTCCAGCACCTGGGGGCCGGGGCCTCCCTCCCGGCCAGTGGGGAGAGCGAAGGAAGACAGGACCTGCTTGGCCTCCAGAGCAGCACCAACGAGACCCTCCAGGCCCTCGGACTCCACCGCCTCCTGCAGCTCCTGCAGCACCTGCTGCACCAGCTGCTCCCGGGATGTCATCCTACCAGGGCAAAGGACAGAGGGCAGAGGTCAGCCAAGGCACCCAGATGATACCCAGCAATGGCGCCTTCTCCACGCCTCTGCCTTCTCCCTCAAGATGACGCCTAGCTATTCCCATCCTCCCATAGCAGGTAATGGCTACGTGCCTCCTGGGGTTTGTTTAATTACTCAGTGGTACAAAGGAAGAGCTTGGCCTTGGAGAATGGCTTTGAATCCTGGTTCTGATATTAGCTTGAGCAAGTCACTCAACCTCTCTGTGTTTCTGGTTCCTTTTCTGTTAAAATGGGGACATAATAAAAGTATCTACCTTATAGGACTGTTGTGGATATAAATGAAACAATGAAAGTAAAGGATGGAGATATGTAAGTGTATATTTATAAGTGTACACACACATACACACACATATATATATATATTCATCCTTAGAAAAGTGCCTGGCACATAGTAAAGTACTGAAGAAGCATTAGCTATTATATATTAGAGTATTATCTAGTACTATACATATTATATAGTGCAGGTATAAAAGCTGTAACTCTACACCTGTTAAAGACAGACAGACAATCACACATAGCCTAAATTGGTCTCCTTTTTCCTAAAACAGTGATTCTCAAAGTATGGTCCATGAGGACTTCCCTGGTGGTGCAGTGGTTGAGAATCCGCCTGCCAATGCAGGGGACACGGGTTCGAGCCCTGGTCCTGGAAGATTTCACATGCCGCAGAGCAACTAAGCCCATGCGCCACAACTACTGAGCCTGCGCTCTAGAGCCCGCGAGCCACAACTACTGAGCCTGTGTGCCTAGAGCCCATGCTCTGCAACAAGAGAAGCCACCGCAATGAGAAGCCGGCACCGCAATGAAGAGTAGCCCCCGCTTACCACAAGAGAAAGCCCGTGTGCAGCAACGAAGACCCAGCGCAGTCAAAAAAAAAAAAAAAAAAAAGTATGGTCCATGGACCCTTGGGGTTCTCTGAGACTTTCTGAGGGGCTGCAAGTTAAACTGTTTTCATAATAATACTAAGATAACAACACTAAGATATGATTTGCCTTTTTCATTGTGTTAACATTGGAGTACAGCTAGTACCTCAGCATGAATTAAACTAGAAATCACTGTGTTCTACCCTATCGTGTAGCCACAGTTGGGAAAAAGAAAGCTAGTATCACTCCAAAATGTCCTTGATGCAGCAACAAAGATCATTATTTTTTTAAATCATAACCCTTAAATACATGACTTCAACGTTGGGAGTGACAAAATGGGGAGTACTCATAGAGGATTTCTGCCGCACACTGGTGCATAATGAATGAGTGACAATTGTTTGGGTTGCATGATGAACTAGCCGCTTTTTCATGGAATACCATTTTTACTTGAAAGAAAAATTGAGTGGCATTAGTCATTTAGACTTGGATATATTTGACAGACATTTTCTCAAAAATGAATAAGGTGAGGCTGTCACTTCAAGGAAAACTACTACTATTTATGGCCAGTGAAGATTTTTGTGCTTTCATTTGAAAATTAGAATTTTGGAAAACTTGTATCCACTACAGTGAGCTTGACAGCTTCCCAATACTTAAAGATTTTTCTGATGGGACCAGTGGTGACACTAACACATGTAACTTTTTATACTATATAATGGAATGTTCAACATTTGAAGATTTGCATCACTCAATGAACTGTATTTCCCAAATAACCAATGGGATGGCATGGGTAAAAGATCCATTCAAAGTATAAAAGAAAGCAACGGATTTTTAATATAATAGGGTACAAAAGTTCCTGGATATTATTTCAGATTCTGCATTATAACTAAGCTTTGAGGAACTACCACCTGTCGAGTTTTGGTGTAGTTGTCAAAGAATATCCACTGAAAATGCTACGAAAATACACTTCCTCTGGGAACTCTCTGGCAGTCCAGTGGTTAGGACTTCACACTTTCACTGCCGTGGCCCAGGATGGATCCCTGGTTGGGGAACTAAGATCCCACAAGCCCCGTGGTGGCAAAGCCAAAGGAAAAAAAAAATAAAAATATTCTTCCTCTGTCCATCTATGTGTCTGGATGAAGCTGGATTTTCTTCATGTACTTCTACCTAAATAACGTATCACAACAGATTGAACATAGAGGCAGATAAGAATCTACTTATCTTCTGATAACCAGATATTACAGAGATTTGAAAAATTTTAAAGATGCACTGTTCTCACTAAACTTTTTTTGTCCTGGAAAAGTTATTTTTCACAAAAACTATTATTTCTTACTATGTAACAGGTTTGTTCTTTTTTAATAAAGAAATCTTTTCTAAATGTCTAAATTTTAATTTTGAATGTAACATGTTGACAGATGTAACCTATATAAACAAAAGCTCTTCAGGGTCTTCAATTTTTAAGAGCGTACAGGTGTCCTGAGACCAAAACGTTTGAGAACTGCTGCCCTGGGATAAAGTCAGTCTTTTCAAAGAGGTAGCAGCAGCCTAGCCACTGTGCTGACATAGATCTAATAACTAAGGTTTACTATTTGCCATGCACCTTCCCAATCCTGGCAGCGGAACTTTAAGGTGGGTACTACCATTATCCCCAATTTACAGGTGAAAAAACTGAGACAATCAAATTTAGGCTCATTTGCCCAATTTGCCCCAGGCCACATAAGTGGTGCAGCCAGTAGTTGAAACCAGATGCTCTTTAGGGCCTGTGATTCATCTACTCCTGTTTAAAATGCCAGCCACCTTTCAATTCAAACTAATCACCCTAATCACTGGTAGGTTTTCTGTGTTGTGTTGCAAAGCAGAGTAATATTCCTTTGTGGACATTGTTTTTAAATTAAAAAGGAGACCATTATCCTTTCTCAGATCTTTGATTTTAATAAATTCCTTTAGATTAGCCTTAGGTTTAAAAATTGTGTTTGGGTGTATACATTTGTCAACTCATCAAACTGCACACCTAAAAGGAAAGGGTTTTGCGCACTTACAAGGGATGCATTTGGGTGTAAATTATGGTTCAGTAAAGTTGAAAACAAGTTTTTAAAGAACCAAAGGCTTACCACCAGAATTTTACTTGGTAACCATAAAAAAGAAAGCTTTTTAAAAACTGGTAATCAGAATCACCTTTGGATAAAACTTTCTTGCTTGTAGATTTTTTTTTAAATATGTTTACCGTGACAAACCTGGTCTAACCTCTCACCAGATTTCTATTTGTCCCACATTATCTGACCCTGGAATTGGGCTTTTAATCTGTTCATCTTTTATATACTTCATATTTACTTTTTTAAAAACTTAGTTTTTTGGACTCAGGAGATAAACTTCACCGAGAGCACTTCCATATGCGATAAAAAATTGAGCCCTGAGGAACAAACTGTATACACAGAAGAGCTTTTTCATTCTGGCAGACAACAAAGATGCCGGGGGTTTTGTTTTTCTTGCATGTCACCTGTAAACGCTGCTATACAGATGCATATAAATGAGAGCTCTGCTCTGCTAGATACTTCGCAAACAAAATTATGAAAATAACCACCATTTACCTACTGCTTACTATGTGCATTTAGGTAATTCAACCAAAATCTCAAAAAAAATAAGAAGGGATAATTAAATTGTGTGGGTGATTCTTCCTGCCCTTCCACACCAGGAGCAGGGCACAATGTTCCCTTAAACGATTACAAGTTTCTGTGGGCTTTGCATTGGGTGAGCGTTTGGACTTCAGGCTTTTCAGAGGTAATATTTATATGTGGTTCTCACTTTCCTTCTACATGAATTACAACTCCATCACACCTGCACCTTCACTAGGATAGCTACTTCTAGTTCACACCTAGAGAAATGGAGGCTTGGGGGTTAAATAACATTCCCAAGACCACAAGCTATTAAAACTACAAAACCTAAGCAATCTGACTCCAGAGCTCCCCTCCTAACCCCTGTAATTCCACCATACAGGGAAATACAGGGCCCAAAATGCTCATTATCCAAAGGATGCAGAAACACATGGATTCTTGGGGTTTTGAGACAAAGCTGGCTATTTTACAGATTAGGAAATTGAGGTCCAGAAAGGTAAAGTTGACTTGCCTGAATTCCCGCTGTAGTATCCAGATACCTGCCAACACGTCCAGATAGACCACACGTCTTCCTGCGCAAACCCCACCCTCCTCCCTCCCCTTCCCTGTCCCACCCTACCTACTCTTCCCATCCCAGTCCCACCCCACCCCACCCTAACTCATTCCTTCCTCTTCCCCAAAGAGGTAAGAGGAGGTGTGAGTAGGTAATACCCTACTTCTTTTTTCCTCAAAAGCTTGCTGAGAAAAAGTAGCTCCCTGGAGAGGCTCTGCACCTCGCGTCAACTCAGGTGGGTCTGGACCAGGAGAGAATGGGGCAGCGGGGAAAGGCCAGAGGCTGTACGGGGAAGCTAATCATACTTAAGTAGACAATTGGTTGATGGGGTTCAGGTGCAACAGTCTTTTTGGTGATGGCTCCCTGGAAATGCAAAGCAAAGCAGATCTGACAATTACCAGGTGCATTCGTGGAATAAGGTGCAGAAAGTGAGAGCTAATCTAGGGGTCTTGCCCAGCTGGCCTCCCCTGGCCCCACCACTCTTAGAAGGGACCTGATAAAACATGAAACCGAGGAGGCAGGGCCCCTCAAGGCGACACAGGCTCCCCGGCTTGAGGTTGGAAGGGAGGAAATAGGACATCCAGAAAGCATCCAGCCAGCATCTTGGCACCTAAGAAGGGCTCTGGAGCCCAGGAATGAATGAATGGACACGGGCAACTCTGCAGGCAATTCAAAGCCTCACCTTCACCAAGGCCCACTTTCCTCCTCCCCCAGTCTCCTTATTTCAAGCAGATGGGGTCTCGGAGCCCAGGTCTGGCCTCTGTCCCTTGCATTTTAAAAGGGGTGAGCCAAGCGCTCTGGGCAGGGCAAGGGAAGAAAGGGCCAAAGGATCTGCTGACAGTGTTGGTAAGTCTCTGGCCTCTAGAACAAACACCCTCCCTGCCAGGCTCATCCTGGGCTCCGCATTCGCTCACCAAGGACCCCGTGTTCTCCCCATCCCTCATAAAGCAGGTCCTGCAGTCTCAGTAGCCAGCCAGGCCCTACAAGCATGAGGGAGGGCCACACTGGCCTCAGCCCTCAGTAAGACTGGCTAAGACCGTGGAGGCATGGCTGGCATCTCACCCGGCCCGGCTCCACACCTCTCTGGCCTGCCCTCCAGTCCCCCAGTCTCGCCGGCCCAGCTGCCCAGGCTGCGCCTCTGGCTCGAGGGAGCGCCAGCCATCTTGGCTTCTTCCCCGGTGGCCAGGAGGCCTCGCGGGGCATGGGCGGCCACAGGTCCTGGCTGGTGGCAGGCAAGTCCCTTGGCTGTGACTTCCCAAGGAACCTCCCACCAACCAAGGGCAGCAGGAGGGCCTGGGGGCACCAGGGTGGACCTGAGGCCACCCAGTCAATCATGCCTCGGTAGTTCCCAAGCTGAGTAGCTCTAGGGGACCACGCGCCTGGAAGGGAAGGAGAATGGGCAGCGAGGCCCACGAGGGGAAGCGGAGTGAGCCGCCAGGAGGCCCTGGATAGCTGGGGAGAGAGCTGGCTGGCTGGGGGTATCTGAGACAAGGGACCCAACTGGGGAAACACCGGGAGTCTGGGGAGGGGCTAAGGCCAGACCATTGTGTAGGGTGGGGAGGGGAGATAGGCGGGCGAGCGGGGGGTGGGGATGGGGAAGGGGCTGGGGGTGGGGGTGGGGAGAAGGAGAACTTGAAACAATGCGTCCCCTCTCCACACACACACACACACACACACACACACACACACACACACACACGGCATCTTCAGAGTCACTCTATGACCCTTGAGCCCTTTAGTGTCCCAAGGCCACCCCCTCGTTCCCCTGGGGTCTCCAAACTGCTCGAGGCACCCACCCTTCCTAATTTTGAGGAAACTTCCTAGTTTACTGACCTCGAGGGTGGCCCAGAGCCCAGGGGGCGTCCGCTTCTCTCTCCACCTTCCAGCTTGGGACATTTAAGTCACCCTGTGGGCAGTGTCCCCAGCTGAGCGCCACTCTCACTCCAGAACTGGTTTCATATCTGTGGTGGACCATTGAGCATGGACCGTCTACAGCCAACTGGCCGGTGGAGAAGCGGCTTAAGCCACTCCCCCCAGGAAATCGCCCACCCTCAAGTGCTCTGGTCCCAAGATGAAAGAAGTGCAAATTCGGGGGTCACTTCCAATGGTAAAGTGATAGCAGCTATTGTCTCGTCCACTCTACCCAGCTGGGGGTGTTAAAGCGCCCTGACCTAGCTCTGAAACGGACCCCAAACTGCCCAGGGAAAACTTGAAAGAAAGTCGAAAGATTTCCGAAGAATTTGGGGGGAGGGGAAAGGGAGGGGAGGAGGTTTAGATAGAAAGACCTAAGGAAAGTCTGTGGCCAGGCTAAGAGGGGGAGGGGGGGGGCGAGAGCGAAGCTGGAGCCGGGAAACTAGCCTTGGGTGATTGGTTAGAGGACTTGGGGCTCTCTGAACCCCCAAGGTGCATCTCTTCCTAAGGCAGCTCCCCCATCCCTGGCTCCCAAGAGACAGGGAGGCTGGAGCACTCACTGCCCCCACCTTGGTGCAGGCCCCCTTCCCTTCCAGAAAGGCCTCCATCCCCACCTTTCCCTGAGCATCCCCCAGGCTTGAGGCGCAACACCTCTCACTCCCAAAGTGTGCCTGGGCCAAAGATGCTTCTGTCTGGGGCCAGGGCACCTATCCCAGGACACCTGGTTTTCTGAGCCCAGCAGAAAGGTAAGGACATGTGGTACCTGGAGCTTCCGTCCCTCCCCGCAGCTCACCTCAGCCCAGAGGCCTCAGATAATCCCGGATGAACTAGTCCTATCCGCCCGTCCAGTTCCCCGCTGGTGGGGGAGGTGAGGGCTGGCAGATTGCAGCCTTTGGTGGTAGCTCCCCCCAGGGGCTTTCCTGCCCAGCCTTAACCCTTTGGAGTGCTGGGGCTAACAGCTTCTCCCGGGCTTCAGTTCCACCCACCTCTCCTCTTTATCGCCTTACCCCTCGCTACCACTGTAAAATGCCCCCCAGTGTCGGTTATGCCCCAGTTCCACTAATCATCTACTCCTCTGCCGATCATGAACTCTACACTTATCACCTAAGTCAAAACTCCTTTATCAAACATCCATCCTCAGGAAAGCTGGATGAGGGGGCCACCAGAAGTGAACTCAAGTCCAGTCCCTGCATCTTAAGCACACCAGCCCCACCCACCATGATGGCAGTCGCCTGAGGCAGTGGTTTAGACGCCTCCTGGACTTGGATTTGAATGCCAACCCTGCCCCATACTAGAGTATGGCTTTAGGCAAATTGTTTAAACCTCAGAGCCCTGATTTATTGGTTGCTGGGGCCTAACATTTACGCCAGAGAGTTCGTTTACCCCCAGAGTTGTTGGGTGGATTCAATAAGATAAACGTAAGCCTTTAGGACTGTGCTTGGCACAAAGCAAGTATATTCCAGTTCTCAGGCTCTCCAGTGAATTTGAAATTATTTTTAAGTTCTTAATATAAATGCAATATTTTAAAAGTTTCAGACAATAGTGGTGATTTTGTAGAAGGAGATGGAATTACGAGATACTTTTCCTTTCCACATAGCTTTCTGTGTCTTTTGACATTTTATAAGGAGTCCGCATTACTTGCTATCATTTAAAAAAGGCAATGAAGATAATTTAAAATTCTTTAAAAGGCTAATAGAATCTTTTAAAGTATTTTTTAAAAAGAAACCCTAGTGATAAAAAGGTTTGTTGGTGTTCCCATTACCAAAGTAAGAGTCTTATTTATAGACTAATTGGGAAAATGAATAATTGGGAGAATTTTAAAAGTAAAGTAGTAAGAAGGAAAAATCACCTATAATCTCATTATCTAAAGACAGCTATTGTGAACATCTTGGTACATTTCTTTCTAATCTAGTTTCTTTTCTTAGACTACACAAATTAAACTTTGTCTTTACAAAAGACCCAAATGGTACAGAGTAAAAAATAGAGTAAATTGAGCCAGTCCTCCCTTTTAGTCCCAAACCCATTCTCCTCATTATGAGAACTAAAACAACTGCCCAGTTCTTTTTCTGTATATTTTCAGCTTTTTCTGTGCATATACACATGTATATTTTTCTAGTCTCTCTGTGCATATTTTTATTCTGTGTTAAATACTTTACTTTTGACTAATATATATTATATATGTGCATATGTATTATATACATAAATGATATCTAAATAATAATACAGTAGTCCTTCCTTATCTGCAGTTTTGCTTTCCTTGGTTTCAGTTAACCTGCGGTCAACTGCAGTGGAAAAATATTAAATGAAAAATTCCAGAAGCAAATATTCATGAGTTTTAAATTGCTCGCTGTTCTGAGTAGCGTGATGAAATCTCTCATCCCCCGGCTCTGTCCCACCTGGGAAGTGAGTGAATCATCCCTCCCATCAGCCTATCCACGCTGTAGACACTACCCAACTAGTTAGTATAGGGGAAAACATAGTATATATAGGGTTCGGTACTCTCTGCGGTTTCAGGCATCCACTGGGGTTCTTAGGATGGGGTTGGGGGGGCTGAAGTAGGGAGGGACCACAGTACCACTGTATATTATTCAAAATGCTTGTAAATATTGGTTCAGGAATTTACTAAAGTATTCAAGATTCAAATTTCAGCCCTGTTCCCTTTCTACAGTTTCTCTTTTCAGAAGCAACCAATATCATAATTCAAAAAGAGACATGCACCACAATGTTCATTGCAGCTCTATTTACAATAGCCAGGACATGGAACCAACCTAAATGTCCATCAACAGATGAATGGATAAAGAAGATGTGGCACATATATACAATGCAATATTGCTCAGCCATAAAAAGAAACGAAATTGAGTTATTATTTGTAGTGAGGTGGGTGGACCTAGAGTCTGTCATACAGAGTGAAGTAAGTCAGAAAGAGAAAAACAAATACCATATGCTAACGCATATATATGGAATCTTAAAAAAAAAAAAAAGAAGAAGAAGGTACTGATGAACCTAGTGGTAGGGCAGGAATAAAGAGGTAGACATAGAGAATGGACTTGATGACATGGGGTGGGAGGGCGAAGCTGGGGCAAAGTGAGAGTAGCATCGATGTATATACACTACTGAATGTAAAATAGTTGGCTGGTGGGAAGCAGAAGCATAGCACAGGGAGATCAGCTCCATGCTTTGCGATGACCTAGAGGGGTGGGATAGGAAGGAAGGGAGGGAGGGGAGGGCTTCCCTGGTGGCACAGTGGTTAAGAATCCTCCTGCCAATGCAGGGGACAGGGGTTCAAGCCCTCATCCGGGAAGAGCCCACATGCTGCAGAGCAACAAAGCCCATGCGCCACAACTACTGAGCCCATGTGCTACAACTACTGAGCCTGCACTCTAGAGCCCATGCTCCACAACAAGAGAAGCCACCGCAATGAGAAGCCCGCGCACTGCAACAAGAGTAGCCTCCGCTCTCAGCTACTAGAGAAAGCCTGCGCACAGCAATGAAGACCCAATGCAGCCAAAATTAAATAAATTAAATAAATAAATTTTAAAAAGAGGGAAGGGACATGGGGACATGTGTATGCATATGGCTGATTCGCTATGTTGTGCAACAGAAACTAACACAGTATTGTGAAGCAATTATACTCCAATAAAGATGTATTAAGGGAAAAAAAAGCAACCAACATCATTTCTAAGGTATCATGCCAGAGATCTGTTATGTATAAAGAAGCAAATCTCTCAGAGAGCACTTTTGTCCTTTCTTTAAAGCATAAATGTAGTATACTACTCTTATGTACCTTGCTTTTTAAAATAAATTTATTTATTTATTTATTTATTTTTGGTTGTGTTGGGTCTTCATTGCTGTGCGTGGGCTTTCTCTAGTTGTGGCAAGTGGGGGCTACTCTTCATTGCGGTGTGCAGGCTTCTCATTGCAGTGGCTTTTTTGTTGTGGAGCATGGGCTCTAGGTGCGTGGGCTTCAGTAGTTGTGGCATGCGGGCTCAGTAGTTGTGGCACGTGGACTCTAGTTGTGGCACGCGGGCTCAGTAGTTGTGGTGCAGGGCTCAGTAGTTGTGGCACGCGGGCTCAGTAGTTGTGGCACACGGGCTTAGTTGCTCCATGGCATGTGGGATCTTCCTGGACCAGGGCTCGAACCCATGTCCCCTGCATTGGCAGGTGGATTCTAAATGACTGCGCCACCAGGGAATTCTCCCCACCTTGCTTTTTATACTTTAATTTTTTACCCAGAGCCACCACTGTTCAATAAAATAATGACAGGCACACATTACTTTTACACTTTCTAGTAGCCACATTCGAAACATTAAAAGGAACAGGTGAAATTAATTTTAACAATAGATTTTATTTAAACCAATATATCTGAAATATTATCATTTTGACAGGAAATCAATGTAAAAAATTATTAATGAGATAGCTCATTCATTTTTTTTTGTACCAAGTCTTCAAAATCCAGTGTGCATTTTCCATTTAAAGCATATCTCAGAACTAGACACATTTCATATGTTCTATAGACTCATGTGGATGGTGGCAAATATATTAGCACATGTCTAGATGTAGCATGAACTCCATTTTATAAATCAACACAATGTACTATCCAGTCCTCTATTTTTTTAAGTTATTTATTTATTTATTTATTTATTTGGCTGTGTTGGGTCTTCGTTGCTGCACGTGGGCTTTCTCTAGTTGCGGCGAGCAGGGGCTATTCTTCGTAGCAGGGCGTGGGTGGGTTTCTCATTGCGGTGTCTTCTCTTGTGGAGCATGGGCTCTAGGCACACAGGCTTCAGTAGTTGTGGCTTGCAGGCTCTAGAGCACAGGCTCAGTAGTTGTGGCGCAAGGGCTTAGTTGCTCTGCGGCATGTGGGATCTTCCCGGACCAGAGATCGAACCCACGTCCCCTGCATTGGCAGGCAGACTCCTAACCACTGCACCACCAGGGAAGTCCCTATCCAGTCCTCTATTGATGAACCTTAAGGTCATTTCCTTCTTTTGCTCTTAAACAATGCTACAATTGGTGACCTTGCACACACATAATTTTGCACATGTGTAGGTGTAACTATACCTTCAAAGTGTATGCGTATAGTAATTTAGATAGATTTTGCCAAGTTTCTCTTCGTAGAAGTTGTACCAGTTTATTCCCCCCAAAACAAAGTATGAGTGTAGTCTTCCTACCCCTAAGCCAGCATAGTGTGTCATCACATTTTTTTTTTTATCTTTGACAATCTAATAGGTGAAAACTTAGTCTCTCAGTGTGGCTTTAATTTACAATTTTCATTACGAGTAAAGGAGAGCATTTTTCATCCATTTAAGAGCCATTTATATTTCCTTTCCTGTGAATATCCTTTGCCCCATTTTGCTATTTGGTTATAGACCTTTTCTTATTGATTAAAGAGAGTTTTATATAAAGACAGCCCTTGGTCTACGACAGGAACTAGACATATTTTTTTCTGAGTTTGTGGTTTATAATTGGACTTGGCTCACGGTGGTTTTTTTATCATGAAGAAATCTGCTTATTTTTACATATATTGAACATATCTTGTCTTTAATGGATTCTGGATTTGGTACATTTTAATCTACCTTTATTTAAACCATTAAGATGAGGTGTCACAAAATTAAGGGCCTCGTCATAAGCTGTCCAAACACCAAAAATCCCAGATTCCCAGCAATAATTAAACGAACTCCTACAAGTAGATATCTTTAGTTAATATATACCTTGCTTTGAACAAAATTCAGATTTAGGAAGCAGATGAGTTCAGGGTAATCCTTCACTTATAAAGGAGCATACAATAGGACAGCTTCCTTTACATAATGAGCTGAGATAAGTAATTAACTGTGTTTAAATTTACAGCTTTCCAGGGGTTGTGTAAGTGGTGGTTCACCTGTATTTGGATCAGCTACAAAAAACAAGTCCGGTATTGAGTGAAGTAATATTGATTGAACACTGACTGTATAGTGAAAAGCCTGAGCTTTGGAGCATAATGGCAGGGTTAAAATTCCAACTCTGTGCCTATGTGCCCTTGAACAAGTTTTCTCACATCTCCAGACCTAATTCCTCACTTAAAGAATGATAATAGTACCGGAGAGTTTGCTCTGAGAATTAAGTGAAAAACTGCTTATGAAGTTCTTAGCACAGGTCTCATGATAAAATGCTCTGGACATGTTGCTGCTGTTAGATTTAGCTGTCTTCCCACCTCATTCTTCTTCTATAGATATTTAAAGAATTCATCCATTTGTCATTCAATTAATGCAGCCACTCAATGCCTTATTAAGTAATTTACTTATTAGTCCATCATTTATTCAGTTATTCATTTACTCACACATTCACTCGTGCACTGTCATTCATTCAACAGATATGTGAGCTCCTAGTATGGGCCAGATCCTGGGCTAGCTCTGAGTACATAGTGATGTCCATGGACCTGACTCAAGAGTTTGAGGATTGAGGTTCAAAAGCTTCTCATTCACTCCACAGCAGAACAAATACCTGTGTTCAGTGTATGCCATGGCTCTTTATCCAATGGCTGCTAGTTTTAATTCCATGACATCATAATCTCCTGGCTTCCTTCCTTTGTCCCTTTCTCTTCTTCCCCCGCCCCCCCGCCCTTTTACCCTCTCTTTGCCCAGGACTCTACCCCGGACTCAGGCCTTTACTACCCCTATCAGAGTCCCTTGGCGATTACCAAGACAGATGACCACTCAGACTCTGAGTCAGACTAACCTGAGTTGAAGCTCAGCTCCTCTACTTCCTAGTTTAGGGAACTTAGACAAATCTGACCCTCAGTTTCCTCCTCTGTAAAATAGGGATAATAATATCCACTTTATTCGAATGATTGAATTAAACAGTGAAGTCACTCCTTCACTGCAAAGAAACACTTAACACCAGGGAGGTATGCTGATCAATTCACATCTCAATTAGTTGAGTGTCTACTCTATGTAGGCATTATGTTCAGTACTATGAAGACACACAATGAGCTAATGTCGGGCTTCCCTGGTGGCGCAGTGGTTAAGAATCCGCCTGCCAATGCAGGGGACGTGGGTTCGAGCCCTGGCCCGGGAAGATCCCACATGCCGCGGAGCAACTAGACCCGTGAGCCACAACTACTGAGCCTGTGCTCTAGAGCCCACGAGCCATAACTACTGAGCCCATATGCCACAACTACTGGATCCCGCATGCCTAGTGCCCGTGCTCCACAACAAGAGAAGCCACCGAAACAACAAAGAGCAGCCCTCGCTCGCCTCAACTAGAGAAAGCCGGCTCACAGCAACGAAGACCCAACGCAGCCAAAAATAAATAAATAAAATAAATAAATTTAAAAAAAAAAAGAGCTAATGTCATCTCTTCCAGTCAGAAGCCATAGCCCAGGGGGGTCCACAGTAAGTGCTCAATAAGAGCTACTATTACTTGCTTTTCCCAAGGAACGCCCCTCACTCCTGGACACTGGCATTTCTCAGAGACCTGTGCTGAGAGGGCTGCTGGGCTGATGCTAGCTTCTCTGGTTTCATTTTCAACTCCAATCTGGCATTCTTTATGGCTTTAAAGTCATTTAATTTTGTGGTAAATTTGAATATAGACTGAGTATTAGCGTATTCTAAGGAATTAATAATATTCTAAGGAATTAATGTTAAATTTGTTAGAGGTGATAACAGTAAGAAAAGGTCCTAAATTTTCAGATATGTTTGTAAGAATTTAGGGTTGAAATGGTAGGACTTTAGGTATTTGCTCTTTAAAAATCAGAGGAAAAGAAGAAGAAAAAGTGCCCCCCCCGACTGTTTGCCATTAAACACTGATCTTTTGTTACCTGATTTTTAAAAAAAGGAAGAGAAAGAAAGGAAGGAAGGAAGAAAGAAAGGAAGGGAGGGAGGGAGGAAGAAAGAAAGGGTAAAGCATATATGGCACAATGTCAATAATTATTGAATCGGGTTCATTTTACCATTCATTCAAGGTGGTTCATTATGCCATTCTCTCAGTTCTGATGTGTTTGATAAGTTTTATAATAGGAAGGTTGAATATCTATTTTTGATGAATGGGAGGATCACTTTATGGAAGCGAAGGGGAAGGAAACTTACCCGCGTGCAGCATTCCCATTTAGGCGGAGGGCAGGCAGCCCTATCCTTAGCCAGGAGGAGAGCTTGCAGAGGGTGGGCTACGTCATTAGATTGACACCTGCTTTATTTACAGGGCCTTTGCAGGTGCCCTTGGGGAATTCACCTGGACAGGGAAGAAGGCTTGTGGATAATTTACCCCTCCCCTGCCCCAAGGAAACAGGCACAGGTACCCCACTGGAACAGCTAGGCCTCAGACCAGGTTTTAAGGCCTTGTGGTCCTCCCCTCCAAGTTCATTACATTTCTTCTGTCACCTCTATTTCATCCGTAAAGGAGAGACAAGACCACAGGCCAAACCCAAGTTCTCCCAATTACTCTGTTCGTTATCTCTAGCCTGGTGCCTTTGATCTTGGTTAGCTTATTCCCAATTCCCTCCACCCCCCACCACCACACACAGGTAACCCCTTTCATTAGTTTCCTTCCAGACTTTCTTTTTGTAAGTATAAGCAAAATGCAAATATACATCCTCCAATAGGCTTAAAACTAACAACAAAGCAAATTGAAAATAGAGAAAATTGCAGTGTTCCAGGTAAAGAGTGAAGTAAGTCTGGGAGTTGTTAGCATATAGATGGATAAGCTCTAGAGGCAAGGGTATAGAAGAAGGAAAAGAAGGGAGAAAGAAAAGGGACTAAACTTTAGAGTCACCCAGAGGAAAAGAAAAAAGAGGCAGAAGGAAGGTAGGTGCCAGGCCCAGGCTCAGGCGCCAGGCCTCCGAGGCAGAGAGGCGCGCTCCGACGGGCTGGGCAGCCGGCGCCATGACACTACTCCACTTTGGGAACTGCTTCGCCCTGGCCTACTTCCCCCCTACTTCATCACCTACAAGTGCAGCAGGCTGTCCGAGTACAGCGCCTTCTGGAAGTGCGTCCGGGCCGGGGTCACCTACCTGTTTGTGCACCTGTGCAAGATGCTGTTCCTGGCCACTGTCTTTCCCAGCTGGGAAGGCGGCATCTATGACTTCATTGGGGAGTTCATGAAGGCCAGCGTGGTTGTGGCAGACCTGATAGGCCTAAACCTTGTCATGTCCCAGAATGCCGGCAAGGGGGAATACAAGATCATGGTTGCTACCCTGGGCTGGGCCACCGCCAAGTTCATTATGTCCTGCTACATCCCCCTCTGGGTTGGAGCTCGGGCACTGAGTATGACTGGAAATACATCCAGATGAGCATTGACTCCAACATCTGTCTGGTCCATTATGTCGTCGCATCTGCCCAGGTGTGGATGATCACGTGCTATGACCTGTACCACACTTTCCAGCCAGCAGTCCTCCTACTGATGTTCCTTAGTGTCTACAAGGCCTTTGTCATGGAGATGTTCATCCACCTCTGCTCCCCGGGCAGCTGGATGGCACTGCTGGCCCTCAGCACCCTGGCCCTGTATGTCGCCCTTGTCAATATGCACTCCTAGGCTTGGTGTCCCAGACTTTCACATACCTTTTCCCCATCTCCAGGTTTTAGTGAAGTAAACAGTATTTGCAAAGTTCCAAAAAAAAAAGGCAGAAAGAAAAACCCAGAGAGAATATCTTAAGAAGAGGGGGATAAGTAGTCAATTGTGTTATCTGCTCCTAATATGTGAATAGATCTGCATGAACCACCCTGGAAAGATAGCCACATTAAAGAGGGAGTTCAAAGTTAAATATATGTTATGATCCTACTTTTGCAAAATTGATATGTATATACACATGTTCAGTGAGTAGAAAGAAGTCTAGAAGACTTTGGAAAGAGCAGACTAACAGGGGAAACCCTGGTGAGCTTGTTTGTGGGGAAAAGGTGGCCTTTTTACTTTGCACACTTCAGTTTTGTTTGCATTTTTTACCACAAGAATGCATTCTTTTGGTAAATAAAAAAGATTTGTAAAAGGGGGAAACTACTGTTTAAAACCATCTATATTCAAATTTTCTGTGGAGTAGAGAAGGTGATTAAGAACGTTGGCTTCAGAATCTAATAAACATGAATCTAAACCCCAGCTCAACTCCATGAACCAATTAATCTCTCTGAGCCTCAGTTTCCTCATCTGTAAAATGGTGATTATACTGATAATTACTTCAAAGGATTGCAATAAGGATTAAATGGGGAGCATGAGTAAAGCATCTAGTACAATGACTGTCATACAGAAAAGGCTCAATTGATATTAGTTATACATATATAATATATATATAATTAAGTTATATATTATAATGTTAGTTTTATATATGTAGTAAATAAAATAGCTATTACTAGATCAAACCAGCCAATCAGAGATGTACTCATTTGGACAACATTATTTTGGTCCCTCTAGAACTGCTGTCACTGAAATGCATTTTCTGTGTCATGCTTTGGTTGTTATAAGAAATGGTGATGGGCTTCCCTGGTGGCGCAGTGGTTAAGAATCTGCCTGCCAAAGCAGGGGACACAGGTTCGAGCCCTGGTCTGGGAAGATCCCACATGCCGCGGAGCAACTAAGCCTGTGAGCCACAACTACTGAGCCTGTGCATCTGGAGCCTGTGCTCCGCAATGGGAGAGGCCACGACAGTGAGAGGCCCGCGCACCGCGATGAAGAGTGGCCCCTGCTCGCCGCAACTAGAGAAAGCCCTCGCACAGAAACTAAGACCCAACACAGCCAAAAATAAATAAATAAATAAATAAATTTATTTTAATAAATAAATAAATAAATAAATAAATGGTGATGTGAAGTCAGCCACTGTTATCTATTGCCAGGATCCATCCCATAGTACCAGGGAACTCAGGAGGGGCCTGTGTCTACCCAGGGAGCGTACAAGATGGTCCTCAGCAGAATTTCCATGTGTTTTTATAGTTTCTCTCATTCTTTTCAATTTCTATTTTTGTGTTTTACAATGCACATAATATATTAGTTCATCAGTGCATATGTATAAATATAAACAAATATACCTATATTGGGGAGTTTAACAATTTTTACCCATGGAAGATTAACTTATAAAGTTTGAAAAGCAGTGTCTTCTTGATGAGTTCTCTCAGACTCAAGGTTACAAAAAGCTGCATTTCTCCCAAGGATTTGGTTTATCGTTTCTAATAAATACAATCACTCCTGTCATTAAATGCCTTTTCTTCTTGGCTTTGACTGCTAGAAACCTCAGAGCCAGATTCATAACCCAGCTCTACACACAGAATGTCTATGGCTGGTATCCTGAGGGCTGTGGTTATGAGCACAGCTTCTGAAACCACATTGCCTGTGTTCACATCCCACTGTGTGAACTTGGGCAAGTGACTTAACCTCTCTGTGCCTCCGTTTCCTCAAATGTAAAATAATTATAACAGTAATCACCTCCCAGGATTATTATAAAGATTAAATGAGGTGATGCATGTAAATCAATTAGAACAGTGCTCAGCATTAGTAAGAACTCAAATATTATTTTTGTTATTATGGGCTCTCATTCCATGATTTCTTTCTTTTTTTAAAAAATTTTTATTGGCGTATAGTTGCTTTAAAATATGGAACACTCACAAATTTGCATGTCATCCTTGCGCAGGGGCCATGCTAATCTTCTCTGTATCATTCCAATTTTAGTATATGTGCTGCCGAAGCGAGCACTCTCATTCCATGATTTCTTTACCCTTGCTTTTCTTCAGTCCCATTTCTGCTACTCTTTATGTATTTCAGTAAGGCACTTAAAATCCTTTTTTGGAAAGAGTTTAAGCAAACAACCATATGAATTTTTTTTTTCTTAATATGCCAGGCACTGAGTTAGGTTCTTGAAGAAAAGATTGTGGAAATTCCCTGGCGGTCCAGTGGTTAGGACTCCGCACCCTGCCGAGGGCCCGGGTTCAGTCCCTAGTCGGGGAACTAAAATTGCAATAACTGCACAGCTCGGCCAAAAAGAAAAAAAGAAAAGATTGTTTCTGCCTTCAAGGAAATGTTCAGTCTAGTGGGGAAGACATACATACAAATAACCATAAACCAAGTACAGGATATGGAAAGTCATGCAGGAGAGGTGTGCAAGTGTCGTAAGGACATGGAGTAGATGAGATCCGTGAAAGCTTCCTAGAGGAGGTGGCATGGGGGTTTCACTGCCCAGGAAACAGAGATGATAGAGCAGAGATCCCAGGTGGAGGGAGTCCTGGTAATCTAAGGCAGACTCTCCAGAACCCCTGTGCTACCCACAGTGCTGGTTAAGGTGGATACTCAATAAGTCCCTGTTTTTGACTGCTGTACTTGATTCAAGTGGTGTGAAAAAGAGGAGGAAGAGACAACAGGACAAAGCCCAAGAGCACCTCCCTTTTTCAAGGGAAGTGAAAAAGAACGGGAGCAGAACCAAATCCTCTGAGGTGGGAAGATAAACTTGCCAGCCAGGCCAGGAAACACAGATGTGAAAACCAGGCTCAAGCAGCTGCTTTGAGGGAGGAGGGAATGGAAAATTTGGGGTGGGAGATTGGAGGGGTCTTCTGCCTGCATCCATCTGCAGTGCAGAACAAATGCCCAAAGCCCATAATGTTTCCTTTTGGGCTCAGAGATAGAACTTTCCTTTCCTTTCATGGTGTGGCTTCAACTTCAGGCCTTCCAGACCACTTTTGGGCATAGTCTTTTAAGGTGTCCTATCATCTCTAAGCAGAGTGATCCCAGGTAACTTCAGCCACACATTCCCTTCCTCTGAAGGCAAATGAAGAGTGAGTCTAAAATAATGAGAGCCCTAATCAGAGTTAAATCCCTGCCCAAAAGGTCCCTAAGAAGGGACAGAGTGTGATAAGCAAAGTACAAAATATAGAGTTGGACAGAACCAGCTTTTAATTCTGGTTTCTGACAAGATGCCAACCCTGGTACGCCCCAGGTTCCTCATCTGTAAGATGGGCATATGAATGTTGGCCTCAGGCTTGTTTGGATTACAGGACACGATATATACGTGCCTGGAACTCAGCAGGCACTAAGATTATCTCTGAACTCTTTCCATTCCTGAAAATAAATAAGCTACCACATGTTAAGCACCGCCACTGTGTCAGGCGCTGTGCAAAGTGCTTCATTTGTGTTCCCATTTACTAATGAGGTGGTGGCCCACGTCCTTCAGAAGGCGCAGCAATGCGGGCTCTTAACCTTCCTGCTGCCCTTGGAGACTTCATCTCCTGAAGTCAAGTGGTCAACTTCTAGAACCCCTCAGGTGTCATCAAAAAGTTTGGCATTGCTCAGAGCTAAACTCAACCAACTCAGTGCTTACAGAAGACTAGTGATAATTCAAGGCGATCCAGCCCCTTTCTTTTCCCAGAAAGAGCAGAGTAGGTAATATCTGTTTAGATTTCATGTAAAGAGGTTACAACTTGCTTTTCCTCTCTGAGTCAACCTTTCCTTCCTTCTGTTTCTTTAAGGTAGTGTTTCCCAAGTTGGCTGCTCATTGGGATCACCTGGGGAAGTTAAAAAACTCCCTCCCTCCCACCCCAAGAGATTGTGATATATTGATACATGGTCTGGAGTGGGCCTGGGCCTCTGGATCTTTTTAATTCCTGGGTACTCCAATGTGCAGTTAAGGTAACAACCGCTGTCCTAAATCCTCAGGTTAAAAAAATTATCTATCTACCTTCTACCTTAATAAATACATTTTTTTTAACAAAAAGGAATGACATTTATATATTGTTCTGCTACTTGCTTCTTTTCCCCCAACAGTATGTCATGAATTACGTTCCTTCGTAGTACATATAAAATTAGCTCACACCTTTTAGCAGCTGCAGAATATTTGATTGTAGGGATGCACAATAATGTATTTAATCAACTCTTTGCAGTTGGACATTTAGGTTGTTTCCGCTTTTTCCCTGTTACAAACAATGTGAAAAGACATATTTGCACACATTGTACAAACATTTCTGTAAGATTCACAAAGTGGAAATGCTTAGTCAAAGAAGGTAATATGTAGAGAAGTATTTAGATACTTACGTACTTATTTCTGTGTTTTGGTAAATGAATGAAGGAAGCACTTTGTGTTGTCATTTGCTGGGTACGTGCAGTGCATAGAATTATTGTGGCTAAAGTGGCTTCTGAGCCCTTTAAGGGATGGGACTGCTGGGCCCTTTGAGGACACCAAGGGCTGGCTGGGCTGACTGAAACCATGATCACCTCCGTGGCTGTGTTTCAGCTTTTCTCTCTAAGGCAGGATGTGGCCAGGTTCCAGAGTTTTCATTCCTCTCCCTGCAGGGTGCCTTTTGATGTGTTGGCCCATATCCTAGGAAGTTGCAGGCGCTTTGGGGGGCTATCAGAAGATGTGGAACATGCCAGTTAGAATCAACCAGCCCTCATTTTGTCTGAAGCTTGGCCTCAGTCTGCAAGGGCAGGGCCTGCAAGAGATGGAGGAGGGTCAGGGAGCAGCAAATCTGAGCCAGGCCTGAATCTCCACAGGGCTTTTCACAGAAGTGAGGAATAACTGTCCCTTTTCCTGGCCTGTCCTACTGAACTACTATTTGAAACAAAATGTGGGCTTCTGTAGGAGGCTACCTAGGAGGGCAAGGGGAGCCCAGGTGGGGCCAGCCCTAAGGATCAGGAAAGATCAGGATGATGGTCTGTCCGATTTTAGAGCCAGCTGGTAAACAGGTAAACAGCAGGGACTGAGGGATTGTGCAAGAGAGTTTGAGTTAGGAGTTGCCCAGTTGGTCCTCAGACTCACAGTCAAGGTGGGGGGGGGGGGTATGAGGAGACCTGGGTTCATATCCTGGCACTACTGCTGACAACTGATAGGCCGCTGACTGCGTGGAGGCCCCGGGGGGGACACACCTCTCCTGTCTGAACCTCTTTCCTCATCTGGAAAATAGGGTCCACACTTATTTCACCTGGGGTTGTTGTGAGAATTAAATGAAGGAACAGATGCACAGGCATTTCGCACTGTCCCTGGCACACAGTAGGTGCTCAATAAATAGTAGCTGCATTTATCAGTGGATTAGGGAGCTATGCAAGAAAGATAGGGACCCATATCCTACGGGGAAGTCACTCTGTGGGGCCTGGAATCAGGCTTACAAGGAACAGGGAAACAAATTCTGGCTGCTGCGGCTGGGCGGGTGGAATAAATTGTCCCGAACAAAGGGTCTGCACCTTCAGCCCTAGATTCTAGGATGTGGACCCAGCATTGAGCCCCATCTGTATTCCTGCTGCCCTGGCTCTCTGCTTCACAGGCAACTGCCCTCAACCTCCAGGGAACTATAAGGAGAGTCCCGGAGCCTAGAGGACCTGTGGCCCTGGCCATGGCCCTAAGGGAGAGGGGAGTGGGGGGTGGGAGGGAGGCTGTAAAAAATGTAAATGGTGCAGTGTGGAGCGGCTCCAGCCGTCTGACACTCCCCGGAGCTGGCAGGAGCCCGGGGAAGGAGCCCCAGGCCCCGGGCGCCTTTTGTCCCAGGGCTTGGCTATGTAAAAGGTGGGGGAAGGGGCAAGAATTCGTGGAACTTGTCCATTCATTGGAGCCCCCGCTGCCCGCAGGTGCGAGATGGGGGAGGGAGCTGCAGACTCCGGCCTGGAAGGTTTAGAAATGAGAATTTACAACTCAGCATGCAGTGGACGACAAACAGATTCCTTGGGTTCCAGCCTCTAAGGCTGTGAACCTTCAGGCCAGCCAGACTCCATCTTGCTTAAAATTGAGGCCATCAACTGGTTCCCTGCCCCCCCAACTGGGCTTCCGAACTCCCATCTCGTCCATTCCCCAAATCCCCACTTTCCAATCTGTTTCCCCAGGCCTGCTCGTAAGGCTGTTGGATTTTCTGAGGTTTCTGTTTGTTTTTACTTTTCCATTCCTATTTGGCTGCTTGGGGTTCACAACTTTCAGGGCCTTCTCCAAAGCACCATATTCAAGCATTAGATAGTGCTTGAACCGAAGTCCTAAAAAAAAACAGTGTGAGGAGAGGAAGGACTTGGAATCATGCAAACCTGGGTCCGAACCCTGCTCTGCCCTTCCCAGCTGAGTGAATTCCAGGCAAGTTACTAACCTTTCTGAGCAGCAGTTTTCTATAGGTAAAATGGGAATACTGTGTTTCTGCTTCTAAAGGTTTTTGACAAATTAAGTGCTGAGTTAATGTTTAGGAAATTCTTAGCACAATGCCTGGCACAGAATAGGTATTCAATGAATATTAGGTTATTTCCTTTAATAACCATAGGAAAACAAGGCAGAAACTCCCTGCAATGTTGTTTCAATTTTTATTTCCCTGTTGCTAGAGAGATTAATCTTTTTTTGGTGTGTTTTTTTGTTTGTTTGTTTTTGGTTTTGTCTTTGGTTTAACGATTGATGGGACACCTTTATGCATTCTGGAATTCTTTGTTACACAATTTGCAATTTTTTCTCTTGGCTGTCACCTGCTTTTGGTTTTTTGGTATCTTTCAACATACAGAGTCTCTTTTTCTTTCTACACAGTGTATGCCCAAAACCGCCCTTAGGGGCTGGTCCTCTATAGGCTGATTTACTTGGCGGTTTGGGGGTCTCACTGACTGCCTTTGGCCAGTATCCTCCTCAGGGCTTTCTCGGGCCCTCCGCTGTTCTCTAAAGGAACATTAAAACCTGCTGCTGGTGCTGCTTGACTGGTCCTGCTGTATCCCAGTTTTATCCCAAAATGCACACACTCCCCCCTCTACTGGTTTCTGGAAGGATCACATCTTTCTTTTACTGGTGTGCTGATGTGGGGAAACTCCAAGATCTGACTGAGAAATTAGTGGCTCAATGAGAATTCGGATCCTCCATTAACCCTCTTTGGGGCCCAGGACTGAGTCTCAAACTCTCTATACTTCACCATCCTAGCTGCCCAAACTCACATTAACTGACCACTTAGCTGATGCATTTCTGAGAAGCTCTGCGTAAGTCTAATTTGATGGATTATACGTTAATGCTCTAGAAAAGAAGGAAATTAAAATAAATGTTATGAAGCCGACTATCTCATTTATTGGGCACTTACCATGTGCCGTTTGCTGTGTTAAGTACTCTACTTGAAGACCTTATTTAATTCTCATGCCAATAAGGAAAGCTCAAATTTCTCCATTTTATAGGTACAGAGACTGAAGTTTAAGGGGGTTTTATGCAGCCTGGCCGGCCAAGGTTACCAGCTGGAAGTTTGCCAGATTGAGCAAATATACATATAGGAGCCCAGTTAAATTCAAATTTCATATAAATAATGAATATTTTTTTAGTATCACAAATGTCAAATATTTCATGCAATATTTTATCTGGCAATCCCATCCAGATGGTAAGGGGTGACTGTGGACTGGAATCCAAGTTTCCTGATTCTCTGGGCTTCCAGTGGTAAGACCATGGAATTCTTTGAAAAGGGAAGAAACCTCTTGTGCTAACTCCTGGACTCCATCTCGACATACTGACTAGTATGGACGTGAGGACTTCTTAACAAGCATCTTCACCCTTAAGCCCCCACTCCTCTGAACTGAGAGCACTTTTGTATGTATCCAGCTTGTATATTTAGATGCCCATACTCAGCTGTCTTATGGCTTCCAATATTCTTAATAAGCTTTTGCATTCGTTCGATCATCCATCCATTCAACTCCTTGACAAATACTTACTGTTTGAGGGCTTGTCCTGCCAACTAAGAATAGAAAGATGAATTAGACAAATTAGACACAGCCCCTGTCCTTGAGGAGCTCCTGCTCCACTGCAGGAGACTGACAAGTAAACAGACACAATTAGGTGGGTGATGGTTTGGGTGGGCTGTTGGAGACTATGATAGATCGAGGTTTGCTCCAGAAGCAGAGGGGCTCACGGTGGGAGCAGTCAGACACAAAACCCAGGAGATCAGCTTCAGCTGAGTATTGAAGGGTCAATAGTTTTGTTTTCCTCTGAAGGGGGAAACAAATGATAATAAACTTTAGCCGGTGGGTACAATCTGCAATAAGAAATGAATTCAGATGAAGAAGAAAGTGAGAACTTGGGCTCCAGAGCCAGACATCCTGGTTATATCCAACTTCCCCCACTTACTAGCCATGTGACCGTGGCCATGTAACCAACCGATCCTCTCCATGCCTCAGTTTTAACTTCTGTGAAATGGGGAAAACACTATAGTCTACCTCATTGGTTTGATGTACAGGTTAAATTAAATAATACATATAGGGAATTCCCTGGTGGTCTAGTGGTTAGGACTCTGCGCTTTCACTGCCGAGGGCCAGGCCTAATCCCTGGTGTGGGAACTAAGATCCCGTAAGCCACCCGGCGCGGCCAAAACAAAAAAAAATTCCATATGAAATGTCTAATGCAGCTCCTGAGATGTAGTAAGTATGCAACAGGGATTAACATCAACGATTTTCCCCTCTCCACTAGATCTTCCCTTCAGCCTACAAATGTGTTGTAATATCTTTCTTTGACCCCATATCTTCCTCTAACTACTGGCATATTATCTGTTCCCCTCTTATGGCATAACTCTTTGAAAGAATTGCCTATAGCCCCTACTTCCATTTTATCACCTCTTTCTCTCTCCCAAACCCACTCCATGGAGCCTGGTCTTGTGAAGGTCACTGACAATCTCCACGATGCAATCCCAGTGGGCAATTTTTGTCTCACCTGCATCCCCTCGGCAGTATTCAACATAGCTGATCCAGCCATGCTTCTTGAAGTGCTTGCTTTCCTTGGCTTCCAGGACACCACACTCATGTGGTTCTCCTCCTACCTCCTTGCTGCTCCTTCTCCACCTCCTTTGCTGGCTCTCCCTCCTCCTCTCCAACTAGATGTTGGATTCCCAAAGGGCTCAGTCCTCTGACCTCTTTGCCTCTCTACCTGCCTTTACCCCTTAGGTGATCTCTTGCGAGCTACTGATTTAAAATCCCACCTTTCTTCTGATGACCCCACATCTACAGCTCCCACTCAGACATCTTTCCTGAGCTCCAGACTCAAACAGCCAATTGCCTAGGTAACATCACCAATAGGCATCTCAGATTTAACCTGTTGATAAACACACACTTGATTTACCACCTGCTCCCCACCCAGAATCTGTTCTTCCCCCAGAGCTCCGCATCTCAGTAAATGCTACCATCATTCACTCCGTTGCTCAGACCAAAAACCTTGGAATCACTTGACTCCTCTTTCTCTGATTCCCCACATCCAAACGCAAATCCTGTTGGCTCTGCTTTCAAAATACATCCCTAATTCAACACTTGTCACTTTCCCTAAAGCAAGATTCCTCAGCTTCTGCACTTTGGACATTTTGGAACAGGTAATTCTTTGCCCTGGGGAGCTGTCCTGTACATTATTGTAGGATGCTTACCAACATCCCTAGCCTTACCCAGTAGATGCCAGGAGCATATCCCTGGTGGTGACAACCAAAAATATCTCCAGATATTGCCAAAAGTCCCTGGCCTGGGTAGTGCGGGGTGGAGAGGGTGGGACAAAATCACCCTGGTTGGGAAACACTTCTCTACAGCTTCTGCTCTGTAATCTCAACAATTACTATCTCTTACCTGAAATACCAGAATTGCCTCCTAACTGGTTTCCCTACTTGCATTCCAGCTCCCTCAGAATCTGCATGGCTCCTTCCCTCATTTCACTCAGGGTTGCTGTTTAAACCCAACCAGAGAGACCTTCCTTGATCACTCTCTCCCGAGGAGCACTGCCACCCCGATCCCTCTCTCTCCCCGCAGCCTGTGTGACACACACAGAGATGTGCAACCCAGAGTTCCTTCCTTGATGAAAGATTGTCACCCCAGCTGCTCGGAGTGTAGTAAGCAGACAGCCTTCAGCTGTCAGCCCCTTCAGGGATTGCCTCAGCCACAGAGCGGACTTGCCCAAGGTCATGACCTTCCCTAGGCAGCCCGCATCCAAGAACTGAGTGGGGCTCAGCAGAAAGGCGTCAACTCAGATGGGCCATTTTAGCTCTGGAGCTCCCCACGGACTCTGCTGAGGCTGTCATCCGAGCCAGCTCTCAGCTTGATTTCTCCCTGTGCCCAATCCTGCTTCCTTCCCCACCCTTCCACACATGTGATCCTAGAATGTTCTCTCTCGACACTGAGGTGCTAAACATCTCAAGGTGTGCATCCCAAAGGATTTAACCTGGGACACCCGCTATAGTTTTCTTAACATTATGACTTACATTTCATATCATTTTTTTGGTTTATTGTATGTATCTTCTCAAGATCTTCTTTTGTTTTTAAAGATTTTTTGATGTGGACCATTTTTAAAGTCTTTATTGAATTTGTTACAATATTGCTTCTGGGTTATTTTTATGTTTTGGTTTTTTGGCTGTGAGGCATGTGGGATCTGAGCTCCCTGACCAGAGATGGAACCCATACCCGCTGCATTGGAAGGTGAAGTCTTAACCACTGGACTACCAGGGAAGTCCCTGTATCTGCTTAAGGTCTTGAAGGCAGGGACTTTGTTTTGAAACTGCTGTATCACTAGCACCTAGAACAATGCCTGGCACATAGACAGTAGGTGCTCAGTAAACATTTATTGAAAGTTGAATGAATTATTTTCATCAGCCTCAGCTCCTCACTCCTCTAAGATTACTCTACAATCAAGGAGTTGTCCTTGGGTGAAATCAAATCAGCCCTCGGGTGATTTCTAATATGAAAGCTTCAACTTTTTAACAGACATACAGCTCAGGGGGCAAATCTTTCCAAGATGATTTACTTCTGGAGTGGAACAGGCCCAGATGATTTCAGATCTAAAAGACCTGACAGCAGGGCTCTGCTTGGCTAACAACTTGATCCCTCCTGCTCTGTCCTCCTTTTGTCTGAAAATAAACTTAACAGGCTGGTCTTGTGGGGAAGCTGCCATGAGCCTTTGGACCAGCTACACTGCAGGTGTTTTGACCTGGTCAGCCCATAGGATAAGTTTCAGATTCAGTGGCTATTCTTGAGTATTTTTACACACTGTTTCATCTTTTTCAAGAGCATTCACATTGCTCAGTAATTTCCCATGACAGCCATGAGTTGTGGGTCTACTTTACCATCCTAATTTTATATGCAGGCAAACTGGGGTCAGAGGAGTAGCTTCATTCATTCCAGAACTGTTTAGTGAACACCTACGTGCCAGGCACTGGGCTGAGTATTACAGGACATGAGGATGACAGGCAGGCTAGCAGGAGAGATGAGAAGGAAGAACTCTGTCTATTACTGAGGCCTGAACCAGGAGCTGGGAGGGTCAGAAGATGGAGTAATTTTTTCTTATTAAGAGACAACCTCTGGGAAGGTTTTACTGTGCAGGTCACGTTTAAAAAAAAAAAAAAAAGCAATCTAAACACACAGGCTCTTTCGTTCAAACTGTGTTTTGCTCTCTCCATTCCTTGCATTCCTAATTCCTACAGATTCCAATCATTTTAAATAGGTATATGCTCATGCACACATAAATATGCTTTTTTTTCAAATAAAATATGGAGTATGCCATCTTTTAAAATTAATCATATTTTGGCTATATCCGAGGATATTCATTTCAACATTCTATGTAATAGCAAGCGACTATAAACCACTAAAATGTCCAGCAATAGGGAACTGGATAGTTTCTCTAGGGACTTCCCTGGTAGTCCAGTGGTTAAGACTCTTCACTTCCACTGCAGGGGTCACTGGTTTGGTTCCTGGCTGGGGAACTAATATCCCTCATGCCGTGCAGCCAAGAAATTTAAAAAAAAAAAAAAAAAAAAAAAAAGTTTCTCTATACAGTGGAGTACTATGCAGTGGGGAAGAATGAGGTGGGTCTGTGTGATATGGAAGTATCTCCAAGATATACTATAAAATCTAAAAAGCAAGCTTCAAGGCAGAGTGTTTAAAAGGAATAGGTAGGGCTGTGTGTTTGTGTGTGTATGTGAAAAATAATCACACATATAAGTTTGCATTTACATGAAACATTTTTGTAAAGATTCCTAAGAAACTGTGAACAGTAGTTGTCTCTGGAGCAGGAGACACACTTATTTTTCACTATATGCCTAATGATCCTGTGTGAATTTTTTTATCATGTGTTTTTAAATGTTTCCATTAAACTAGTTAATTAAAAATGAATGAGACAATACAACATAGGCATTTCTCCCATGCTACTATATAGTACACCATTTCGCCCTGATCATTGCCAGGTGCTGTTTAGATACTTCCCACAGCTCCTTGATAAGGAACCTGAGGCAACTTGCCCAAGGTCACACAGATATTAAGCGATAGAGCAGGGATTTGAACCCGTGCAATCTGGCTCTGAAGCCCATACTCTGAACCACTATGGCCATGCAGCCTCTCTCATTCTTGTTAAGGGATGCAAAGTGTATTCCATAAAGTGATTGTGTCATACTTTTTTACCCTTTCCTCCTTTGATAGAAATTCTGGTTGTTTCTAGGGTTTTGCTATTACCTACCTACCACACTGCAGAAACACCCTCGTGATTAACCTTTGTGCTCTTGTGTAAATATATTTATAAGAGAAGACCTGGAAGTGAAACTATGGCATCATCTAAAGCTTGACAGTTATTATCAAATTACTTTCCTTTTTTTTTTCTTTAACCGAAAAAAAAACCCTTTGTCTTTGTATGAGAGAGGAAGTAGCCCCAAGTCTGGCAGCTGGAAAAGGGGAATTTCAGTCCTAGTATTAAACAGTATGAGCAGAGACAATGGCCTGTGTGTTTTGTGAGGTTAGGGATTGTCTTGCTCATCTTTGTTCAACAAATATTTATTGTGCCCTTACTAAGTGCTTCTGGACAATGATGAATATAATGGACATGGTCCCTGCCCTCATGCAGCTGATAGTCTGTGGAGAGAGAGGCATTAATAAAGTAAGCACACAAAATGAAAATATAATAACAAGCTTTGATAAGTGCCATGAAGAGAAAAAATGGGGTGCTATGGGAAGGAATAATAGTGTTCTTCTTTAGAGAAAGTGGTCAGGAGAGGGCTTTCTGGGGAAGGGACATTACACTGGAGATGAAGGAAGAGTAGAAATCAACAGAAGAGTGGAGGGCACAAGGTTGTTTCCCGGCACCTAAAAAGGTTGTGGTTGGTGGAGTGAGGGCACTAGAGCCTTTGGTACCACTGAAGGGTTTTTAAGCGAGGTGTTGATCTGATTTTTGCAGTCTCCCTGGCTGTTGTGTAGGAACTGCATTAGAACAGTAGCAAGAATTCAAGTGGGGAAACCAATTAGGAGGTTTTTGCAAGACAGGAGAGTGATGACAGTGGTTAATCTAAGGTGATGGGGGAGGAACCTATAGATTAAAAGGGTCTCAAAAGACATATTGATTGACTGCAATGGGTGGACCTTATTTAGATCCTGATTTTTTTTTTTAAAAAGTAAAAAAAAAAAAAAAAAAAGGAAAATATCAGAGTTACAATTGGAAATTTTAACACGATATTTGATATTAAGAAATTTTTTTAAAGATTTTTTTGATGTGGACCATTTTTAAAGTCTTTATTGAATTTGTTACAATATTGCTTCTGTTTTATGTTTTCGTTTTTTGGCCGTGAGACATGGGGAATCTTAGCTCCCCAACCAGGGATCAAACCCACACCCCCTGCACTGGAAGGCAAACTCTTAACCATTGGACCGCCAGGGAAGTCCCAAGAATTTTTTTTTTTTTTTTTTAGGTGTTTCATTAGGTTTCCCATTACTCCGCTTCAGGATTAAAGTGTTGGAAATTATTTAGAAATATAAACTGAAATATTAATGAACAATATGATATATATAGCATTTTGTAAAGTTTAAAGTAATATACAGCATTAAGAGCCCTGGGACAAACCCCAAAGCAGAACACTATTGAGAGTGAAAGTCAACAAGAGCTACAAACCTGGATTTCCCTAACAAGGTGGGGTTGTTCACTTTGATACTTTTGTTGCCTTATTTAATTGTTCAGAAATTGTATCCTGATGTGTTTATTTGTTTGAATTTCAAAGTAACAAAGACATACTTAGGAAATCACACTTGGGAATAGTTAAGCTCTTGCCATGTCGGGGAATCACTCAGTTATCTTCTCTCTCCTTTTCCCCATCCTGAGTTGGATGGCCCTCTCTACGGCTCTGCGACAGTGGTTTTCAGTGCTGGGGGGTGGGACAAGGCTAGGATTTTGCTCCTCCCCACCCCCACCCACCAAGGGACATTTGGCAATGTCTGGAGACATTTTTGTTTGGCACAACTGGATCTGGGGTAGTGTTGCTGGAATCTAGTGGGTAGATGCCAGGGATACGGCTCAACATCCTACCATACACAGGACAGTCTCTCTACTCGCCAAAGAAAGAATTATCAGGCCCAAAAAGTCAATAGTGCCAAGGCTGAGAAACCCTGTTGTATAGCACTTTGTCATAGCACTTCATAAAGACAACCAAAACTGTCAACTGGTTGGCCTTCCCAGCTAGACTGGCAACTCCAAGAAGACAGGTGATACATGTATCTTGTTGAGTGTTTGGAATATAGTTGACACTTAATAAGGATTGAAAGAAGGTGGGAAGGTACATCCAGGTTCAAATTTAGGGCCCTGTGAGATCATGCTGCTTGTGATCAGCCACTTGATAAGCATTTCATTCATTCAACATTTAACATATTTATTAAGCACTTACTATGTACTAGCAGTGTTTGATGCTGGGAATACAACAATGAGCAAGACAGAGTCCCTGCTCAATGAAATTTATTCTTATAAAGGAAGACAATAAGCAACGAAACAAGATGATTTCAGACAGTGATAAATATTATGAAGAAAATAAAAGTATAATGCAACAGTGAATGATGGGGCAAGGACAGCATAGCCTAGGTAGGGTGAGCAGCTGACATTTGAACTAATGATGAGAATGAGCCAGCCACTGAAAGCTCTAGGCTAGGGAGAAGACTGATCCAGGCAAAGACCGTGAGGCCAAAATAGAGTGGCCTGTTCAATGAAGACCAAGGGGAGAGGGCCGTATCACTTGCGCCATGGAAACGTTTGGATTTTATTCTAACTGAAATTGGAAGCCTGACATGTTAAAAGATCACTCTGGCTTCTTTGGGAGAATGTATGAAACATCTATATTCAGAGTTTAAAATACTTCAGTTACATCCTCGGCTACTTCTTGCCAAAGGGGAAACTTCCCATATCCAGGAGGGGGCGCTCTAGGCGCCGGGTCAACAGACTCAGCACTGTGGTTCTTTTCGAGAAGTCGGTCGCTTCCGGGAGCGGCTGCGTCTCCCTGCGCCTTCCTCTCTATCCGTCCGTCTCTGTGGTAGCCGGGTGCCGAGGCCCCGCCCCTCTTCGGCGGCCGCGAGTTCTACGGACTCTACCCTAAGCGGACCCGGGGGCTACCGGGCTCGCGCGTCGGTCGGATCCCGGGTCATGGCGGTCCGGGGGCCCGCGCCCCGGGCTGGCGCCCGGTGAGTACGGCGGCTGGGGAGGAGGACCAGGCCTCGGGGCGTCCTACTCGGGGCTGTGTGGGGAAGGAGCACCTTCCGCCCTCAACATACTGTGATTTTTTTTTTTTAACTTTTTACTCAGCGTGGTGTTTTTGAGATCATCCATTCTATAATAATCTAGTTTTCACTTCTGAGTGCTGCATGGTGCTACCTAAGTGCGTTAGACCCCAGTTTACTTATACATTACCCTACTGACGGACACTTAGATTGCTTCCAGTTTTTTTTTTTTTTTTTTTTTGCTTCCAGTTTTTAAGCACCACTTGCCTCCTTTGTGGATATGGGTGATCTTCTTTGGAGTATCCATCCCAGGGTAGGATGCTAGGTCACTTAATTCTGCTAAATTTGTTCTCTGGAATGGTCGAACCCAACTTCTCGACAGCATTGCCTAAAGGTTCCTGTTTCTCCTTAACCACCGACGCCCAACCCCCCGCCCAATGTTTGGTATTGTTTGGTATTGTTTGGTTTTCTAATGTTTATAGACCTGATTAGTGTAAGGTGGTGTCCCATTGTGTTAATTTTCCTCTATTAAGCATTTGGGTTTCCCCTTGTTTATATCCTTTTCCCACTTTCTATGGATTTGCTGTCTTCCTGATGCAGTCATTCCTCATATGGACTAGATTTTATTACCTTGGTTATTTTCCACTCTGCAAGTAACTTCTCCAAGTCTTTTTTTTTTTTTTTTTTCCCAAGTCTTTTAATCTGTGGCACTATGTTGAACAAAAATACTTAATTCTAAGTTAAATCTGTTAGTTTTTCTGCTTTATAGTTTGTGGTTTGGGGGTCTTATTTGAGAAATACCTTCCATTATATTTTCATTAAGATATTTCTACATTCTGTTAACTAAGTAATGTTACTTTTCACATTTAGATTTTTAATCCATTTGGAGTTTTTAAAGTTTATTTTTATACATGGTTTGAGGTAATGACCTAAATTTTCCTCTACCTTCTTCAATTAATGACAAATTAATTAATAATTAAAAATTAGAGAAACTGTATAGCATAGTTAAGAGCACAGAGCCAGGCTGCCTGTGTTCAAACCCTAAGGCTGCCAATTATCAGGTGGGTGACAAGGCAAGTTACTTAACCTTTTTACCCTCAGTTCCTCATCTTTATGGTTGTGATTATTAAATGAATTAATACACATAAAATGTGTAGAACAGTACTGGGCACGTAGTATGGGTTTGGCATATAATGTGTGTTTAATATGCCCTTTCTTGTGATATAATCTCTATTACGTGCCCACGTAAACATAGGTGAATTTTTTCTTTTTGGTCTTTCTGTTCCATGGTCTTTTTGTTCCTGTATTCATACCACACTTTGTTATTACTCCAACCCTGTAATATGGTATGTCTTAATAACCTGATGGTTTAGGTGGGTTTCTTCCTCCTCCTTTCCTGTTCCTCACAGTTTTCCTAACCTATTCATGGACCTTTATATTTCCATATACAGTTCCTTAAAGAACTCCTGGTTTTGACTGGTATTGCATTGCAGTTACAGACTTCTATTAGAAATGAAGTCTTTCTATTTAAGTCTTCTTTCACATCCTATAATAGAGCTTTCGGTTTTTCCTCCAAAATGTCTTATACATTCTTTTTTAAAGTTAATTCCTGGATATTTTATGGTTTTTCTGTACTTTTCTTACTTCTGTAAATGACATCTTATTTTCTTTATATTTGCTAGTTGGTTATTGTTGGTTATTGATACTCGTGTGTTAACCCTGTATCTAGCAACATTGCTGTACTCCTTTTATTTCTCACATTTTGTCTATTTTTTAAAAAATATTTATTTTGGTGTGCTGGGTCTTAGTTGCGGCATGCAGGATCTTCATTGCTGCGTGCGGGATCTTTATTGCGGCGTGCGGGACCTTTAGTTGCAGCGTGCGGGATCTTTAGTTGCGGCGTGTGTGATCTTTAGTTGCAGCATGCCTGTGGGATCTAGTTCCCCGACCAGGGATCGAACCGAGGCCCCCAGCATTGGGAGCATGGAGTCTTAGCCACTGGACCACCAGGGAAGTCCCGCTAACATTTTGTCTATTGCTTTGCTGTGTTTCCTATGTAAATGATCACATCATCTGAAAATAATGACAATTTAATCTCTTCTTTCATTCCTTTTACCTCATTTCTTTTTTTTCTTTATTGCTTTAGCCAGGATCTTAAAATCCTTGATGTAGTGGGTTTCCTTGTCTTGTTTGTGACCAAAAAAGAGGATGTGGCTAAAGTTTCTTTATTAATTTAGCTATAGGTTTTTGGTAAATAACCTTTCATAGCATTTATCAATTTAAATTCCTTTTTATCCCCTGGTCTGTTTCCCCCCTACCATCTTCAGCATTCGTAAACCGTTCTTTCTGCATGGCCTGCGCCCTGCCCACCAACAGCTGTAGATAAGCTTGGTAACTGCTCTCTAAGGCTCTGTTGTCCTTTTAGGACTCTCTCTGCTTCTCCTGCTTCTCTTCTTCAGGCCCAGGTTAGATCTGCAATTTTTCCAGCGGTTCCTGCAGATACAGAAGGTTTTGTTTCCCTCTTGGTCATCACAGAATGCCTTGATGTTCCTGACCCTTTTGTGTGTGGCCCTACTGGGTGAGTGAATGAGCCCAGGCCGGTGCGGGGAGGGCAGCCCTGGTTTGAGGCCCTTTTCCTTCCGTGGGGTGTTGATGAGGCAAGGACTCAAGAGGAAGCCTCCCTCTGTCTTTTCTCACCCCTCATCACTGATTCCTGACTCCTCTCCTTCCCCTCAGAACAACTGGTGATCTACCGGGTTGGCTTGATTCCCAGTCAGTACTTTGGGGTCCTAGGAAACAAAGATTTAAATGGGTTTAAGACCCTGACGTTCCTGGCTGTTGTGCTCATCGTCCTCAACTCCATGGTAAGGTCTTCTCCCTGTGTCTCTCTTCCTCTCCAGCCTAGTGTGATGCCTCTCCAGTGCCCAGTGGGACTTAGCCATCAGGAAGCAGGAACCAAGCTGTGGGTGTGCGTTCCCTCCCTCTTCTGGGAACCTGGGGTCAAAACTCTAGGCAGGGCATTGATCTTGCTGTTGGCCCACATGGGACCAATTCCCAGAGTGTTTCAAGCTCCTAGGGCTGGGCCACAGGATTCTGGTTTAATCTAGCATTTGGTGGAAATGATCCTTGTCCCTTCCATTCCCAGAACTCTTGCTTCAGGGAGCTCAGCGTACTTGAAAACTGGGCTCAGCAGCCAGAGCTACTGCTGTCCTCTGGCGGGGCTGAGGCTGTGCCTGAGCCTGGCACTTGTCACACCTCCCAGCCTTTGCACCTGCTGCTTTCTTGCAAAATGGCCTCCTTCCCCCACCCCTTGTTCACTTGCTTAACACCTGCTCACTTTTCACGATTCCTCCGCTGTCCCCTCCTTCAAGTCCTCCTCAACTTTTCCTTCATGTTTCCTCCACCAAACTCTGCCCCTTCGACTACTGATCCTTTGAGTTCAGCTCTGCTCTAACAACCCTTACACCCTTGTGATTGTCTGTGTCCTCACTAGCCTGTGAGCTCATTGCTACTTCCCTCGTGCTTAGCATACAGGGGCTCCATAAACGGAATGATGAGAGTCAGGGCTCTTTTAGGACTCAAGCCTAATGCTCTCTGTCAGCCTGCACTACCTGTTTTGTTGGGGAAGCCACTTCTCATCACACTTTGGCACTTTTGATGGGTCTTCGGTCAGTAAGCACCTATGTATTCAGACCCTGTTCCAAGTTTTGGGGGACAGAAAAGTAAGAACATAAGTGGAATAGAAGATATTGTTCCCAGTCTCCAGAAGCTCATGTGTTCTGGAGATGTAAGACAATACACTGTAGAGGAGGCTAGAGGGCCTTGCCTTTGGTAAGCCCTTCAATATTTGGTGCAAGTCAATAAACACATGAGTGAATGAGGAAGGGACGAATCCCATGACTTAATGCTCTAACAGACTCAAGTGCTGAGTGGACAGCCGAGTGGGCTGGGACTGGTCAGCAGAGGCTTTCCGCCAGCCTGAGCTTGGAGCTGAGACTTGTTAGAAAGAGACTTGGATCTCTCCCTTCCCCTTGTCTCCCCCGCTGCACAGCTGAAGAGCTTTGACCAGTTCACCTGCAACCTGCTGTATGTGAGCTGGAGGAAGGACCTCACCGAGCACCTCCACCGCCTCTACTTCCGGGGCCGCGTGTACTACACCCTCAACGTGCTGCGGGATGACATCGATAACCCGTAGGCGCCCCCTCTCAGTCCTTGCCACCCTCTGCATGGTTCGTCCACCTGGGCTGACACAGCCCTGGAGAGCCCCTGCGGCAGACCCCATGAGGTCATCCACAGTTATCTGCAAATGTTGCTGCCCAGAGCCGCGGGGGAAGGGTGCCCTGCAGAGGACCCCGGAGAGGCTGCAGGGCTGAGGACAGGGAGCTAAAAGGAAGAGGCCAAGAGCAGCTGCCTTTTGTCCGCTTCATATCCTGGGCTTCCAAATAAGGCACCCTCTGAAGACAGTGTCCTTGCTAGAAAAAGCTAGAAAAGCAGCGCTCCAGTTTTCAGCAGTAAAAAACTACTGCTGTCTAGGACTCAGTCTGGGATTCCAGTCACCATTCTATCACCTCCCTTAGGTTCACTAAGCCCCAGGTTCCCTTACAGGTGAGGGAACTGAAGCCCAGAGAATGCAAGTGACTTGCCAAAGCTCACGTCTCACTGGGAATAGGAGTCGTTGTGGCCTTGGTGGTGGGATGGGACATATGGGGTCTCTCTTCACCCTCATTCCCTCCCCGCTCCGCACCGTCCCAAGCACTTTGTTGCTTGAGGTAACCTCTCCTCAGCTCAAGTGGAGCTTTGTAGCAAAGACTCTTGGGAGGCTGCTGCTGCTTCTTAAACTTCTCTTCTAGGCCTCTTTTCTGTGGCTCAACCTGTACAACACTTCCACAGCCAGATAGCTAACATGGGGGCAGGCTCAGGCTCGTGAGAGAGAGGTCGGGAGGACTGAGGTAAATGAGGTAGCTTTCCTGATCATCCGGTAACTCGGATCCTCCACCCTCGGGTTTTTCTTTGGCTCTGCTCAGAGCTGGCTCAGGACCCTTGTGTGCTGGACCTTTCAGTTGCCATTTTTTCTGAGGGGTAGACTGAGGCACCATAGGAAGCAACTCTTCAGAACCCTGTTCAAAAGTCCTTAGGGTCTCGTTGCCTCTAGGAAACCAGCCCTTGTCTGGGTCCATCTTCCCACGGGGTCATTGCTGACAGCACTGAAAGGCAAGGTCAGAATAAGAGGTAACCTGGAACTGTCTTAGCTCTCTCAACCCTCCAGCCCAGCTCCCCGGGCCTAGTCACTCTGTGTCATTGGCTCCAGGGACCAGCGCATCAGCCAGGACGTGGAGCGGTTCTGCCGGCAGCTCAGCAGCATGGCCAGCAAGCTGATCATCTCCCCCTTCACCCTCGTCTACTACACCTATCAGTGCTTCCAGAGGTGAAGGCTCTCTTCCTGCCGTCGCCCTTCCTCCTCCCCTGCCTGGTGATTCCCCAGAGTCCCTCACTCACACATTGGGCGGGAGTCAGCTCTCCCTGGTCAGGGTCCACGAGAGGCTGGTCTTCCCTCCCTCCCACCCGCACCCCAGGAAGTCTTCCTGTCTTGCATGCTTGGGCCCCTGCCCTCCCTGTGGCCCTGTGGTGTGTCAGTGTCAAGGCACCAGATGCCCCCGCACAGGAGCAGAAGCCGCACAGGGCTCTGAGATGGGACAGGGGCTGCCCAAAAGGCGGCCGGAGTCAGAGCAGAGGCCTGTGGGGATATGTCGCTCCCCACACCCTCCCTCTCTCTGCCTTTCAGCACCGGCTGGCTCGGGCCTGTGAGCATCTTTGGGTATTTCATTCTGGGAACCGTGGTGAACAAAATGTTGATGGGTCCCATTGTGGCAAAGCTGGTGCAGCAGGAGAAGCTGGAGGGGGATTTCAGGTGTGTCTCCCTTGCTTGAGGTTTCTGGGCCAGGCGTAGTGGTTAAGGAATGGGATCTGGAGAAAGGCTGCCTAAGTTTAAATCCCAGTTAGGCCAGCCACTAGCCATATGGTCTCGGGCGGGATCTTGAACCTCTCTAAACTTTAGTTTTCCCATCTCTACAATGGGGATGGTACTGACAGAATTGTAAGGAGGATTAATGAGATCATACCTGAGAAGCACTGAGAACGGTGACTGGTTGGCCATCATCATCATCATCATCCCTTGGCCTCCTCACATGCTTCTGTTCCAACCTCCCTTATTCTGGTCAGCCGATGGGTCCAGCCCCTACTCTGTGCTTCTTGGCCTCCTCCTTCAGACCCGGCGCTGGGAAGAAGAGGAGCTGTGGCAGGCATGCACCTGTCCTCTTTGGAGAGAGGCAAGTGGCTGCCCTGTCTGCAGGTCTCCTGCCATCCCTCCCAGGCCTGGACTTTCCCTCCCTGTGACAGTCCAGGGAAGGGTTGGGCTGAGGCAGCCGCAGTCTTGGAGTGGAGCCAGGCTCCTCTTTGCCTGGAGGTCTTCTTGATCCAGGACTCTGAAAGGAGACGGGCCAGTCCTGCCCACTGTCAGCACACATTTGCCTTTGGTCTTCCCAGGTTCAAGCACGTGCAGATCCGGGTGAATGCTGAGGCTGCTGCTTTTTTCAGGTGAGTCTAGTGGGGATGGTTCCCCTTCTGCCTCGTCAGAGCTGATAGTGGAGATGGTGGAGAAGGAAACAACCCTCCCACCATCACCAAGGCCAGGGGCCAGGCGTCCTCACACTTGGCTGTGACCCTCTCCCCTTATCTCTCACCGTCCTTGTCTGCCTCATCCTTAGGTCCATGGATTTGCTTCTGAAACTGGTTCTTCCTTTTCGTGGCCTAGCGTGGGGCCTAAATTTGTTCTAAGAATGAAATGAGTGAATGCTGCATCATCTTACTGATGACTGTAAGGCATTGCCTCTGCCTCTGCTTTTCTGTCTGTAAAATGGCTTTCTGCCAGTGCCTGACGTCCAAGGCTCATCCTTTGTCTCTGTAGCGTGGGAGGGAATGGAGCCTCTCAGGTCAGAAGACCTGCTCCCCACAGACACTGTCCTAGTGGAGCAAAGTGGTCTCCTAACAGCAGCATTGTGAAATCCCGTTCCTTTCCCCGGGGCCAGGGTAGGTCCCTGCACTCTGCCTCCTATGAGGACTCTGGATTCAGTATTTGGATTGACAGTAAGGGCCCAGAGGTTTGTGTTTAAGGAGTAGAAGTTACCCCTTGGATCACCTGGATCTAATAGCCCTGGGACTTTGCTCTTCTGTCCGTCTCTGCTGTAGTTTGTAGCTGCCACCACTTGGGGGCACCAAGGGTACCAGGGATCTATGAGTGGGGCTGGTCGTGGGGGCCAGGTAGGGCTGGGCCTGCGCTAGGTTTTTTTTGGATTCTGCAGTCACTGCTCATGAAGTTTTGGGCCCTGGGAAAAGCAGGTTGATTCTTGGAGCTCCGAATGTGTTTTCCTGCAGCCTCTCTGTCCTTCTTCATGCAAAGTCTGAAACGTTTCCTCTGTCCTTCCCCAACCTTTCTGCCTGGAGAATTTCTGCCCATCCTTGAAGCTCCAAGTCACCTCCTCCTGTGCGCCTTTCCAGACTCCCTTAGGGGTCACGCCTATTTGCTTCCATAGCCCTGGAAGACACACGGCTTACGTAACACTTTCCATGTTCCTGGTGAAGAATGCAGCGCGTCTGCCTGCCCCCCTGAACTGGGAACTCCTCGAGGACAGGGGCTCTTTTGTCCAAAACTGTTTCGCTGGCTAACTAACACCAAGCCTGCCGCCTAGTGACTGCTGCGTGTATATTTGTTTAATAATAGCAGCTCTTTTTTATTGGGAGCCCCTCATGTGCTTGGCGCTTTAAATTCAGAAATTCTCACTTTAGCCTATTACGTAGGTATTATAAGCTCTATTTTATAGATGAGCAAACTGAGACTCAGAGGCTTAATAACCTGTCGGTGTTACCCAGCTAGTAACTGGCCAGAGCCAGGATTTGAATCTGGTCTGCCCAGTCTAGAGTTCATGGTCTTTCCGCAGACAATACCATGTTGAATGAATGAAGCAATGGCTGGCTGCTAGTGGCCGAAAGGGTCTGAGGGGAAGATCACTTGGGTGGGCTTGGTCCCTAAAGGGGAGTGTGAGGAGGCGGGCTCAGGCTCTCCAGGCACCGTGGACATCCCGGCCTTTCTCATCAGAGCTGGGCACGTGGAGCACATGAGGACAGACCGCAGGCTGCAGAGACTCCTTCAGACCCAGAGGGAGCTGATGTCCAAGGAGCTCTGGCTGTACAGTAGGTGCAGGGAGCCCTGGGAGGCAGGAAGCATGGCGGGGGGGTAGTCTGCTTCCCTCCCCACAACTCCCTCCTCCCTCTCTGCGCTGATCAGCTTGCCTTTGCCATGAGTGACCTCAGGAGAGTGAGGATCCCCGGAATAGCTTGACCCTGCTTGGCTTCCCGTTCCCCTTGGAGCGCAGGATTGCTTCCCAGGTCTCTCACCCTAGGTCTTTCTGTCTTCCGCAGTCGGCGTCAACATGTTTGACTATCTGGGCAGCATCCTGAGTTACGTCGTGATCTCAATCCCCATTTTCAGCGGCATCTACGGAGACCTGAGCCCCACAGAGCTCAGCACCCTGGTCAGCAAGGTGAGAATCCCTTCTGGGGACCCCCTCATGCCATCCCCCCTGCCCTTTGGCCCAGCACCCAGGGCCTTGGAGTCAAGGCCCGCGCTCACTGCCCTCTGTCCTGTCCAGAACGCCTTTGTGTGCATGTACCTCATCAGCTGCTTCACCCGGCTCATCGATCTCTCCACCACGCTCTCCGACGTGGCAGGCTACACACACAGGTGAGGCTGCGTCCGGCCCCTTTAGGCACACCCACAGGTGAGGCTGCGTCTGGCCCCTCTGGGTCCTGAGCAAAGCGTGTACCTCAGGGAGAAGTAGGAGAGTGAAAAAAGGAGCAGAAAAGCTAACCATATACTAGTGGGCATGAGAGAGAAAAAGGAGTAACGCCTTCACCGGGGCGCCCAGACCCTCCTCAGGTTCTCACTTCTCGCCCAGGATCGGGGAACTTCAGGAGACCCTGCTGGACATGACCCTGAAGTCGCAGGATGGGGAGATCCTGGACGAGAGCGAGTGGGACTTGGCCAGGTGAGCGCTGGGCTGGCGGTGCAGCTCGGTGGTGGAGAATGCAGGCACTGGAACCGCCCTGGGGCCCAGCCCATTCCCAGCCGTGCAGCAGAGTTAGGCAGAGCAAATGAGGAAAGCTCTGTCTTATGCCAGGCACGTTGTAAATGTTCACCATCAATGTTACTGTTCTGGCATCTGTGTTTATTTACACCATCCCCCAGCTGATGGAAACAAAGTACAATCTGCCTGGGCCTGAGTTAACAAAACAAAAATCTGGATTGTATCCCTCCTCTTCCTTTATTCCCTCCTCCTCTCGCTGAGCCCTGCCGCGAGTCCCCTTCCTTGGGGCAGGTCTATTCTTTGTCCCCACTCAGGCCCAGAGGTGTCTTTGTTCCGGTATCTTTGCAGGCTCCGTGATGTTTCTGACCTTTCTGTGCATCAAGGATTTGTTCATGTCCTCACTTTTCTTGAGCAAACTACTTAACTGTTTTGTGTCTCAGTTTCTTCGTCTCTATAAAGAAGACGTTAATGGAACCTTCGTCTTAGGGTTGTTGTGGGGATTAGATATCATAGTTCATAGAAAGTGCTTGGACGGAGGCCACAGAGTAAGCTTTCAAAAATGGAAACAGGCTGAATTTCAGGGTCTACACTCAACTGTCTTCTTAGGAGCTAATGCCTTAACTGTTGCCTCTGTTCAGAATTAAAGCTTCATGCAGCTCTGAGCCCAGATGTGGGGTGGGGCTGGTGGTGCAGGGACTGTAGGGAACTGGAGATGCTCTTCTGTGGGGGAGATGGGCATCCGTGGAGAGCCAGAAACTCCAAAACTGTGTTAGTATTTCCGCTCCCATTCTTACCATCAGTCACACGGTGATGCCATGAAAATGCATGTAATGCCACCAACATTAGAATTGGACAGATGCAGCTCTGTGCCCCTGAGCAGGTTACTCAGCCACCTGACTCAGCTTCCTCATCTGCCCAATGGAGATAATAGCTGTGGTTCATGGCTGATAAGACTGATTAAGATCAGTCATGGGCAGGACTTTGCTCAGCCTGCCGCAGAGCAGGTACCCAATCCATCTCTTATCAGTTTGCTAGGGCTGCCGTGACAGAGTACCATAAACTGGGTAGCTTAAAGAACAAAGTTTATTTTCTCATAGTTCTACAGGTTAGAAGTCCAAGATCAAGGTGTCAGCAGGGTTGATTTCTCCTGAGTCCTTGCTCCTTGGCTTGCAGATGGCCACTTTCTCAATGTCCTTACATGGCCTTTTCTCTATGCTTGTGCACCCCTGGTGTCTCTCCCTCTTCTTAAAAGGACACCAGTCATACTGGATTGGGGCGCTACCCTAAAGCCCTCATTTTAAGGTAATCACCTCTTTAAAGACCCTGTCTCCAAATGCAGTTACCTTCTGAGGTACTAGGCGTTGGGACTTCAGCATATGATTTTTGAGGCCACAATTCAGCCCATGGCAACCCTCCAGTCCAGAGGTGATGCCCCCAAGGAGAAAGAACTACCCCCCTGCCCCCAGCAATACTGACACCGCTTATGTTCCCAACATCTCTTCCCTTCTTGCACCCTAGGGCCCCGGGATGGCCAGCAACAGAGCGAACAGATACAGCTTTTCTCCTTGAGCGGGTCTGCATCTCCGCCCCCTCCTCTAACAAACCCTTAATCAAGGATCTGAGCCTGAAGATCTCTGAGGGACAGAGCTTGCTTATCACAGGCAACACGGGCACCGGCAAGACCTCCTTGCTCCGGGTTCTGGGTGGCCTCTGGGCAAGCACATGGGGTGAGAACCAGCCTTCCCTGCTCTGAGCCAGCCTTGGCCTGTGGGGGGTATGTGTGTAAGAATCAAGCCTCTTGTTGGGAAAGTCGAGTGAGGGGCAATTACCTTTCTGGGAGATCTTAAAATGGTGTTTTCTGTAGGCTCAGTGCAGATGCTGACAGACTTTGGACCCCACGGGGTGCTCTTCCTGCCACAAAAGCCATTCTTCACTGATGGGACCCTTCGGGAGCAGGTTAGCCGGGGCCCACTCTTCCCACCCCTTCCCCCCAACCTGGACCCTGGTGGTGTGATAGGTCTCAGCCCTGGAGAGCTATGGGACAGCAGGTTGGGTATAAAATGAACCATGCCCAGGAACTCCCTGGCTCTAAGGACTTTTTATTCACTTCTATGGATTAGACCATGTACTCAGAGCAACTTCTGGGGGCAGGTTAACCTGTGGAGGCCGTAAGCCAAATATCACATGTGTTTGTTGAACACCGGCTTGGATTCTGGGGGCCCTGCCCTGCTGTCTGCCAGCCCCGCCTCTTCCACCGGACCCTCAGCCAGGACGCTCCGTGCTCTCTCCTCGGGTGGAGAGGAGCCTGGCCTCTGGCAGTTCCTGGGGCTGTTTCTGAGGGAGAGTAGCTGTGTGCAGCCCCACCTCTCCTGGGCCCTTGCCCTAGGCCCATGTGGTTTTTCTTTTATCAGGTGATATATCCCTTGAAGGAGATCTACCCGGACTCAGGTGAGCTGAGCCTCTTCAGGACACATCCTCCCATCCCACCGTCTCTTCTCTGCCTGACTGTGGCCTCACCTGTACCTTTTGGGGGAGGCCCCAGCCAGGCTGCTGGTTTCAGGTGGGGTCCCCTCCACCTCCTCCTTTGACTGTTTACTATTCTGGGGTCTGTACCCTGACCTCATCTTGTTCCGTCTCCCCCTCCGGAGGAGAGACACCACTGGAGGAAAGGAAGGGATTACTTCCTTCACTGGGTCCTTCCCTTGTTTATTAGGTGCTGTAACCTGTCGCTTCAGAGCCTTGGCTCACATTCTGGGGCCCCCGGCCATGATGTGCCCCATCTACCCTGGCTACCCAGAGGGGCTGACTTCTTGAAGAAGGCGTCTGTGTTTTGCAGGTGCTGCTGATGATGAGAGGATCGTGAGGTTCCTGGAGTTGGCAGGCCTGGTGAGTGAGGGCAGGGACCCTGAGGCCCAAGCCCACCCGGTGGCACTGACCGCAGGTGCTGGCCCAGCGGAGCTGGCCCTACCGTCCCTGTCCCAGGACTGGAAGTCTGAGCCTGGGGCAGGGCGATGGGCGTATAAATCGGCAGTGGGAGCTGTTGGCCAGGTAGTGGCAACAGGCAGCGTCCACTCTCTAGCAAATTTTAAAACAATAATCAGACTACATCAGCCTGCTTTTTCTGGTCACCACGTTCCAGCAGGTCTAAACAGTGTGGCTGACGGGCTGCTCCTCTCTGCCTGGGGCAGACTGCTCCCCCAGCCCCACCGTGGTACGCGACCAGGGGTGGCTCTGTCTCGGGTGTGTGCGGTGGGACTGAGGAGGTCCTCAGGATGGCAGGAAGCAGGGATGGGCCCTTTCATGGACATCGTTCCCTCTGGGTGTGTTACAGTCCAGCTTGGTGGCAAGGACAGAGGGTCTGGACCAGCAGGTCGATTGGAACTGGTAAGAAGGAGGTTGGGGTGCTCCAGAGCCAGCTCCCCCAAAGACAGTGGGTCCCAGAGGCCTGGGCAAGGGATAAAGTGACTTCCGACCCCAAATTCTAGGGGTTTGCTGGGCTGCTGGGGACCTGGTTCATGTCCGTGGTGCAGAATTTTGGCCTCGCCTTGTGTGGGCAGCGGGGCTGTGGTGGAAAGGGGGGTGACGTCCGTCCGTCCTGGGGCAGCCTGTCTGCGGTGAGAGACTCTTCCTGCCCAGACCATTCTGTGCAAAAGCCAAGCTATAACCTCCCTCCTCCAGTGGGCCTCTCTCGTTCCCCTTTCTCAGGTATGATGTTCTGTCCCCAGGAGAGATGCAGAGGCTCTCCTTTGCCCGGCTCTTCTACCTGCAGCCGAAGTACGCAGGTGAGGTTCGCCCTGTAGGTACACATGCTGGCCAGGTAACGTGTGCGCCCACAGGTATAGCAGCGTGTGTTCGTGTGCACCTGGAGAGGCATTGGTATGGGTAGGAGCGCACACCTGTGCCTGGCCAGGCATCTCTGTCCCTGCAGGAGAGGATGGCAGGGCTCTGCCCATGAGGCAGCAGTGCTTGGCATCCTCAGGTATATGTTAAACTGCCAGTTCTTAACCTTTGTGCCAGTGCAGCAGCTGGAGCCAGCCTTGAGAGGGCTTCTGATGTTATGGTCGTCAGGCTCTGCCATCAGTGAATGGGCATCCCTCTGCTGTGCCTGGCGGAGGTGTGAACTCTTCTAAGGACTGACATCCTTGGGGGAACTAGGATTCCCTGGATTGAGTGGTCCTAGGCAGTGGCTGGTGGATTAGGGATAGGATAGGAAGCTGAGGGATTTTGTCCTGCAGCTGGCGGAAGGCTTCCCGGATGGAGCCTAGCTCTCCGCTCCTCTGGCCCCTGCTCTCCCTAAGGCAGGGCCCCTGTAAGCCAGAACAGCTTTCAGCCTCCCACCAGGTCCCAGCGAAGGTGGGTGTGGGTTGGAGGAGCAGCAGAGGTGGGTCTGGGGCAGGACTCCATCTCTTCCCACTGGGTTCTGTCCTCAGTGCTTGATGAAGCCACCAGTGCCCTGACCGAGGAGGTGGAGAGCGAGCTCTACCGCATCGGCCAGCAGCTGGGCATGACATTCATCAGCGTGGGCCATCGGCGCAGCCTTGAGAAGGTACCCATGCCCGCAGGATGGCCTGAGGAGGAGAAAGAATGCCAAGGCTGGGCCTGGCCGGGGCCAGAGGCCCCTCAAAATGGAGCGTGGGGATGGCAGGGAGGGCAGGGGATCTGTCACAGCCAGGGCAGCCTGATCTCCGCGTGGTGGTGGTCTCTTGTAGTTTCACTCCTTGGTTCTGAAACTCTGTGGAGAAGGAAGGTGGGAGCTGACCAGAATCAAAGTGGAATGAAGCCAAGGCTGGCCACCGGCAGGAGAGCCAAGCCCAGGAGGTCGAGTCCCCAGGAGAGACCAGGAGGGCTGATGGGGCAGGGAAGGAGCTCCAGGTTTGCCTCACAGGTCCGGTGTGGGGAGCACCAGCAGCAGTGGGCTCGGCCCGCGTGTGGCCCCGCACAGGACGCCCACCCTGCCAGGGTGCCTCCTGCTGCCGCAGCCAGAGCTTCGTGCACTTGAAGTGCTGATTACTTACGTGTAACCTCGGATCGTGTTTTCTAAAGAAAACCTGACAGTGTGGGATCTATAAGAAATGAAGGGTCAAAATGGAGAGTGTATTGGACTTGGAGTCAAGAGATCCAGAAATCTTTTAGAATACATCAGTTTTGCAACAGTAGATTTTTAACTTTAATCAACTATTTAAATTTTATAACTTTTTTTAAAAGAAAAGATAAACATGTTTTTAAACTTGCAGCTTTCCCCTTTTTTCTTTCTTCTTCATCATAAGATGATCTTTTTTTTTTTTTTTATTGATTGATTGATTGCTATGTTGGGTCTTCATTTCTGTGCTAGGGCTTTCTCTAGTTGCGGCAAGCGGGGGCCACTCTTCATCGCGGTGCGCGGGCCTCTCACTATCGCGGCCTCTCTTGTTGCGGAGCACAGGCTCCAGGTGCGCAGGCTCAGTAGTTGTGGCTCACGGGCCTAGTTGCTCCGCGGCATGTGGGATCTTCCCAGACCAGGGCACGAACCCGTGTCCCCTGCATTAGCAGGCAGATTCTCAACCACTGCGCCACCAGGGAAGCCCATCTTTTTTTTTTTTTTTTTGGCCATGCCATGCGGGATGCAGGATCCAGGATCCATGCAAGATGTGGGATCTTAGTTCCCCAACCAGGGATCAAACCTGTGCCCCCTGCAGTGAAAGCATGGAGTCTTAACCACTGGACTGCCAAGGAAGTCCCTAAGATAATCTTTTTAATTGACTCCCTAGGCTTGTCTTTGAGAGCCTGGGGGGTGAGAGCAGCACTCTCGACTGTGCTGGAACCTTCTGCCCATTGGTTCTTCACTTCACTGGCATCTCCCACTTCCCCATTGCCAGTTGTCCCTCAGCCACTAACCTCGAGGGCCCTTCTGCTTTTCTTAACCCAGATGAAAATAAATCCCGTAATATTTTTAAGTTAATTCATTTCTTAAATGAATTTTTTTTAAATATAAATTTATTTATTTTTGGCTGCGTTGGGTCTTCGTTGCTGTGCGCGAGCTTTCTCTAGTTGTGGTGAGCGGGGGCTACTCTTCGTTGCGGTGCGTGGGCTTCTCATTGCGGTGGCTTCTCGTTGCGGAGCACGGGCTCTAGGTACGCGGGCTTCAGTAGTTGTGGCTCACGGGCTTAGTTGCTCTGTCGCATGTGGGATCTTCCTGGACCAGGGCTCGAGCCCATGTCCCCTGCATTGGCAGGCAGATTCTTAACCACTGTGCCACCAGAGAAGCCCCCTAAATGCATTTTTAAAGGAAAGTTTACACTTGATATAAATAGAAAGTAACTGTAAAAATTAATACAAATAGTGTTATGAAATGGCAGCTCTGTACTGCACCTTCAAAGACTACACCTGAGGCTTGCTCTCTGTACAAAGAGAGGTTAGGGATGTTACAGAGGAGTTAGACATACTAGCACCCAACTGAGAATCTTCTTAATAGATTTGGGGAAATGGAATGGGAACCGCAAAGGAAGTGATTTTCTCTCTCTCTAAGACCTGATTATTTAATGCCTGTTGATACCACTGAAAATGATCCCACATGCAGGGTGGAGCTCCAGACTTGGAGAGATGTTGCCCTGGGTAACATGACTAACCCCCTCCCTCCATGGCATGGCTGGCATGGAGGCCTCAAGTCTATTCTCAGCTCTGCCCCATATGGGTGCTAAAGCAGTGCATCCAGGTGCTGAGCTGAGAGAACTCTGGGGTGGGCACCTGACCAGGTCTGATGGTGTGTCCAGTCTCCGGTGAAGCCTCCTTAGGGACCTACAGGATGTCAGCATCGGGAAGGCCCTTGGCAGCCCTTCTCATGGGGCTGAAAGGGACCGTCAAGGTCGGCATCTGCTTCAGGAGCCTTCCCATACTTGAATCTCCCAACCATATCCTGCCAAGTGCTCTTCTGGCCTCTGTTCAGACACCTCTAGCATTGGGGGCCATCCATCCTCAGACCCCTCTGAGGAAAGCTCTTCCTTAGGCCAAGGGGAAACGTATCTCCCTCAGGATCCCCCTGACTCCCACCCCTTGGGCATGTTTTAAATTGTGGGGTTCGGGTGTGGAAAGACTCCCTCTCTGGTTTAATTTCTGTACTTTCATCAATATAGCTGAAGCTCCCCTCAGCCTTTTTGGTGATAGCATTGCCTCACTGACTTGCTTCATCCTCACAAGCTCCTTCAACTCCTAAGCCTTTTTCACAAGTGCTGCTGCTAGCAGATTATTATAGAGACCGAGTTTGTTCCTAACTCAGAGTCTTTGCACTTGCTATTTCCTCTGCCTCAAACATGTTCCCAGTGCTGTTTCTGTTCTTAATACTCAAATACTCAGCGTCCTCCCTTGCAGAAACTCTGCCAAGAGAAAGCCGTTCTTAGAGGCAGACTGTACCCTTATCCATCATTCATCTCAGAGATGGTGGCTACTTGAGAGTTTTAGATGAATCGATACAAACCTGCATGAGGAGAAGTCAGGTTATGTGTCCTCAGTGTATGACAAGGACCAAAATGTTTATTTTAAATGTTTTAAAATAAGCCAGGCAAATAATTTCCCAAACTTAAGTCTCATTCTGCCACCCAGGAATCTACACAGACCCACGTGGATGATACATAGAAATGTTATCCTTATATCCCTCTCATCACCCTTCTGAGGAGTCCTGGAGCCGTGGGGCAGGGCAGAAAAACAACCTTTTGTTATCTCCATCAAGTGTCCGCTTACCTACCGTATCAACTTGTGTACCACCGCAGTCATTTTGGGGTGGAGAATAACAAACTAGTCTCTGTTCTGCCACAGCCCACAGGGAGCTGTGCTCTGTGTTCTGCATCCAGGACAGTCTCCCAGGAAGCCAGAGAAGAGCAATGCCAGCTGCCCTCCGTAAAGACTGCCTTTCCAGAAACATTGTCTTGTCGGTGCTATTTCCTTCTGACATCCTATCTAGGTGTCAGAATGACGGGTGGCCCTGGGCTAAACCCTGGGCTAGGAAGGAACCCCTGGAGGCACAGGGAGTTGTCAGGAGAACTGGTGCCTGGAGAACAAGCCAGCTGAAAGGGAGCCCTGGACTGGGGATCTGCGGAGACTGTCCTCCCAGGAAGTAGGGTAAAGTGTGGACAGGCATCAGGCAGGGGACATGTGCTGGGGAACACTGTCCTCAAGCCTCTGGCAGGGTGAGGCTGGACAACTGGCCAGTGGATTTGCCCATCTGTAAGTAGTTAAGGGTTCTGAGGGTCAGATGCCTCTGGGGAAGGTTTCCCTGGGAAAGTCCAAAGACAGGGCAGAGACTTTTACCTAACATGCTATCAGACCCTGACCCCAGGCCCAGAACTGCCAGCCCACAAGGGAGTGAAGGGGGAAACAAAGGCAAGTCTCAGTCTTGAACTGGCGGAGAGATTTGTACAGAGCTTGCATGCTTAAGGGAAGCCCAGCTCCTGCTACATTCTCTTAAGAACGCTGCGAGGAAGATGCTTCCTTTTCTTTCCTTTTTACCCCAGTTGAAGAGTCTGAGCTCCAGGACCTGAAATGATTTGCTTAGGAATCTCAAGTTCAAAACAGAACTCCTCAGCCTCTGACCCGCCCCCACCTGCTGCATTGATCTTGCCCATCTCAGGGAATGACACTTCCACTGTCCACCCTGAACTCAGGCTAGAGACCTGAGACCCTCCAGACCTCCTTCCCCATATCCAATCCATCACTACATCCCATGGGTTCTGCTTCCAAAATATATCTGAAGTCCACCTCTGCCCTCCCCCGAGGCCACCACCAAGTCCACCCGGACAGCTATGGCAGCCTCATCCCTGGTCTCCCTGCTGCTTCTCCCAATGCCCCACATCCTCCACAAAGCAGCCTGAGGGACCTTAAAAATGCAAATTAGCTGTGCCCTACATTAAAGTCCAAAATACTGGGGAGTCTCTGGGAAATTGGGGTATTCTAAAGTGACCCTGTGTACTATGGAATTTAGAAAGCCACATGCATGGCTAGGACAGTATGCATGTTTCGAAAAGACCTGAGAAGACCCTAAGCTTTCACCTCTGGCAGGACACTGGGCTTGGTTCAAGCAGGAAATAAAGGCTAAGGCAGAGTTTTAAACTGACTGGCTAAGTGCTAAGGGAGTGGCCGGAAAAGAGCCAGTCTGTAAAGACTGGAAGAGATGGGGTGTTTGTTTGTTTGTTTTTAGCTCCTGGTATTCAAGGAAATCTCTGTGAAAATACTAGTTGAACAGAGACTTCAAATGAACACACATGACAAGGATGACAGTCTTTACAAAAATAGTTTGGGAAAGTTATCAAACGAACAGATGACTGCAGTTTTCAATAATCAAAAACAGTAAACTCTGGGAAAGGGAGAGAAACTGATTTCCAGAGTTACCATATTACAATATTCAAATGTTCAGTTTTCAACAACAACAAAAAAATCATACAAAGAAACAGTACTATGGTCCATTCAAAGGGGAAAAAATGGACAGAAACCATCCCTGAGGATGCTCAAACGTTGGACTTTCTAAACAAAGGCTTTAAATCAACTGTCTTAAATATGCTCAACTAGCTAATGGAAACCTTAGAGCTGGTTCTAGCTTTGGCTCTGGTGTTAGAGCTGGCAGCTAGCACTGGCTCTACATCTGTAATTGGCACTGGTGCTGGAGCTGGAGCTACAGCTGGATGTGGCCCTGCAACTGGTGTGAGAGCTGGTCCAGGAATTGGCTGTACCTCTGAACTAGCTCTGGCCCTATAGCTGGCCCTAGCTCTGGCTTTGGTATTAGAGCTGGGGCTGGAGCTGGCACTGGCTCTGGACATGCCAACGGCTCTATCATTGGCTCTGTCTCTGGACCTTGTGCTAGAGCTAGTGCTGGTACTGGCTCTAGCTCTGGATCTGGCTCTAGTCCTAGAGCTGGTTCTGGCTCTGGCTCTGATGCAGGAGATGCTCTAGCTCTGGAGCTGACACTCAATATGGCTCTCAGTTGGCGGCAGGTGCTAGAGCTGATAACGCATCTAGCTCTTGCTCTGGAGCTGGCACTGGCTCTAGCTCTAGAGCTGGTGCTGGAGTAGGTGCCACAGCTGTTTTTAGCTCTGGAGCTAGAACTAGGACTGGTGCTAGGGCCGACGCTTGTCCTGGAGCTGGTGCAGGCTCTAGCTTTGGAGCTGACATTGGAGTTGACTCTAGCTCTAGAGCTGGTACTGGAGCTTGTTCTAGCTCTAGAGTTGGCTCTGGCTATATGTCTACAGCTGGATCTGGTGCCAGAGCCATCTCTAGCTGTGGATCTGGTGTTACAGCTGGCACTGGAGCTGGCTCTGGACAAGTTGGGCACAGCACTCCAGGTCCGAGTTGGCCGAGTTGAGATGATACACAAAGGCCACAAGCTGCTTCATGCAGGGCAAGTCTGGAGGCTGACAGGAATCCTCTGAGTACTGTCCAGCCAGATGCCTAAGATGGAGGGGATGGCACTCAGGTAGGAGGGCAGGTAGCAGAGTCAGAGCCCTGGCCTTTCCTTCCACACTGCCTACTACGGCACCTTTTCAGGGAGCTAGGTTCCTATACCTGGCCCTGCCCTTCCAAAGACCTGCCCCATCCCATCCCCAGCCCCGCTCTGGCCATCCTGGCAATAGCAGGCCTTGTCACCAAGCAGTGAGCTAGCAAAGAGTCTTGGTCATAGGGTGCTCTCAATAAATGATTGACCAACTCTCCCCTTCTTCAGGAAAGCCTGACATACTTCTCTGTCTGTCTTCCCTGGCCCCTGCCCACTGGAATTTTAACTCCATGAGGGCAGGGAGGGGTTGTGTCTGCTCTGTTCATTACACAGAGCTGGCACATAGTAGGGGCTCCATAGATATCTAATGGGTGAGAAAACACGTGGAGTCTGTCCTCTTGCCCGTCTTCCTGTAACCAGATAGGGTAGGGGGTCCCTGGAGAAAGAACCAGGCATGGCTTTTTTGACATAAGAGAAGCCATTTTTGGCCTAAGCCATCTTGTGATCTAAGCCTGACCACTGTGCCTGCCCTTGAGCAGGTCTCAGTAATTAATAATCTTAAGGAAACAAAAGAATGCAGAAACATTTAATAACCTACAATGGAAAAGCATCTGAAAAGGAAGAGATAGATAGATAGATAGATGTTAGATAGATGATAGATGATAGAGATAGAGATGGATAGATATGAAGCTGAATCACTTTGCTGTACACCTGAAACTAACACAACATTGTAACTCAACTATACTTCAATAAAAAAAAATTTTTTTAATGCAGAAACAAATGACTGTTATCAGGCAAGAAAAGTAACAATAGCAAAGATAACATATCAGTTGTAAAGACTCCCAGTTCTGTTTCAGTAATAAAGATTAGCCTGAAGTGCTCAACCACCAGATCAACTGGAACCTAAGGAATGATGTTGACCTTTTCTGACCCTCCTGACTTCAACTAAAGCTCGGACTCCGTCGACCACCCACGCCTTTTCATGAATATGCATGTACCCTTAGCTTGAAATTTCCCCAATTTTGCTGTTTTAGGAGACACTGCTTTGGGAAAGATTCCCTGGTGTTCTTACTTGCTGCAAGTAATAAACCCTTCCTTCTCCTGTGCTTTGGCTTGGTTGTGTGTTTTGATCTGACACCTACCGAGAGGCGAACCCGGTTTTCGGGTAACACTCCCAGGGCACTCATGGCACCTCAACCTGTAGCTTGTGTGCTGAGGTGCTGCCTTACTCTCTGTACACCGCATGTGGTCACATCTTCCCAATGACACTGGGTACCTGAAGGGCAGGGGAGCAGCCTGCCCTAGTCCCATGTGCCGCTGAGCACGCACAACTAAGGTTCAAGGCAGACTCATAAGCAGGTTGCCCACCACACCTCCTGTTCTGGGACCCCCACCCCATCCTCGCAGGTGAAGGGGGCAGGGGTACAAGCAGAGCTGGGATGGGGCTGTGGTGAGTCTATGTCTGATATTTCCTTATGAATAGATTCAGGTTATACAACCTAATCATGAGGAAATACCAGAAAAACTCAAATTAAGGACATTCTATAAAGAAACTATCCTGAAATCTTCAAAAATATCAAGATCAAGGAAGGCCAGGAAAGACTGAGGGCTTTTCCCAATTGCAGACACTACAGAGATTTAGCAACTAAATCCAATGTGTGGTTCTGGGGACTTCCCTGGTGATCCAGTCGTTAAGAATCTGCCTTCCAATGCAAGGGACAGTTTGATTCCTGGTTGGGGAACTAAGATCCCACATGCCACAGGGCAACTAAGCCCTCGTGCTGCAACTACTGAGCCCGCGTGCTCTGGAGCCCACACACTGCAATGAAAAGATCCCGCGTGCTGCAACTAAGACCCGATGCAGCCAAATAAAAAAAATAAATGTGTGGTTCTGGATTGGATCCACCACTTATAAAGGACATTATTGGAATGATCACGTGGACAAAGAATGTTGTCTGCCATTTCCGTAAACAACAAATATTACCTGCCATCAAGCTATTCACCACTGCAGCTGCCCCCAACCGACCGTGCACCCTGAGAGAAATTCAGGATGGAGCAAAACAAGATACTGGCCTTCGATAGTTAAGATGCATATCAAAGGAATAATTTCAATGAGCCCAGGCTCTTGCATCTTCCCATACATAGAAAGTCACTAAAATCATTAACCTGAGATGTCTGTTTTTTGTGATTAGAAGTAATCTTGACGTTTGACTACATTTGTTTTTCTTTTTTCTTTTAAGCAAAACACCTTTATATCCTGGCTCTTCCCTTACTTCTTTTGAAGAGTTCCACAGCTATCTGAGTGGCTGTCTCCTGGTCTATAGTCCTCAGTAAAGTTCCCAAATAAAACATTTCTCTCAACTATTAAGTTGTGCTTTTTCTTTTCAGTTGCCAGTTTGGGCGACCAGCAAAGGGATCCAGAGCAGACTTTGTTGCCAAATCCAAGTTAATGTGTCCAACACACAATGAGGCCAAACACATGAAAACATCACGGAGTTTGGAGCAGAGAAAGGTTTATTGCAGGGTCAAGCAAGGAGAACAGGTAGCTCATGCTCAAAACCCCAAACTACTTGATGGCTTTCAGGGAAAAGTTTTTTTTTTTTTTTTTTTAATTTAGTTATTTCTGAGATATACATTTTAAAGTAATAACTAGAATTATCAGGGAAAAGTTTTTATAGGCAAAATTTGGGGTGAGTGCTGCAGGGTGTGTGTGACTTTCTTCTGATTGGTTTGTGGTGAGGTAACAGGGCAACGTTCCAGGAATCTTGTGCTCAGCCTGAAGTTACTATCCTCCACCTGGGTGGGGGCCTTAGTTCCTGTAGAAGAACTCAAAGATATTGTTATATATATACCTTGAGGAGGACCCAGGATCCTGCTTTAATTGCTACACTATTGTTTCTTTTTTTTTAATTAATTAATTTATTTTTAATATTTATTTATTTAGCTGCACTGGACCTTAGTTGCAGCATGCGGGATCTTCCTTGTGGCATGTGGGGTTTTTTTTTTAGTTGTGGTATGCGGGATCTTAGTTGCAGCATGTGGGATCCAGTTCCCTGACCAGGGATTGAACCCAGGCCCACTACATTGGGAGCGTGGAGTCTTAGCCACTGGACCAAAGGGAAGTTCTCTGCACTATTGTTTCTTGATTGCTCCTCCTCTGTTTCTACATTCCCTTACTTCCCTAATTAGAAACTGTTTGAATCTGCCTTTTGTACTCAGCGAAGGTCTAGGAGGCTGAAGCCTTTTTTCCTAAAAACAAGAAACAGGGGACACAGATAGGCTTTTGTACCCAGGAGGACCCCACAGGTTCCTGCTTGGTTTCAACTTCTGTTCTTTGCCTGAACTCTACGACAAACCAGAGCTTTGGCACCAGCAGAGACCTCTTGAGCCAGTCTGCCTCCTCAGAGAGTCCAGACAAATTTGGGTGAGTCTCTCCTGGGTCTTGGATCTCCCATTATTGACTGATGATCCTAAGTTTTATTCAGTGGTGTTAAACTCCTCACTGGGGAAGTAGGTTTTCCTTGAAACTTAGTTTCAAGAAAAGGTACCTGGGGCTTCCCTGGTGGCGCAGTGGTTGAGAGTCTGCCTGCCAATGCAGGGGACATGGGCTTGAGCCCTGTTCTGGGAAGATCCCACATGCCGCGGAGCAACTAGGCCCACGAGCCACAATTATTGAGCCTGCGCGTCTGGAGCCTGTGCTCCGCAACAAGAGAGGCCGCGATAGTGAGAGGCCCGCGCACCGCGATGAAGAGTGGCCCCCACTTGCCGCAACTAGAGAAAGCCGTCGCACAGAAACGAAGACCCAACACAGCCATAAATAAATAAATTTTTTTTAAAAAAGAAAAGGTACCTGGTTATCCTCAGTTGAAAGACACTGGGAAGACTTTATTATGTATGCACAGAATAAATTTCTTGCCTATTAATTGGAATTAAAGGAATTTTCACCTTAAAAATGGCCAAACTGGGGTTCTTTTGACCTTTCTTTTTTGTTTGCTTGTGTGCACAGCTAGGAAAGGCTTGATAAAACATCTTTTCAGAACTCTGACCTTAAAGGAACAAAAGCCCTTCTCGGGGGAAACTTGCATGTCTCTCCCTGTGTTTCTGAGATGTAAGTATTCTACCTGATCTTCTTAGGCATTTTTCCCCCCTGTATTTTGAGAGCTTTGTCTCTCCCATCTGGAAGGTACACATAAGGTGTACACTTGGCAGCCAGTCAAATAGACTGGGATTTTGAGCAGTCTTTTGTCTGACTGTACCAACTCTCAGGGGCTGTTGTCATCTTAACCTTCTTTGTGTCCTGTACAACAAAGGCCTTTACTTTCTTAGACTATTTTGGGGAGTAAACTTCCTAGATCTTGCGAAGGCTGCATCCTTTGCACTCTCTTGTGGGGACACCTCTTGCATCTTATTGATTTGAGTACCTACTAAGATACTACTCGTCAACGGGCAGACAGTGTATCCTTTAAACTGGAAAAACTTCTAAACTGGTAAATTTTTAGAGAGTACTCATTATAAACAGCTGTTTTATTGGTACCTATGAAAAAACAAATTAGAAGGTGGATTAAAAATATATATATATATAAAAAACAGCTAACCTAAAAACTCTCTTAGTTTAAAACAAACAAACAAACAAACAAAAACCAGTTTGGGAAACCTTATTTGTGTCTTAGCGTCCCCTCAGTGGGTCTTACAGAAGCTAATAAAAATATTAGGTTAATTAATGTTAATTAGGTTGATCAACAGGAAAAAAAAAAGAAAAGTTGAGGGGAATGTCAAGAGACTTTTTCCCAACAGGATGGAAATTTTATCTTATTTTATTTTTATTTATTTATTTTTGGCTGCATTGGGTCTTCGTTGCTGCACATGGGCTTTCTCTAGTTGCGTCAAGCGGGGGCTACTCTTCATTGCGGTGCACGGGCTTCTCATTGCGGTGGCTTCTCTTGTTGTGGAGCACGGGCTCTAGATGCGTGGGCTTCAGTAGTAGTGGCACGCGGACTTAGTTGCTCTATGGCATGTGGGATCTTCCTAGATCAGGGACCGAACCCGTGTGCCCTGCATTGGCAGGCGGATTCTTAACCACTGTGCCACCAGGGAAGTCCCAACAGGATGGAAATTTTAAAAGGACTCATCCTGACAGGACAGAAATCTTTAGATGGTTATTAAAAAATGAGAGGGATTTCCCTGGTGGTCCATTGGTAAAGAATCCGCCTTCCAATGCAGGGGACGCACATTCGATCCCTGGTCAGGGAACTAAGATCCCACATGCTGCAGGGCACCTAAGCCCTCGTGCCACAACTACTGAGTTTGTGTGCCACAACTAGAGAGAAACCCGAGCACCGCAACAAAGATCCCGCGTGCCACAACTCAGACCTGATGCAGCCAAGAAAATAAATAAAGAAAAATAAATAAATATTTTTTTAAAAAATGAGATAAGTAGGGGACTTGCCTGGTGGTCCAATGGTTAAGACTCCACACTTCCACTGCAGGGGGTGCGGGTTTGATCCCTGGTTGGGGAACTAAGATCCCACATGCCTCTCAGCGTGGCCAACAAAAAAAAAAAGGAAATGGGATAAATAAAACAGATGTTAATGGGATTAAAACAAAGGTTTGATACAACACTATATATATATATATATATATCTCATATATATAAAGCTGGAAGGAAATTACACTGAGATACTTGACCAGCAATTGCTTGGGACAACAGTTAGGCCAATTAATCAAGTTAAAAGATTGACAAGGGCTTCCCTGGTGGCGCAGTGGTTAAGAATCCTCCTGCCAGTGCAGGGGACACGGGTTCGAGCCCTGTCCGGGAAGATCCCACATGCCGCAGAGCAACTAAGCCCATGCACCTCAACTACTGCCTGCACTCTAGAGCCCGCGAGCCACAACTCCTGAAGCCCGGGCGCCTAGAGCCCGTGCTCTGCAACAAGAGAAGTCACCATAATGAGAAGCCCACTCACCGCAACGAAGACCCAACACAGCCAAAAATAAATAACTTAAATAAATAAATAAAAAGATTGACAAAAATGCCTGAGTCCCTTGGCTCAACCCCTCCCTGGGGACCCCAAAGCCATTATACAAAAATAGATAAAATGGCTGGAGGATAAAAAGGAAAGTTTTCTGGACTCCTTGTAAAACCAAGACAGGTTGATGGGGTCCTGATGTAAACTAAAGTTAAAGGTATTAAAGATGATAGAGTTGAGATGAAAGTTTCTAAAAATTGGTATATTTAAGTGGGCTTTTTTTTTTTTTTATTATTTATGGCTGTGTTGGGTCTTTGTTTCTGTGCGAGGGCTTTCTCTAGTTGCGGCAAGCGGGGCCACTCTTCATTGCGGTGCGCGGGCCTTCTTACTATCGCGGCCTCTCGTGTTGCGGAGCACAGGCTCCAGACGCACAGGCTCAGTAATTATGGCTCACGGGCCCAGTTGCTCCGCGGCATGTGGGATCTTCCCAGACCAGGGCTCAAACCCGTGTCCCCTGCATTGGCAGGCAGACTCTCAACCACTGCGCCACCAGGGAAGCCCTTAAGTCGGCTTTATACAATAAGATGGTTACATCTCTTTTGCCTAATTATGTCTCTGTGGGGAATGCTTCCCCTGCCTGATATTATAAGACAGGGCATATAATAAATCTGCCCCTCAGGCAATATTAAGCATGCTAAAGGAAACCAATAGGGTTACTTGAGCCCACACAATGTGAAATAAAAACTGGGAGCTAATATTCAGGGACTAATAAAAACAATAATAGAGATTTATTTGCTCTGAGTTTAATTTGTACCCTCAGAAAGAGGGCCTTTATTGAATGCTTTGTGCAAACATTTGAAGACATGGTAAGTTTAATCCTAAAGTTCTAGACCATAGATCTCTTGATTTTCAGTTTAGTTGGGAATCTTCTCACTGATATAAAAAAAGCAAATTAAAGAAAATGTAGTTGGGCAAATCAATCTTTTAATATCTTTTAGGTGGCAGACCAGTTCTTTGGGGAATTAAAAGCAACTGTTTTTGTCTTGCAAATCTCTACAAATCAGAAATGTAAATACAGCCCACAATGACTGAGCCTAATTGGCTCTACCAGGTAGAACCCAAAACCAAAGGGGGAAAAAAGGACGGAAAAAGGACTTTTTAAGCTCAAACCCCTGTAACAGCTCCTCATAGCCTCCTTGAGGATTCATCAAGGACAAATACAAAACTTAAAATTCTTTTCCACAAATAGTAGAGCCTTAGTCATCTGAGCAAATAAATTTAATGTATTCCAACTGTTATTTATAAACTAGTAAGTTTATATTGTAATACCTGATTCATAACTAAGTTTTAAAGTGAAGCTATGAAATCTCTAGTTATTTCTGTTTATATATCTGTGTGTGCATTATACGTATGATATGTCTCTACCTCCAGATAGTATTATGAAAATTAAATTATAAAAGAGCCCTCTTTGACTTACAAGTAAGTACTTACAAATTAAATATTTCTAAATATAAACGAAACTGACCAAAATGAATTTCAGGTTCACATGATCTGGGAAATATGAAGTATTAAATCAATATCTGGTATTAAAGTTAGTTTAGACTTTTTTTAAATATAAATTTATTTTGGGCTTCCCTGGTGGCGCAGTGGTTGAGAATCTGCCTGCTAATGCAGGGGACACGGGTTCGAGCCCTGGTCTGGGAAGATCCCACATGCCGCGGAGCAGCTGGGCCCGTGAGCCACAACTACTGAGCCTGCGCGTCTGGAGCCTGTGCTCCGCAGCAAGAGAGGCCGCGATAGTGAGAGGCCCGCGCACCGCGATGAAGAGTGGCCCCCGCCTTGCCACAACTAGAGAAAGCCCTCGCACAGAAACGAAGACCCAACACAGCCAAAAATAAATATAAAAATAAATAAATAAATAAATAAGATTACTATTAAAAAAAAAATATATATATATATATATATATTTATTTTATTTATTTTTGGCTGCGTTGGGTCTTCGTTGCTGTGCGCGGGCTTTGTCTAGTTGAGGCGAGCGGGGTGGGGGGGGCTACTCTTTGTTGTGGTGCGCGGGCTTCTCATTTCAGTGGCTTCTCTTGTTGCGGAGCACAGGCTCTAGGTGCACGGGCTTCAGTAATTGTGGCACGTGGGCTCAGTAGTTGTGGCACACGGGCTTAGTTGCTCCGTGGCACGTGGGATCTTCCCAGACCAGGGCTCGAACCTATGTCCCCTGCATTGGCAGGCAGATTCTTAACTACTGCGCCACCACGGAAACCCCTAGACTTGTTTTAATTGTCTTTGGAGACATCAACATTGAGCATGGTACATTTATTGTACCTACGTTTATTGAAGGTCAATAAATTCATGTTATTTCTGTTGCAGAGTTAGCAAGAAAAATTAACCTTATGACTTTTTCATAAGTTATAAAATAAAGGTAAGTGAGATGAGTTTATTTAGGAATAATTATGTTTTGGGTATGTCTATCAAAAATAGTTTCTTCAGGGACTTCCCTGGTGGTAGAGTATTTAAGACTCTGCAGCTTCCAACTCAGGGGGCAGGGGATTCAATCCCTGGTCAGGGAACTAAGATCCCGTACGCCGCATGGCGCAGCCAAAAAAAAAAGTTTCTTCAAAGTTTTGGTAACTTGAAACTTTAGAGTTTTTCTAAGTTAAGTTAAATTATGGAATTCATTGAATATTCAGGTCATTTCAAAATAAAATAAAATACTGGAGTATTGACTGCTAAACAGGTCTCAGTTCGCCTACTTTGTCTTCTTACAAGAAGGAAGCTAAAGACGTTTGGGTTTATTAGACACATGTACCTACCACATGAGGAAAGAAATTATGCTATGAAAAGATGTATGTTTCTAGAGGTTATGGAATGTTCCTAAGTTTGCCTATCAGGAAATGCTGGTATGACAAACAGGTCACAATTACTTGCTTCTCTGTTTTCCCTAGAGATTAAGGTTTTTTTGTTTTTTGTTTTTAATTTATTTATTTTTGGCTGCGTTGGGTCTTCATTGCTGCACGCACCACGGCATGTGGGATCTTCCCAGACCAGGGCTCGAACCCGTGTCCCCTGCATTGGCAGGCAGATTCTTAACCACTGCACCACCAAGGAAGCCCGAGATTAAGGTTTTTAAGGGTTAAAATTGTAATATATATAAATAAAGCAACTGGGATAATAAGGGAAACATTTTAGTATGAAAGGAAAGTAGGATGTGTGTTTTCGGCAAAAGAAGGTATGAGGAATGGAAATGCATTTTGTTAAGGGGAAAGAAAGTGATTTTGTCCCAAAGCTGGTTATTTTTAAACGGGAAAGAAAAATAAGGGCTAAACTAATATAGATACAGAAAGTTGTAGAAGATTTGTAGAATGGGGAACCCTGAGGAAATAATTTTGTGCATGGTCAGGCTGGGATTGGAATTGAATTGAGTTAGGTAAATGAATTTTGTTATTGAGGGTGGGCTGGTGCAGGACTAGAGTTTGGTTTTCTCTCTGTGTTAAGAGAACAAAGTTTTGGGCTTCCCTGGTGGCGCCGTGGTTAAGAATCTGCCTGCCAGTGCAGGGGACACGGGTTCGAGCCCTGGTCCGGGAAGATCCCACATGCTGCAGAGCAACTAAGCCCGTGCACCACAACTACTGAGCCTGCGCTCTAGAGCCCATGAGCCACAACCACTGAGCCCATGTGCCACAACTACTGGAGCCCGTGCGCCCAGAGCCCGTGCTCCACAACAAGAGAAGCCACTGCAATGAGAAGCCCGTGCACTGCAACAGAGTAGCCCCCGCTCGCTGCAACTAGAGAAAGCCTGCACGCGGCAACGAAGACCCAATGCAGGCAAAAATAAAAAATAAATAAATAAAATAAATCTAAAAAAAAAAAAAAGACTAACAAATGTTTAAAAAAAAAAAAAGAACAAAGTTTTCTTGAAATGTTGAGCTAATTTTGATAATAGATTGTGAGTTTCTTTGCCTTCTATATGATCTGTATTTTCCTTAAAAATCTTTTATTGTCACTTTGGTTGAATGAACAAGTATTGTTTCACAGTGACCAAGGATCCTATTTGACTATGTTTTAAAACCTTTGAGGGACTTCCCTGGTGGTCCAGTGTTTAAGACTCTGAACGCACGTCCACTGCAGGGGGCATGGGTTCGATCCCTGGTCGGGGAACTAAGCTCCCGCATGCCGTGTGGTGTGGCCAAATAAATAAATAAATAAAAACTTTTGATATCTTTGACAAACTTCCCCAAGTCAAATTCTAAATAAAGTTCTTTTGCTCTCTAGCCACCTTTGGGATGCTTCAAAAGACCCTCAAAACATCCTGAAGAGAGATATTAAACTAATTAGGTTTATTTGGTAAGTTAAATTACATGGGAAACATTGTCAAATACGTGGCCTTAACCTTTTTAGGTTATATTGTATGAGTAAATGTCGTTAATACAGATATTCCAAAATTTATATGGAATTCCTAAAAATCTAATATGTCCTGGTGTAATGTTATCAACCATAATTCTAGTTATTACGTAAAAATGTTGTATGTCACAGAAATATCCAATTTTCTTGTCAATTGCTTTGTAACCATGCCATCTTAAGTCCCCAGATGAAGGAGGGCCATGTGCCTGGCTCCCGAGTCTGTTCCCACCTTTTGCGCTGTCTGCCCCCGCTTCCTGGGCTCTTGCTTCTCCTGCATGGAAACCACAGGTGGGCTGACTCCTGAACAGAAGACATTGCAGAAGACAAACATATGAAGGAGGAGAAAGAGGCACTCTTGTTAGAGGATGCTCTTGTCCTACAAACACTCTCCTGTATCTATTGCCATTCAGCTCAGCACTTAATATTCTCCTGTTCATAAATGTATCCATCTATTTAATTCTTGTGTCATCATCTCAACTGCAAAGCTTTGTTGGCTGAGCCCAGAATTGGCTTTTCATCATTTGTTTCTACTTCTGGGAAGGTAAAAACTGCCCTGGATGGACTTCACTGGTGGCGAGTGGTTAAGAATCCGCCTGCCAATGCAAGGGACACGCGTTTGAGCCCTGGTCCAGGAAGATCCCACGTGCCGCGGAGCAACTAAGCCTGTGTGCCACAACTACTGAGCCTGCTCTCTAGAGCCCGCAAGCCACAGCTACTGAGCCCACGTGCCACAGCTACTGAGCCCACGTTCCACAGCTACTGAAGCCCACGTTCCTAGAGCCTGTGCTCCACAACAAGAGAAGCCACCGCAATGAGAAGCCTGCGCATCACAGCGAAGAGTAGCCCCTGCTCGCTACAACTAGAGAAAGCCCGCGCACAGCAACGGAGCCCAACACAGCCAAAAATCAATCAATCAATTAATTAATTGGTTTAAAAAATCAGTCCCTCATGTCCTTTTATCACTCTCTGCCTCTTCTTGGTGCACGCAGCCATCTATCGGCAGCCCGTTGGGCCTGCGGAGCCTGGAATAAAATCTCCGTTTCATGCTCCACAGGATCCTCTGGCAGAAGGCCCCCCTGGGGTGCAGTCAGCACCTAGCAGGGTTTCTCTTAGTTCTGCACCCTAGGGCCCCGGCTGTTCAGGACCTTCCTTTCCTGTCCTGTTTTTCCCTTGTGGCATCACAGCCTCTCCCCTCGTTGATTGCCCGGAGGCCTATGTGTATGTCCCTTTGCAGAGAGCTGCATGCCTCTTCCCAGGGTAAATCCCCTGGGTTGATCGTCCAGGAGGATTTCTGGCAGCTCCCAAGCCTCTGAGTGTCCCACTTGTCCCTGAGATCTAACTGAGGGCGGGGCAGCTGCCAGCCCCTCTCCCCCCACCCCGCCCCCACAGCTTGAGGAGGCTGCATGGTGTGGCCACCTTTCTCTCCTGCTCATGTGATACCTTTGCCATTGTCCTCGCTTCTTCCTCTCAACAGTACGAGACTGAAGGACCCAGGGTTATTATTTCGATTTAGAATGCAGGAGAGGTTCAGAGGTTAAACACCTTGACCCAAGTCCCATGGATATGCTTTCATGGTCCCTCATCTAGAGCCTCTGAGGCCTTAGGACACTTGCAATTTTGTGTCTTACTTCCCCAAATAGGACTGCTGTGCCCACCACTCTGTCCCCAGTGCCTTGCCCCACTACCTGGTACACAGTAGATGCTCAATAAATGGTTTGAAATTGTTAAATAAATGGATGAGTTAGAGAAAGAACATTCATTCATTCATTCACTTATTCATTCAACAGTGGCTTGAGTGACCCTTTATGGGTCCTGGGGATAAAAGATGAATAAGATACCATAGCCACCCTTGAAGAAATCAGTCTTGTGGGGAACATAAACTTGTAAATAAAAAGTTACAACACAATGCATAGAGTGCAGAAATGGAGGAATGTCTCATGTGCTATATGAGAGAACAGAGGTTGTAGACTCTGCCTGGAGGGTCGGGAAGGCTCCAGGTAGGAAGGGACATGAAGGATGAGAGGCTGTGCATTTGCTGGAGTGTCGGGGGTGAGCAGGGTGAGGGCAAGGCATTCCTAGAGCCGGGGGTGACAGTGAGTCCTGCAGGGACCCGACATGCTCAGGGGTGGCCTGGGGGAGCCCTGTGTGGGCAGAACTTGAAGGCAGGCTCTTGGGCCTTTCTTTTCCGCGCATAGAAGTCGGAGATCTCCCATGTGTATCCCCCAGGCTCTGGGTCCAGGAGGGTTGTACCCGGGCCCAGTCTGGGGTACAGGGACCACTGACCCCCTGTCATTCTCGTTTCATGACTGGCTGCCAGAAAAACCTCTCTGACAACGAGTTCCATATCTGAGCCAATTTGAAACAATCTTATGAGATTTCTTGAGCCAAAAGCTCAACTATAAGCTATCTAAGTCCATTCCGTCTGCTCTGTCATCTTGTAATTCCACCCAACACATCATCAAGTCAGCGGGGTGCAGCTGTCCTCAAGTGATCTCAGGGGGTCTCCCTTACGCTGTTTCTCTTGTTTATTCTCCTCTTTCCCAGGGATTTAGCATAGGTTTATCTGACTTTCAGTTCCAGATGACTTTGCCTTTTCCATTTGTTGCTGTGTTTGAGTTGTAGGTGAGATATTCGAGTGCACATGTGTACACAAAAGGCAGGGCGTCAGTACTCTCGGGGGCCAAGGTGGGCTGTGGGCTTCACCTGAGATGCGAAGGAACTAGGGTTGTTTATAAGTAAGGACCAGAGGGAAAGGTCAATGTAATTTGTTGTGTGGGGAGCAGGAAGGAGTCACAGGTAATAACTTAGGGGCTCACTGGCCGGGATATTTCAGTTATGCCTGCAATGGAAGAGGGTCCCATATTGCAGTGACAAATAGTGACATCAGCTTAGTGGAGAAAGGCAGACCACTGTGCCTCTACAGTTGGAATAATTTTAAAATAGGAATCTAGTAATTTTGACCTAAACATGACTTCATGGATTTACTTTTTATGCTACCCATACACACAAACACACGCTATGCTCACCACAGAGGACTCCTGGATCCCTCCTCTGCCGTTTTTACATCAATTTTATTCTTACTTGTATCTTTACAGAAAATGGCACAGAAATCACAGGTTTCGAATACCTAGAAGTTATTACAGTTCCATATTTCAAACACTTCAATATCAAGTTTCTTTCTTCTGATTCTATGTACATTATTTACACACCAGGGGCTACAGTCTAACACTTCAAACCAACGGGAGACAAAGACAGGAAGAACTGGGGGGAAGGTCCATGAACGGAATGAAGAAGAAATCAACTTTTGATATGGAATTAAAATCCCAACTCACTGTCTCAGGCCTTTCTCTTGCAAGGGATCCCCTGCAAGGGTGGGTGGGATAGTAGAGGAAAATGCCATGGGGGTGAGGAGGACATGTGCCTGGCCTGGGGGTGGAAGGGGCAGCTGCAGAGAGGCCATCAGTATGGACAGGTCCTCCCATCAGCTGACAGGAAGAAGCCCCGTCCCCTATTCCTACCCCATCACTGTCTGACTCTAGAGAACATGCACCACGGCTCACGCCCAGCGGGAAGGTATGTGTGCCTGTAGCTTAGTTTGGGTCTAACACTGGCTCCTCCCTTGCTCTCCTTCTAGCCTTTTCTCATAATCTTCTTGTGATCAACTGTGACGGCTATTTATAGCCCCAGGCCCACTCCAGGTATGGCCTGGATCAAGTTGAGTCAAGGTCTGTGGTTTCCTATGTGTTCATTTTACAGCTGGATTGGGTTGCTCCAAGGCAGGGCACATGCGAACCAGTAATTTGCAAGAATCTCTAGGGGAAGGATGCCTTGCACAGCAAGTCAGGGTCACAGGCAGCATATTGTGTGTGTGGGGGGGGTGCGGTCAGGATGCTCCAGAACACACACCCAAGGGCCCTGGGTGGAGGATTTGGCTTCTCAAAGGTGCAGTGAGTCACAGCAGCTGTGAGAGGTGCCCCCTGGCTGCAGGGCAGACCCTGGCCTCACTGCAGGTACGGTACACTGCCCCCTGCGGCACTGGCACCTGTGTGGGGAGGAACGGTGGGACCGGCTGGGTGTGGAGGGTGGGTTCCTGAGGCTGACTGTGGAGGGCAGGACTTGGAGGCTGGCCGAGGGGCCCAGGCTGAGACTTTCCAAGTTGAATCTGGAATCTGGGCCCCAGAGCCGGGGGCCGGCAGGGGTTGTGCCTGGGCCTTCAAGACAGTACGTCATCCACACTGAGGAAGGAGCAGGCAGGGGAGCAGAGTTTCACTGGGGGCTGGGGCACTCAGGACGCCGGCACTGGAGTGCAGGTCCTCCACCCCTGTCGCCGCTGTGGCGGGCAGTGTGTTTGCAGCAGCAGTCTTTGGGTCTGGGCAGAGCACAATCCACAGGGGGTAAGGCGCTGGGAAGGAGGGCGCTTTTGAGTAAGAGAACAGAGAGTAAGGGGTGGATTCGGACACGGAGAGCCGCCAAAGGACTGAGTTGAAAGCAGCTTGAGGGGGTGGTCTGGGGCGGCAAGAAGGCTTCTGAGGCAGGTCTGTTAGGAGGAGGAGGAGGGTGCTGGACAGGTCAAGACTAGGTAGGGATGTCTCAGCGTGGCCCAAAGCCTCAGCCAGGACTGAGTTGTGCCTGAAGTCCCCTGGGGGTCACAGAGGGCCTGTGGGGTGGGGGAGGGTGGCAGAAACCAGGCCTGGGCCCTGCCTCTGAGAACACCTCCCAGCACCACAGGCCCCGAGCAGAGCAGAGTCCTGGGGCTCCGGGGTCTGCGCGCCCTTGACCTAAGCCATGTCCTCGAGCTGCGGCGGACTCAGCTTCTCCGCTGGCCTGTCTTCGTCCGTGGCCTCCTCCCGCGCCGGCTCCTCGCCGTTCCGGGCCAGGCTGTCGGGCCCGGACACAGTCCCCAGCACTTTGGTGCTGTGCTCCTGCGCTCTGGCTCGGAGCGCGGCGATGCTGTTCTCCCTCAGTTCCTCCTGGGACATGGCGGCCGGGGGGTCGGGACCCCGCTCCTCCGGCTCCATCTTGTCGAGCTTGGGCAGGGCCTGACGCTCCGCCTCGGGCTTCCTCCCCGACTCGGCTGCCGCCTCCAGCGACTTTTTGTGCATCCCTAAAAAGAATTGTTGGTATTCGGGTTTAGAAAAGCGCCTGGGAAAGCCATCTTGAACTGAAAACGGCAAAGATAGAGAGAGGCCAGAATTAAGGACGAGCAGAAAGCCTTACTTTCATACACCGCAGTCACGCGAGTCCCAGGGGTCGGGGCCGGGGCAGCGGGAGGGGGGCTGGGGATGGGGCTGCGGACCAGCAGCGGAGCACCAGGCCTGCAGAGGGCTTCTCCCAGCCAAGTCCCTGGGCACGTGGCCCCCGGGAGTCCTGTCTGTCCCTTCCCGAGCACAGCACTTGCTCCCCGAGCCCTCCCTTTTGGGATTCCAGATCTCAGAACTCCAAGATAAGCTGGCGCTGCTGTCAGACACAGGTCCAGATGGCAGATGGGGGAGGATGGCAGGTGGAGAGACTTAGGGGGAAGAAGTCCTTTGGGCAAAGCCAGAATGGTGGCCAAAGGGACTAGAGGTCCCCTCAACCCCCAGGAGCGGCTGTTTCATTCACCACAACCCCAGCTCCAGCCAAGGGAAGAGGAGGATACAACCCTGGGGCAATAGCCACCCCCTGCTCAGAGGACAAAAGAACCCATAGGGGGGATCCGTCCAGGATGAGAGTCCTAGGCACCCAGTAGGTGGGTGCGAGGGACAGACACCAAGCCCTGGGTGCAGCCTGCCCTCTGAGCCCCCCAAGGGAGCCCGGGAGACCGGCTTTGGAGGGCCTCTCTCCTGCCAGGCTGTTGTGGCCAGGCGTCCCTGCTCCAGGGCTCTATCCCCTCCTCCAGGGAACCCGCTCCCCTCACCACGGGGGCAGGGCCCCAGGGAGAGTGCAGGCTCTTACCCAGCAGCCACGGGGCGCAGGAGTCCATGATGCCATCCTTGGCAGACTTGAGGATGGACTCCGGCAGGGGGATGGAGTGGCGCACCATGGCCCCGTAGAGCCCGTACTCCGCCATGACGCTGCTCCGGCCCCAGCACTTCTCCCGCTTCCTCCACTTGGCTCTTCGGTTCTGGAACCAGACCTGTAAGTGCAGACGAACAGGTCAGGGGCGTCCTCCACCAGGCAGAGGCCAGGCCACTACCCCGCTGTGTCTGCTTGGAGTTAACGGACCCGCCTCTTTGACTGCCAACGGCCCCATTCCCCTGTGACTTCGCTTTCTCCAGCAGGGCATCCTTATTTAAGCTCACCTACCCCGAAGTACCCCTGGGGTTCCTCCAGGCTCAGGGTGTCCAGAATGAGATACAAGTCCTGTGAGAATATGATGGGCAAAAAATTTTTTTTTTTTTAAATCAAAGCAGTTTAAGGTGATGGAGTAAGGACACCTCCTGGACAGGGTCTAGCAGATGGGCAGTTCCCCATGTGGTCCTCAGTTTGCAGCCGAGAAGCCCGACCCTCATAGCTCTCTTGCAAGTGTTCACACCTCCAGCATACAAACAGAATCCCTTTTCTGACTCGCAGAGGACAAAGTCCTTTCCAGTGCCTTTGGTTCAGGGCTCTTTCTCCACCAGAATGGCAGAGGCCAGAGCAGTCCCGGCAGGCGAGGTCAGTGTGGACTCAGGCAGCACAGGGCTTTTCATCCAGGTGTCAGGAAGCCTGGGAACAGCTGCAAAGCACGGCAGGGGACACTCCCAAGAGGCCTGAGTCAGCCTCCCTTCTCTGCCCTGTCCTGGCCAAGTCCTGCCCCACCATGGTGTCCTCCATTCACCCACTGTGCACAATTTTGCACCTAACTCTGAATGACATTTGGGGGAGCTGGGCAGCCATCCTTCAGTCAGGGAAGGAAGACAAAATTCTTCTGGTGTGAGGAGCACGTGAAGGTAGGGACCTAGGAGAGTGCGGTGGGAGAAACTCTAGGGGATGCTTCTCTGGCCCCAAAGCTGACTGGTGCGGGGTCTGAAAGAGCATGGGGTGGGCTGGGGGTATCAGCAACACTCCAGCCTGGTTTTTGGAGGAGATCCCAGGGTCCCTTTCATGCATGCAGGAGGGGGGAATTTCTTGGTCCCTCCAAGCATTTTTCCTGAGGCTTCCGCCAGCTGACAGGAGCCAGAACCAGGGACAGCTGCACTGTCCCTCAAGCAGGTGAGAGGCCCGCGGCAGACCGGGGATCTCTGGAAGGACCCCAGGCCCGCCAGTCCCCTCTGGTCCCCTCACAGCCCCTCCAGGCCCTGACCCCGGGGGCGGCGAGCCATCCAAGCGCCCCGGGAAGTGGGGGGATGGGGGGAGGGCAGAGGCGGGTTCGGGGAAAATCTATTAGTTTCCTGGGTGATTTCCATTCCCTCACCTCGGCCAGGTCCCCGCCCTTCCCTCCGGGCCCCCTTCCCCGCCCCCGGCGGCGGAGGTTTCAGCTTTTGATGAAAAATTGCTCCAGCTCTATTCAGGAGGCGGCAAAAGAAGAGTCACCCCCAGGGGCAGCCCTGGGCTGATTGAAAAATAAGTTAATTTCTGTTTGAATCGATGGGCCTCAAGCACTGAAATATCACGGGAAATTAAAGCGGCTGCTCTCTCGGGAGCCGCAGCATTGACCTGCACTAATTAATGCTGGGGAGGCAGAGCGAGCCGCGCCGCGAGCCGCTCCCCCTCCCCGGGGGACCCCAAACACTTCTCATTTAACTAATTAGACGGGGAAAATTGGGTGTTAATTTGTTTAGGATTTTTTCCCCTCTTCCCCCACGGCAGCTCCCTCCCCGGCCCCCTCCCCACGCGGGGGCGCGGGAAATGAATGCGGGGCTCGCCGGCAGATGGCTGCCCCGGTCACTCTGCAATCTTCTCCGACTTGATTGCTTGATTAGGTCGTTAGCACATTAAAAAAAAAAAAATTGCTTGCCGTCTGGCGCTGGCGTGATGAGTGGGACGCGCGGCAGCGCCTGGGTAATTTATCTTTTTATACGGCAAAGAATTTGATTTCAATCTGCAGATATATGGGGAGCCTTTGACACCTGTTTAACATCGCGCCGCTGACAGCTTAACCCTTTGCTGCCTCGGTCTCGCTCGGGGAGGCCTCGGCGGGGGCTCGGAGTCCGCGCGCCCCTGCGGTTCCCGCCGCCGCCGCCAGGTGGCGGAGTGAGCTCCCTGGCAGCTCCCGACAGCCCGGAGTCTGCGGTGGAGCGCGGCCGGCCACATCCAGCAGGGGGCGCCCCGGCCGCACCCCCCAAGGCTCCCAGAGCCCCGCGGTCACAGACGTTCTGCGGGGCTGCTTCCAGACCGCACGGTCCTCGCACACCTTTAAGTTGACCCAAATGTGTGTAACCTGTTTTGGCATTTCTTCATTGGTAAATAACTAGGAACCTCTAAAAATGGGAGAGATGCGGCCTCAGACACCCCGGGCCTCTCCATCCTCACACTGACACGCGCTCGCGCTGTTAGAAAACGATCGCTCGTCCCTCCCTGGGCGGCGCCGCCTCCGGTGAGCCGCACCGTTGCCACCACCGGGTTTGGCACCTGCCGTCCCTGCTGGAGAGCTGCGGAGCTAATGCAAGGCCTCCCTCTGGTCTGGACCCAGACCGCACTCAGTGAACCTGGGCCAAGCAACGGGTTTATGTAATTTGAAGGCTACTAGATGGCTGCGCTCCGTGCACTAAATAGTGGAAAGCGGTGCGCCATGCGAGTTCGGGCTAACTCGGCCATCGGCCTGGCCTGGCTCTGCGATGTGTTTAGATCTCTCCCCTGCGGCCCTGCCTGTCCCGCAGGCCCTCTGCCCTACCCAAAGCCTGATGTTTGTCTGAGACCTCTGTCCTGTTCTATCTTCCTTCCCATTAGCACTTAGTCGTCCTCTACAAGTACTCGTCTCAAGCTTTTTTGCACAGAGGAAAAATCTAAAAGGACTAAGCTACAGAAAGGTGTAAGTGACTTCTGGTTTCATCCACCTCACAGAGAAGACAGCAAACAATGAACCCCTTGGCGATGGAATTCCAAGGTGGAATTCCAAGTCTGACCACAGAGGGTTGGGAAGGCTATCTTTATGAATCTAAGTAAGCCATCTACCTCCTGGGCAGATGACCTTCCTGCTTGAATATGGTGCATTACAAAACAAGGCCACAAGCCCTTAACTGGAACCCATTGGGACCAGACTCCAGAATGTTTTGGATTTTAGAAAAAATATGTGATGCATATACTACATGTTATGTAACATCCTGTAGCAGCAGCAGTACCCCATAGTCAAACCAGCTTTGATTTCTGCAGCAAAACATACACATATTCATAAGGGACAAATAAACAGCATGAGGTCAGATCTGGTTTTTGCCAAGAATGAGTTCTGTTGACAAACTGATGAAAGAAGTGTCTGTTTTCAGTACGGTTTAGAGTCAGGTATTCTGGGGACTTCCCTGGCGGTCCAGTGGTTAAGACTCCGAGCTCCCAATGCAGGGGGCGAGGGTTCGAGCCCTGATCGGGGAACTAAGATCCCACATACTGCATGGCACGGCAAAAAAATAAATAAATAAAAATAAATAGAATCAGGTATTCTGGAGAAGGGATTGTGGAGTAAACAAAAGCAGAGATGCTCACTACCCACTCCCACTCCCCCCGCCCCCCCAAGTGTGGATGCCTGGAAAGGTGCATTGCCCTGGCTTCCCCAGGATTCCATGAGCTTGAGAGGGGGGCAGGGCTCTCAGATGGAAACAGCATCTTTCTTGGAACACTGAAGAAGGGGGTGCAGACTTGGGATTCAGATCATCTCCGGGGCCTGTAAACAGAACTGTTTTCCTCAGTCTCCTAATTTGGACAAATGAATAACTGGTCTGCAGATCAGACTTTGCCCACAGATGCTCCAAGGGGAGTTGGTGCCAGCTGGTCGCTCAAACCAGGAGTCATCCAGACCCTTGGTTATGGGCTCCTGGAATGCTTGGCTCTTTGAAGACCAGATGCTGCTCCAGTTTATGGAGGAAACCTGGACAGCCAAAACAATTTCTTTGTAGGACAGCTGGCAGGGAAGCTGTGGCATTGGTGCCTTGGAGGGAAGAGGACAAGGAATTAGAATTAACCCTAACCAGTCTTCATATTTGCCTTTCTCTTCCCTTCCTGGAAGCAACCAGCACGTGTGCAGAACTTAAACATTTGCAAGAAGCACTGAAAGCAGCCAGTCCTGAACTGGAATTCCCAACTGTGACAAAAATTGCTGTGTGATCCTGGGCAAGTTACTTGCTCTCTCTCAGTCTCAGTCACTTCAAGCATAAAATAAGAATACCAAAAAAAAAAAAAAAAGAATACCTACTTTTCTGGGTTGTTTCAGGAATTAATGAAATAAGTGAAAGTGCCTAAAATCAGTGTTTGTCACACAGAAGGTGCTCAATAAAAGCTACTTATTATTATTTCAGTGGAGGCACAGAAAGTCCGTGGGAGTCATGCAGGGGTCAGGTTAATCAATGGCATTACCTGCCCTTCTGGCCCCCTCCACGTGCTCTGCAGCAAGGCTGGACTGACAAATAATAACAATAACAACAGTAACAACTCCAGGAGGTGTGATGGGGGGACAGAGCTAACCTTCAGGCTGTAAGATTTTAATACAGGTAGCCTCGAGTTTCCCCTCTAGGGGCCAAACAGATGCCCCTGCAACTCTCCCGCATTTCTAATGTTTCCCAGACCCTTGAGGCTCAAATGCAAGAGACCATCCATGCAGTTGGCTATGATCAGGAGCTAGAAGACTTAGGTTGGAGATCCCTGCTCTATCTCCAACTGCCTTTGTGACTTTGGGTGCATTTCTTAACCTTTCTGAGCTTCCGATTCTTCATCTGCCCTATGATACCACTTCCTTGTAGGTTTGTTGTAAAAATTCAACAGAATAGTGCATGGGAAATGCCTGGCATGTTGTAAGAACTGAAAAACGTTGGCCTGATGCTGGGCGAATTCTGGAGACAAATGTGCTACGAGATGAGGATTTGCTTTCAAGCAAATGCTCGGCGACACTTTCCCCATAAAGCCGGGTCCTCCCATCTCCCACCTTTGGCATGTTTTTTCAGCATTTAGGCCCCCTTTCCTGCTTGGTCTCTTGGTTCTGGCAAGCCCACAGTACTCCAATCTCTCTCTCACTTTCCTGACTGCGCACTTTCTGGAAGACACTGCTCCACTCTCAAGGAATTCGGGTCTGGAACTCTTCAGCAGAGCCTGCGTGCAGGCCCCAGCAAGGACCAGAGCCCTGCCTTCCACTTCAGGGCCTCCAAGTGCCTGAGAAGCGGCCTACAAGGGACATCAAGGGTCACCAACTTGGTAGTCCCAGGGAAAGGAGAGGGGGAAGATCTTCTAGCTCAGGAAAGAGCCTGGGTTTCCTGGTACACTTCCCTTCACAGGTGGTGCCCAGCAGCACTCAGAGAGCCCAGATAGGAGGCCTCTGGCTGTTGACAGCTGGTCTGACAGGTGCCTCCACACCTGGCAGAGAGGGTCCCAAGAGCTCGTGCCTCCAAGGATGGACTGGACCCAGGAAAGGGCTTCTTGCCAAATGGATGCTCTTCTGCCGCAGGGCATCCATCGAGCCGGCAGGCAACATTGTCAGCTGTCTCTCTCCCTTTGTGGGTAACCAGGGCTTCTCTTGTATTCACAAGTTCCCAGCCTTGTATCCCCAAAGGACTATGTGCCCAGGCCTCCTTCCCTCTGCAGTCCCTCCAGGATCACCCCACTAAAGGAGACATCTTGCATGGTAGATGCTCTGCACCTTCTGGCCCCTTGGCTACCCCAAGCCCTGCCCTCCAATCTTGCCCCAGGCCATTGGGCCCGGCTTTTTTGGCCATGTGGCACTTTCCATCATATTCACTTAGCTTCTCTCCTCTCCTCTGACTGGAAGCTGATTAATCTGGGCTCATTGCTGGCGTGATTTAACGACCTCACACTCCACATCCACTCAGCACTTCTGACAGCATATTTCAGCACACCCTTTCCAGTCCCAGCTTCAGGCCCAGAGAAGCCTGGCCTTGCTGTAGCCTCTGATGTCCACTAGGGGGAAGCTCTGCCCATGTTTCCTGGCAGCCCCATGCAGCATCCTTCCCTGAACCTCTGGACAGGTCATCCCACCAGGTTACCCAATACTCCACTTTCTTCCACTCATATTAACCCACTGAAAACACAGAAACTCTTTTCCTGAGCCTCTGACCCAGCATTTTTACACTGGCTACACACAATCACCTGGAGAGCTTTAAAAACGTCCAGGCTCCACATCAAACCAAACCTAGCATTGCTAGGTGTGGGGGGCTGGCACGGGTAATTTTAAAAAGCTGCCCTGTGATCTAATAAACGTCCCGGGCTGAGACACACGGAAACCCTTTCCCATCCAGGCAGCTATCTTCTAACTTCTGGAATATAATCCCCTAAAACTTTGTTCCCTACCCTTGGGAGGGGACCACTTTAAAAGAGGCAGAATGGAACAGTGCTAGTCAGAGAGTCCAAATCTCATCCTTCCAAACACACCAGGCTGCTAAGAGTGGAGGTGACATGTCTCTGTTCACTTTGCGCATCCATATCTCTGCAATGGAGGCATTTTAAATAAATACAACTCTTGTCAGAAAAAAATACAGTAAACACATAAGTGAATATCTTAATATTCTCCTATCTTACAACTCTGAGAATGAGTGACCACACAGAGGAAATAAAGTCAATCTGGAAATCCATTTCCTCTTCCCCAGGGCTGACGTCCGGCAGGGGCTTCCAGAATGCCATACCCTAGCATTTCTCAGAGACACAAAAAGGACTTCGTGTCTGAGTCTGATATGAAGAGTGGAAATCCCTTCTTCCCCCAGCAATGCACCTTATCCTTTTACACTCCAACCCAGAGAGATGTAGAGGGAGGAAGTGCTTGCCCTCAAAGCACAAAGGCAGAGGGAATTGCCACTACTGAGGCGGCTGGTCCCTCATCACTGCAATTTGCATTAATTATTCCAGTTTCTGTAGATGGGTGCTCCCCTTTCCCTCATTTGCTCTCCCGAGATAGAACTTGAGTACCGGGTTTGAATCCCAGTCCATCACTTACTTCACCTCTCAGCCCTTCAGTTTCCTCATCCAGAAAATGGGGATAAGAATAGCATCTAAGTCATCTAGCTTCTGTGAGGATGTAATGAAAAAGGGCGTGGAAAGCACTTAATATCTGGGACAATGCTATGTACTAATAATGCCAATAACAATACTTTTGTTAAATTATTTTAGATAATTTTTGTTATTATTAGTTCACAAATGAGTAATCTGAGGCTCAGAGTTTGATTTGCTGGCAGTGAAACAAAGATTAGAAGTAGGTGTGTCTGACTTTTCACATCTACATTGTGCTCTCATTAGACATTGGACAGTAGGTCTCAGACACATCCAGGGGCTTACTTGGGTTGGCCCAGCAAAAGTGTGTGTCCAATGGCAGCCCAGGGGCCCAGTGAGAGAGGCGATTCTGAGGAGGCTGCTCTCTGGGTGGGGTGCCCCCTCTTCCCTTTACAGATGGCTTGGCCTCTGCCATGCCTGGTGGGTGTCAGAGTCAGAACTAAGATCTGGGTCCCTGACTGGATATCCAGTCCAATAACCTTTCCATTCCACCTGAGAATGTCTAACTTCAGACTTGGAGCCTCTAATGACTGCCCTTCCCCTTAAGCCTCAACACATAGACAGAGGCCTGAAAGCTGGGGGAGGGGAGGGGACTGGCTCTGAGTGGTAGGGTCCATCCTTAGATGCAGTTTCCACTGAACCAACATGCTGAGAGGAAATGAGGAGGAAGGGTGGCAGTGTAGTGAAGTAAGTGTTCTAGAGTCTAAAGGGACTCAGGTCTGAACTCTGGGCCTCAGGTTCCCCACCTGTAAAGTGGGAATAGTAATAGTACCTAGTCCATCGGGCGTTCTGAGGATTCTTTGGGAATAGAATACAGAAACTAACACAACATTGTAAAGCAATTATACTCCAATAAAAAAATTTTTTTTTAAAAAGAATATACATAAACTATCTCTGGAAGGAACCAAAGGAAACTGGTAGCCCCTGGAGGGACTGCTGGTGGACAGTGGCAAGGGTGACTCATGTTTCACCCTTTTGAACTCATGTACCCGAATTTGCCCATTCAAAAAATAATTTTTTTATGAGTGAGTTTTGGGGGTTTTTAGAACAGTACCTGGTACTCAATAAATATCGGGGTTTTTTTTTTAAAAAGAAGATTTGATACAGGCCTCCCACCTGACATCAAATCATCTCTGTTCCTCCAGCTTCAAGTCAAAGCAAAGGCTTCGAACCCAAGAGGCAGGCGGTGAATGAGTGGGCTTTAGGTGCAGCCTAAAGGAACCTTAGGTGGGTCCCTGTGTCCCCCCACTTACTAGTTGCTTGGCCTTGGGCAGTTGCTGGGCCTCACTTTCCTCAGTTATAAAAGGAGGCTAATGTTCTCTCCCCCACAGGCTGTCGCCAGGATTTAATGAGATCAGAGCTCAAACCAAGTGAGCTGGGCCCATGCCGGACCCACTGGAACACACCACACACATGGCTCATCACACCTGCAGCTGCCACTGTCATCCCCATTTTACAGATGAGCAATGGGAAGCTCGGGCTGGTGAAGTAACTTGTCCACAGTCACTCAGCTGGTAACTGGTGAGGCCAGGACAGTCTGGCTCCGGAGTTGGTGTCCCTAACCACTGCACCACCCTGCCTCTCCTGTGCGTGTCCCATGGTTAGAACACTGGGCACATGGGAACTGCTCTGTGGGATAGAGCTGTGACTGCCACCGATAGATGTTAAGGCCTTTCCCAGGCCACTTGGTAAAACAGTTGGGGGCACGGCTATTTTGACAACTCACAAACACCTTCTGGGGTGCTGGAAGAGTAGGAGAGATCCTTGCCTTGGTTCTCCCATGACCACAAATTCCACAGCCAGTCCTCACAATCCAGGGAATCAATGTACTCCACACTCTTGGCTCCTCCATGCTGGTTCTGGTGGCTTCAGATACCACCCTGTAGACAATGCCCCCGGCAATTTTTAAAAGCCTACAGTCTGACGGCTGGGCATTTACAGCAATGCAGTGACAGCCGAGGGCGAGCTTCCCCAGATCTTTCAGACACTCCCACCCACCACCACCACCACAGCCAAAGGGATTTCAGGACAAGCCACCGCAAGAGACAAGCTGTTCTTTCCTGCTGGTCAGTAGCGCAAATGTGGGACCAACCAGCGTGGAAATCGGGCAGCCTCACCCCACCCCCGCTGCTCGTCATGACCACACACACACACACACACAAACACACACACACAAGATCCAGAAGCAACACCCAGCCTTTTCCCACTGGAACTCAGTTGCGGGGGCGGGGGGATGATGGATCCAGGCCACCACGGATAATGCGCCAAACAGATAATCTGCTTATGAATAATTGAGCTTATTGTTAGTGTCACTGTCTAAAGCCATTGGCTGAAATTCCCCATAGACTTCCAGCGGAGAGGCAGGCTCTTCTGGAAAAGCAGCTCACACCTCGTTTCCCATTCTCTGGTTCTCCAGTGAGGGAGTGCAAGGAACCTACACACCTTACTTGGTTCCTCTGGACTTGTCCCCTACCCTCCCCCCCCAACTCACATCACATGTGGAGACACAAAGGAGGAGGAGATTCGGAGCAGAAGGGGTTTCAGGAAGTCGGGACCCTCTCCGCCCTTTTCCAGCCTGGGCAGTCAACTACTCCGGGCCACTCAGGTGTCCCGATAGGAGCAGCTTTGATTAAAGGTCTTGATCCAACTAAGGCAACCCCAAAGCTTCTGGAAGTGTTCCTCCACCACATCACTTATTCCTGCTCTTGGAGGCCCTGTCTGGAGAATCATCAGACTTCATCTCCTCCCGAAGAAATGATTAAGCAGCCCACTCCTGCCCAGCTAGGGGCGTCCTGGACTTGGGAGGATCCTGCCACTGATGAAAGGAGGCTGGGCGCCCAGTAGAGCTGAGGACAGCCCAGTCCAGGTCAGGGCTGGTTCCGCCACAAAACTCTCCAGCGAGGGGGAGGGGCTTAACGAGCACATCGTGGGCCAGATCTGGGAGAAGTCAAGGAGCCGGAGCCCTGGGCAAGGCCAGCTGTTGGGTTGTGAGGAGGAAGGAGGCTCAGGTAGATGGAGGTGGTGGGGAGTAGATAGGAAGGGAGGGGGCAACCTCTTCTTCATGGGGAAGCAGTGGAAGGAAGGGAGACAGATGCTCCCCCACCCCCAGGCACCCAGAGAGGCCTGGGGCCACCTCCAGGCACATGGTTTGTCTCACATACTCCTCAGGAAGCCCACAGTGCAGCAGCAGGCCTCACCTCCTCTGTTAAGTCTCTTGTTCCCCCAGCAGTGCCCATCTCACGTGGTAGGTATTCAGCAAACACCTGCCTGCTTAAATGAACTGTTGTGCATGAGGACATGATTACAGGCAAGCACACACTCTGCTGAGGGGTGGGAGATGGGTGTCTGGGAGCCTGAGGCAGTCAATGTCCCTGAGGGTAAGGAAAGTGTGAGAGAGGGTCTCAGAGCTGTTACCTGTATCCTGTCTTCGGGGAGCTCCGTTTTCATGGCCAACATCTCCCGGGCATAGACGTCTGGGTAGTGGGCCTCATTGAATGCCTTCTCCAGCTCCTCTAGCTGGTAGGAGGTAAAGATTGTCCTGAGGGGAGCAAAAAAAGTCAGTCAGGATCCCCAAAATGGAAAAAACTGTCCCAGAGTGGACAGAATGGCCCTCCCCCATGGCTCCTGGACAGACCCCAAACCCAGGCTTGGCCAGCACAATCGGATGCAACCTCGCTCCCCGCCCGCCCCCCGACCCCCATCCTCTGAACTCTTCTTCATTCAAGTCTGAGGGCCCACACTACCCTTCTGGTGGTGAGGAGTATTATTTCAGCCCTCAGTGACATTTTATACTGGGAATCTTCCTGGAAGTGCTTGGGGGGAAAGGGTGTTAAGACACAAATTTTAGAAAACTGCAGAACGCCCCTCTTCTTCCAGGCACGGCGTGGAGGGCTCACCAGGTAAATAAGCGCCTCAGCCTCATTGGGTCCAGCTTCCTGGGCTCCTCTCACAGACAGGAGAGTTGATCTTTTAAATTGTACTTTGAGTTCAAAGATTCACCAGAAGGTCAAATGCAGCAGCCGCCCCAGCCCCAGCGTCTGTACAGCAGAGAACTAACTGATTCTACCAGCCCCTCACCCTACCTCAGCACGCCCGCCCTCCTCACCTGCCCAGACCTAAAGGCTCCTTAGAGCCACCCGCGGAGTCTTGGGGGCAGGGAGATGGGAAAGGGGGCGCTCTGTCCCTTCCCGGGCTCAGAAGGCAAGGGCCACCTCCCCGCCATCCCACACACAGGCTCAGCCACTCACCCAGCGGGAGCCCCATTCAAGGGAGTTTCATTCAGGTCATCCCGAGAGCGCCTTCCCACACACTCCCCCAGCGCCCACAGAGCGGTTCACATTGACCTATTTTGAGTCATAAACTGCTTTAAGAATCCAGTAAAAGCCACATCCTCTCACCCTAGCAAATGGATATGCTCCAGTACATACAGTTTTTTACCTCCAATATTAGGGGGTTCATATCCCCCTTTCTTGAATAAATACACTACACACCCACTTACAGACACAAATTCTTTTTTCAGACCTGAATTTCACCAGGTTCTAGGTGACCTTTATCCTGCACCCTCATCAACAAGCTGGGGAGCAATATAGTCCAGATTTTTTCACAGACTCCACTTGTACAATGTTACATTCCCTGCTTGAGCCTCTGGGATATGGACCCTGGAACCAGCATGGGGGGGTGTGTGGTTTAAAATCCCTCGCTGCTGCCCTCGCCTCACCCAACACAAGGAAAAAGTACAAATGTCAGCCCCGTATCCTCCTTGTGCTGGTGTTGGCTTTAACGTCTTGGAGGATGATGCGGGGGATGTGTGAGAAAGAAACATTCTGCTCTTTATAGAAAATGACTGGTTTGATTCTAAATTGTTTCTCCTATCCTCTTGGGGGGAACAGAATGCTTATGTATACAGAAAGTTAATTCTTCAGAATTTTGAAGATCTGCTGCTTTCTATTCCTCTCCTGCCACTTAACTGAAGGGTCCCTGAACAGACAGTCAAAATAAACAATCAAAACATGCAAGTCTTTTTCAAAACTAGGAAAACTGAGGCACACAGCTATTGGGGCGTGCCCAAAGCCAAAGAGGAAAGGTGATGGCAGGTCATTCAGAACCATTCAAGTGCCAGCCTCTGCTTGGGAGAGCTCTCATTAAAAACAAACAAACAGGGCTTCCCTGGTGGTGCAGTGGTTGAGAATCTGCCTGCCAATGCAGGAGACACGGGTTCGAGCCCTGGTCTGGGAAGATCCCACGTGCCGCGGAGCAGCTGGGCCCATGAGCCACAATTACTGAGCCTGCGCGTCTGGAGCCTGTGCTCTGCAACAAGAGAGGCCGCGACAGTGAGAGGCCCGCGCACCGCGATGAAGAGTGGCCCCCACTTGCCACAACTAGAGAAAGCCCTCGCACAGAAACGAAGACCCAACACAGCCAAAATAAATAAATAAATTTAAAAAAACAAACAAACAAACAAACAAAAACAACAAAAAACCCAAAACAAAAAAACAGACAAAAAAAAAAACAAAACAAAAAAGAAAGGAATTAAGAAAGCAACAAAATGAAACAATGCCTCAAATCCCCCAAACTTCCCCTCATTCCTGCCTCAGAGCTAATCCACGTGTTTATGCTGATGTGCCCTCCAGGGAGTCTCCCTGCGCCCCGTACAACGTGACCCAACCCCTGCTCCTGGCTTTACGCAGAACCCCAGACCCTTCAGTTTCCCATTGTAACCAGTCTACCAGAGCTGAGCCTTGCAGGAAAAGGGAAGAGCAAAATCTGAGAGACTCCCAAGGCTGCTGCTTCATCCCCACTCCCCTCTCTAACCCCTGCTAAGCCCCTTGTGTTTCTGGGTGATCAAGAGATGCTCGCCTCTCATCACCATATTCCAGGGTCTCTTACCTGAACTCCCCAAGTGAGAGACACTCAGTAAAACACATTTTTTACTAATTAAAAATTGCACCAGCCATTCTCCTCTCTCCAATAATCTGTTCCCTTCATGTACCAGAAATAGCCCGAAACCTAGGGCTGTTGTCCTGTCTCCCTGGGAACCCTCCAAAGCACCCAAATTTTCCCTGGTAGAGAGGGTATCAGGTGAGGATAGAGGGTTAGAAAACTTAAGCATGGACTTTCGGCCGTGGGTCAGTCAGCTCCAAGTGCCGCACAAGGAGATGTCCCCATGCAGAAACACTGCTCCTGGGGGTGCTTTGTCCGGGGCTCTCCTGGCTGTGGGAATCCCTCCCCCACCCCTATTCGGCGAGCAGCACAGAAGCCGGTCAGCCGGACTCCAACCTGCCCTCCGGGTCCCTGTCCCTGCTGGAGGTCCCTGTCCAGGCTCCAGAGGCTGACAGGATTACCCCCACCCTGCCACCAGCATGATATGGATGCATCAGAGGTGTTTTAATGAATATTTGCTGGACGGATGAATGTAAAAAGTGACCCAGGATCAGGACTAAAAACAACGTTTTCGTTTACAATTAAACAAAACAAACAAAACAAAAACAAGCAGCCGCCTGAAGGGAACAAACCGAGGTCACCAAGAAACCAAGTCAAAGTTCACCCCCATTCAAGCCAGAACCTGTTGGGGCCTGAGAGGTGAGGAAGAGCCTTTTTAAAACGTGGGGGTCATTTCCGGGGGTGAAGGAAGAGAGGAACGCAGAAAAGCACCCAGAGAAAGGGTGCAAAGAGGCTGAGAACAGATTGGGGAGAAGAGGATGGGGTGGAGAGCACCGCAGGGGGAAAGGTCCACCCAGCAATCGGGAACCCTGCGGGCGCTCCCTCCGCACTGGGGCGGAGAGAGATCTGGGAAAAACAGAGCCGGGGTAAGCGCAGGGGCAAGCAGCACCCGCAGGAAGTCAGGTCGATTTTTGGTTCTCACTCCTTTATTTGTTGAAAACCTCCTCATACATTTGCACAAGGAATTAGTAGCGGTGGTGCAACTGCGGAAGGGAATGCGGGTCTGGGGTGGGGAATTACTTTTCAGGATATACCTTTCGGCACCTACTGTATTTTAACTTTGTGCAAGTAATGTCTATTTTTAAAACACTTAAAGAAAAACAAAAACAAAAAAACCCCTCACTCTTTAGTCTGTATCCTCCAAGGCAGCCCACTCCACTCCAGCGAGGGCTTACGGGGTCCTTCAGGGCACGCACTCCTCCCTCCGCATTTTACAGACAAGGAAACTGAGGCTTACGGATCACAGAGGAGCAGAAGCCAAAGGAAAATTTGCCATCCATGCGGATGTCACGCTCGAGATTTTGCGAACGGTGGGCGCAGAAAGATAGGGGGTTGGCGGCGCTGACAGGGACTGCGGGAGAGGAATAGGGGCCGGGGCAGAGGGCAGAGGAACCGGCTCCGGCGGGAGGGGAGAGCCGATCTGCCCGCCCGGAGGTGTGCGTGGCTCTCCGAATGTGCCGATGCAGGGCTGGCACCTGGGGGCCGTCAGCTCCTCTCTGGCTCGGGTTTAGCCCTAGTTGGGGGCTTTCCTTTCTCCCAGAGAAGCAGGAGAAAGCCTGAAACGGCGCCGCTTCCCCGGCGGCCGATCAAGATCCTCACCCGGCACGGCCGGACGGCAGGGCCCCGAGCGGATGTCCCCAAACAACGTCCGGTCTCCCCGTCCTGGCACAGCAGCGGACCTCAGATCTAGAGCCGGCGAAATTAGGGTCCGAGCGACCCTACCCCCGAACAGGGGACGACGGCAGGGGATAGGTGAGCAGGAAGGTGACAGAAAACGCTGCAGGGGCCTTACCTGTGTCGCCGCTTCTTCCGTTTCTTGGTCTGGTTTAAAGCCGATTTGGACATTTTTCGGTCGCTGGAGGAAACATCTTCAGAATCTGAAAAGCGGGCGGAGGCACGTGCGGCAGAATGGGGGACGCGCTCCGCAGCACCCGGGCGCGTCAGGCTCCCGAAACCCGCGGGGGCCCCACCCCCGGCGGCCTCCGGGAGCAGCCGGGCCTGCTCCGTCTCCCCGGAGAGCCCTCCGCGAGGTCTACCCCATCCCTAAGCCGCGGCTGTTTCTACCCACGCCGGCGCCGCAATCCGGAGGTCGTGAACACATTCCGTTCTGTTTCGTTCTGAGAAGCAAAGGCCCAGACACGCCTGGGCAGGGACAGCAGGGGAGCGCGACAGCCTCCGCGGGTCGCAGGGCCCCCCGGCGGTGCCCCGGGCTCGGCGCCCTGCCCTGCGCTAGCAGCCGTGGCGCCGGGGTTCAGAAGGTGGCCCCCAGGAGCGGAGCCTGGGCGCGGAGAGCTGGACTCCGGGAAGGGCTGGGGGCTCCCGGGCACAACCCCCTTTCCAGTGCCCGCACCATGCGCCCCCCCTTAGGACTGGAGAGACTGCGACGCACCACTTTTCGTTGCCCCTCCAAATAAAAATAAATTAATTAAACGAGAGCGAAAAATCGGGGAAATCGCAGAGCGCGAACCAGAGCCGGAGGGCCGAGCTGGCGGAGACGTGCGGCCGGGAAAACTGCCCGCCGAGGGCGCGGCAGGGTCGTCCAGGGGTCCCGAGCCCGCGAGGCGCCGGGATTCGAGATATTGTGCCGCTTAGGTGGCATCTCGGATTGCGACCCCTTGGGCCGCCGCGGTGGCCGGGTTGTCTAAGCTCGTGAGGAGAAAATTAAAACCCAGCTGACCAATGCGGGAGGCTTGGAACGGAGGAAAGGAGGAATGAAAAGACAACTTTGGACACCAGGGCCGGGGCCCGAAGCTGGCACCCGCTTCCCGGGCCGCCAACGCCCGGAACGGAATCGGGCTCTAGAAGCGCGGGTCCTCCGAGAGGCCGGGGCCGAAGTGGAGCAATGGAAGGGGACCCCCGACTGCCCCACGCGCTCCGACACCCTAAGCCTTGTTTCCAGTGGGGCCCCAATCAAGCGCCGCGGCAGAGCCGGGCCCGACGCGGGGACCGGAGCACAGCTCGGCCGCCGGAAACACGGAGGCCAAAACACGGCCGCAGCCGGGAGCATCCTCCGAAACACCCGCCCCGGGCGCGCCGGCTCCAGGCCCGCGCTGCGACCTCTCGGCCTGGCACGAACTTTTGCGCCCGGAGGAGGCCTTGCGGTACAAGCGAGAGTCGACGGCGTGGGGTTCCCGGCTCTCACCCCAGTCAGGAAGCCACACAGCCTCGCCCTCACCTACCCGAGCTGGCCGTCTGGCTGGTGTCCAGCGGCCCCGACGCTCTGCCCAGCGGCTGCAAGTGGACACTCTGCGGGTCGGACAGCACTTCCAGGAAGGTGGGCTGTGCATAGAAACCGGGGAGCCCCCCGGGCCCCAGTAGCCCCATGCCGCCCACTCCTGCGGGACTGAGCACGGAGCGCGCAGCCAGCAAGTGCCCGGGGGCCAGACCGTCGAGGGCAGCCCGCGGGTGGGAGCTGGGGGGCTCCTTGTTCAAGCCCAGGATCTCCTGGATGCCAAACCCGGTGCACCTGCCCGGGGCGCCCCCCGAGGTACTCTTGGCCACTGTCTCGGCTTTGGGCTTGCTCAGCGCTTCCCCGGCTTTCCCCGTCATCTCTCTGCTCTTTGAAAGGGGCTGAGGCCGCAGGTCTTTTGCTCCCCCCACCCCCCCGCCGGGCTCCCCGCTTCACGAAGTTGGTCCCAGGTGCCCTCTCCGATGTCTAATGCTCTGGAGCCCCAAGGAGATTCCCCTTTTATCCAACCAGGCGGCAGCCCAAGTGGGGTCAGAGCTGAGCAGCCAATCACCGGGGCCAGGAGCGATTAGGAATTCCAAAAAGCTGGCAGCTCCCGCCGCAGGCAGCACTGAGGGGCCAGGGCGCTGGGGGCCAGGCACCAGGTGGGCTCTGCAGGACGCCCATGGGCAGGGCCCCCAGAGGCTGAGATGAGACAACAAGGTTCAGGGCCATTCCAGGAGGCTGGGTGGCTAGGGATTCTGGGCAGAGCCGGCTTGGACAGTCCCTGGGGTGGGGTGGAAGGATGGGTTGAGGGCAGGTGCTAGAGACTGGGAGTCCTGCTGCCTCCCTCCCTCCCTCCCTCAATCCCTCAATCCTATACAGGTTTGGCAGGGTCAAAGAAGCCCAAATATGGGACCACTCCGTAAAAGGCAGAACTAGGAAGGGGCAAGTGTCCTGGGCAGGGTGTGTGGTGGCAACGGGGAGAAAGAAGGGGGTTTGAAGAGGGAGATGGGGTGGGAGAGCTCAAAGCTTGTCTCCCCAGCACAGGATACAATGCCTAGTTCAGAAGAGCTACTCAATAAATATCGCCCAATGAATGAATGAATGAATAAAGGAGTCAGGAGTAGGGGTTCCTGGAGGGAAAGAAGAGTGGTGGTGACTTCTTTTGGAGAACACCAGTGGACATCTGAACATCTTCCTAGAATAAGCATGAAGGGTCGCCAACTTCCATGGAAAGATTTCATTACTCTTCTAACCATTCACTCAAGTAATATGTATTGAGCCCTTACTAGCTCTGAGCAAGGAGCTAGGGGTTCCCAGTAAATCAGATAGACAAGTCAGGGGGTCTGCTATACCTCAGAGTTCACTGAACAGACAAATGAAGAGGATGGCATTGTTGAAGTGGAGGGAAGGAGGAGGGAGAAGGGAGAGTGTGAGAGGCAATTAAAAGGTGAGCTTCTGTGCCCATTCGATGGGGATCCCTTGACTAACTCCTGTGTTGGAAGCTGCAGAAGTGCAGCCAGCTGGGCCAGTTGAAAAGTGGTGAGAGGCTGCAGGGAACTGCTCTAGGCAGGCAGGACCCTCACCTGGAGAAACAAGAAAAGCCTGAATTCCAAAGGTGGGCAGTGGAGCTACTGGTTCCTTGCTTTCAGGGAGGATGGCTCCCTTGGGTCCAAGTGTTAAGTGAAGGTGATTCTATACACACACACACACACACACACACACACACACACGTATGTGCACCATGGACCCCGGAGTCCCTGCACTCCACCTCCTCAGCTAATTCTTCTGTGAGCTTTGTGGGGCTAAGGACTGTCTATCTACCTTGGCACCTTCCTCTCCACTGTGCCTAGCATAGCATACAGTGGTAGGTTTTTAATAAAGCTGTCTTGACTGGAAGGCACCCTCTGAGGGGAAATAAAGACAGGGTGAGTTGTTTTAGGCAGAGACTGGAAAGCAAGGCTGGGGAGAAATTCCATTCAGAATTTCTGGGCCAGTCAACTGCAAACCCCCAAATAGATTGAAACCCCCTAACTCTCCCAGCCCACTGCCAGGGTATCTAGTGCCCTCTGTGGTTGCCGTGAGGTCAAACTGAGAAGTAAGAAGAGACCCTATAGGACATGGAAGCTGAGGCCTTGCCTAAAGGGCTGTTGTGAGGCGGGTCTTCATCTGCTCTGGGCTGGTCCACACAAGATCCAGAACTAGGCAGGGACATCCCTCAGTGCAGCAGGTGTCTGGGAGAGGGGCACCGTTCACTCCAAGGGCCGCCTCCTTATCCCACAATAGTGCCATGCCTACTGTGCACCCACGCTCCCCAGCCCCTTTACATAGCATAATATCAGGGCTTCACAAGGACCCTGTTAGTATCTTGGTTCCACATTCAAAAGTTCACATACCTATTCTTACTTGCAAGGTACAGACTCAGGGATATGCAATCTCGGGGCATCTTTCACCTTTATTCTATGGAGTTGGGTTCCATGTGGCACCACTCACACAGACAACCATGTCAATGATGCCCCCTAGAGTTGTGCAAAGCAGTGGCTTTGCTTTCCAGGTAAGAATTTCTATCACCATTTTATGAATATGGAAACTTAAGTTCCTAGGGAGGTTAGGTGACTTGTCCCAAGCTACCTAGCTTGTAAGCAGCAGAGGCCAGACTCAACCTCAAATGAGTCTGGTGTCAAAAGCTGTTTTCTTTTCTTTTTTTTTTTTTTTTAAACATCTTTATTGAAGTATAATTGCCTTACAATGGTGTATTAGCTTCTGCTTTATAACAAAGTGAATCAGTTATACATATACAATATGTTCCCATTTCTCTTCCCTCTTACATCTCCCTCCCTCCCACCCTCCCCATCCTACCCCTCTAGGTGGTCACAAAGCACCGAGCTGATCTCCCTGTGCTATGCGGCTGCTTCCCACTAGCTATCTATTTTACATTTGGTAGTGTATATATGTCCATGACACTCTCTTACCCTGTCACATCTCACCCCACCCCCTCCCCATATCCTCAAGTCCATTCTCTAGTAGGTCTGTGTCTTTATTCCCGTCTTGCCACTAGGTTCTTCATGGCCTTTTTTTTTTTTTTTTCTCCTTAGATTCCGTATATATGTATTAGCATACTGTATTTGTTTTTCTCTTTCTGACTTAACTTCACTCTGTATGACAGACTCTAACTCCATCCACCTCATTACAAATACCTCCATTTCATTTCTTTTTATGGCTGAGTAATATTCCATTGTATATATGTGCCACATCTTCTTTATCCATTCATCTGTCGATGGACACTTAGGTTGCTTCCATGTCCTGGCTATTGTAAATAGAGCTGCAATGAACATTTTGGTACATGACTCTTTTTGACCTATGGTTTTCTCAGGGTATATGCCCAGTAGTGGGATTAAGCTGTTTTCTTTTGATTCCATCCCTCTCTCGGACTCCTCTCCATGCCAGCCTACCCTGGGAAGTTGAATGGGGAAGTTTTGTTAATGGCAGCTGTCATATCCCTGACTTATCACGGGACATCCACCATGAGCCAGATGTCAGCCTATGGGCAAGGAAGTGAGTGATGGAAAGCAAGCATGTGAGTGATGGAAACCCAGCTCTTGCCAGGAGAGGAGGATGAAAAATCTCTTGACCAAACACTGTATGTGAAGCTGCCAGTTCCCACTCCCAGCGAGAGAGTCTCCATCCTGCCCTAGGAGGTTGGGAATGGGGACAACCCCAGGCCCTCTGAGAGGCACACCTGCCAGAGGCTACAGATGAAAGGAGGGCCCAGTGTCAGCCTGCAGCCAGTCCCACCCTTGGAACTGGACTCCTGGTTGGAGGGCTGTCTCTGAGCTGCCTAGCTGTGGTCAGACCAAAACTGAGGACATTTGTGGACTTGGGGTCACAGGGGGCAGGGCTGGGGCTACAGGGAAAGGCTGGCCCCCAGGGCTTGGCCTGGGGGAGTAAATTGTACCCTTTCAGAGGCATTTAGCTTGGTCACCTTGGACCCACATCCTGGGTCTGTCGCCTAATCATTCTGTGGCTTAGAGCCAATCATTTAACTTCTCTTAGCTTCTATTGCTTTATCTATAAAATAGCCTGACACTGGACTTATGAGCATTCCCTGACCCCCTGAGTTAGCATAGGGGGCAAGGGCATGGGCTCTAGAGACAGATTTTCTGGGTTCAGACTCCAGCTCTGTCACTGGCTTGGTGACCTTGGGAAAGTTACCCAGCTTCTCTTTTCCTTCTGTGCCTCATTTTCTAATCCATAAAATGGGGATAATGGTAGTACCTACCCCTTAGAACTGTCATGAAGATTAGAAATGCGCAGTGCTGAAAATGGTGAATAAGGCTATACTGTGAGTATACAAAATAAGACTACAAAATAAGGTTCCTGGGAGTGTTGGTTATTATTATCATTATGCAGGAGGATACTATACTTGGGACTGACAATATGGCAGGGAGCAAGACAGACCTAGTCCCGGCCTTCATGGAGTTTGGGCCAGCGATTGAAGGAGCTGCTATTTTTAAAGCATTTAACATGGTGTCTGGCCCTGGGGACTCCAGACATCACGATTCTTACTACTATTATTAATGGGTGTCAGACCCCTTATGGCATTTAATCCACTCAGCTTCTCAAGTTCTTTCCCCCTTGTTACAAATAAGATACTAAGGCTCAGGGAGGGAGATTAGGGATGAGGGATGATGCCATCTCCTTCTTTTGCTGTGATGCTGGTCATTTTTAGCACCAGCTGCAGCCAAGTCATTGTCTCTTGCTAGCTCCTTCCCTGAGTCGCCTCCCAGCCGCCAGCAACAATTTTTAGAGGGAGGAGGGTGGAAAATGCAAGGAAGAGAAAGGATCTGTGTGTTTGAATCAATAATCCCATTATGAATCTGTCACCCACGAATGTTTCACTTTTTTTTAATGCTCTTGTGTATTTTGGGCTTATCCCTTGAGAGTAAACCTTGCCTTTTGTTGTGCTGGACAGTTGTCCTGAGAGAGTGTCCTGGCAGAGTCCCTGAGCTCCAGCTCTCTCATCCTCCTCTCATCAGACATTGGAACAGATAGCCCATCTCCTCTGTTCAGTAAGTAGCTGATGCTAGGAGAAAAACAGGAGTGATTTTGATTCACATTTAAGTTATACACAATGAACATTTATTAAGTTCTGGACTTTTTCACACCGTCTCAACAAATTCTCCCAACTATCCTGAAAGATGTATATCATTTTTCAAATGAAGAAGCAACCTCAGAGAGGCTAGGTGACCTCCCCAGGAACATGCAGCTGCCAAGAGCCAACCAGAGTCCAAATCCACTGCATTCTTGTTTTCTTGAAGATGGAACCAGAGCCTCAAACAGAGGAAGGGACGTTGGGTATAGGGAGGCAAGTGATGCCCCAGCAATGCTTGAGCTACCATCCTGCCCTGTCGAGAATGGCAGAGAGAAAAGGAAGGGGCACCAGAAGGGATTGAGAAGGGCTACTGAGGTCAAGGCTGGTGAACCCCCAGAACCTCAGTCTACTAAGAGCACCTTACCTCAAACATCTGGGCTGGTTTCCTTCTCCTAGTTCTCCAAGGAATAATCTATACCCTTTGGACTTTTCTTGGAGGGCCCCAGGGAGTGGGAAGGAAGGAATAGACTCCTGGCACTGCCTTCAAGCCAGTCTTGTAAACCTTGTCACCAGGTAGGTGTTCCAGGTGCCATCTGCAGCTCAGAATCTTATCCCAGCAGAACACCACCCACCAGGTTTCAGGTGCCCACAACTCCCTGTCCCCTCCCTCCCTCAGCAGTAACCATTCCTTAGCCACTCAAGGGGAAAGAAAAACATCCCACATGTATCGCCTTTGTCTCTTCCCCAGTGTTCACCTATAGGCAGTGTGGAACAATGGAGAAAAGCAAGGCTTAGAGGACTTGCTCCACTACCAGCTTGCTGCATGCCTCTGGGCTGTGTCCAGTCTCCCTGCAGTCTCAAGTGATGGGTCTCAGAGCCCCAGTTCTGCAATGAAACTGGAGAGGCCAGACACGTGCTTTCCCAGCCTCCCTTGCAGCTAGAACATGGTCATGTGGCCTGGGCTCCACCAGTCAGAAGCAACCACCCTGGACTTTGAATCCAGAGCCAGTGACACAGTGACCACATCCCTGATGCCCTTAGAGGATGTTTGTTTTGTTTTGTCCCACAGGAATGTTGCAAGATAATTTAGTCAAGAACCTTCAACAAGTATTTACTGAGCACCTACTGTATGCCAGATACTCTTAATGGGAATACTGTGGGGTAAAAGAAAGCAAAGCCTCCTGCTTTCATGGAATTTAGATGCTAGTTTGAGAGACAGTTAACAAAGTAAGTAAACAAACAGGATAATTTAAGAATCCAAAGTGCTAAGGAAAAACACAGCAGGGTGATGGGTTTTAGACTGACAGAAGGAGGGGCCTCTTTTTGATGCAGGACAGGAAGGGGTTTCTGGGGAGTCAACATTTGGGCAGAGACCTGAGTGGTGAGAGGCCAGCCATGTGGGGGACTGGGGCAGGTGGCAGCGTTGGGGAGACAGCAGGTGTCCATGTTCTGGAGAAGAACCAGCTAGACATTTCTGAGGAACAGCGAGGAGTTAAGGGAGGCTAGAGAGGAGAGCTGACAGTCAGGCGAGCCTTTAAGGGGAACCCAGTCATCAGGGGTCCAAGCCTGCAGGGCCTCGTGAGACACTGGATGTTATCCCCAGGGTGAAGGGAAGCTGCCGGCAGTTGTGAAACAAAGAGGCCAGTCGGGAGGTGGACTATGTGATCCAGGCCAGAGATAGCATTGGTCGATTTAGGAGTTGAAGGTGGCAGTGGGGAGGGAGAGAAGAGGATGGACTGGGGATTACTACAAAAAAAAAAAAAATTGAAAGCAGCTAGCGCTATCCTTAAGGCAGATTGCAATTTTTAAAGCTCAGAGATCTTGGAGCCCAGAAGTCTCTCTGATGGCTGCTTCTGTGTTATCCTTAGAGTCCCAGCAGCCCTCTCATCAGGCCCAGAGCTTTTCCCATGGGATCCTGATCTGGCTCAAGGGTATCTCCCTGTGCTCAGAAGTTCGGCCTCCATCTATTTATCAGAATCGGGAGGGAGGCTCAGATCCAGGCAGGTCCCGGTGGTCAGTAGAGCTGCCTGCAGAAGCCATTAATATTAAGCTACTGTAAATGGGAAGAAAGTCGAGGGGCCTGGAGGAGGATCACAGAAGGGAGGCAATGGGCCTACGTCCTAGAGGGTGGCTTTACCAGAGACCCAGGAGGCAGGTGGGAGCAAGGGAACCATGACAATGCTGCATCCAGTCAGGGAAGGAAAGAGGCACCACCATTGTCTGATCCCACAAATTTCCTGATTCCTTACTTATTGGCCCTCTGGGGTGGGCAGCTTTGTCCTTACTAGTTGCATGACCTTAGGCAAGTTACTTCACTTCTCTGAGCTTCAGCTTTATCATGCATAAAATGAGTTGTTGTGCGGTTTACATGAAAGAACATATACAAAGTCCTATGATAGTCATTTATTATTCTGTGGGCTGTCCATCATCTGAACCTGATTCCTATTTGAGAATCAGGTTGAGAATTTCCCAACTTATGAGTCCCAAGACTCTTTGGAAGACCAAGCCCCAATGCTGCAACAAAACTGGAAATGCCAGACACTTGCTTTCCCAGCTTCCCTTGCAGCTAGAACATGGCATGTGACCTGGGCTCCACCAATCAGAAGCAACCACCCTGGACTTTGAATGGGGAGCCGAGGGCACAAAGAAGCAGAAATTGTTGGGAGAACCTCCTCTGGTAGCAGTGTGGTTGCAGCAAAGCCCAACTTGCAGAGTGACAGATTAGTAGCAGAATTCCTTGCTCAGGGCTATTGGTGGCAGCAGTGGGAGATCCAGCACTTAGGATCCAGTAAAGGGGACAGTAACTGAAGTGGCTTCTTCACCAGACCAGTACAGTGACAAGCTTTTGGGCCTTGATTCTAGTTTCCCAACCTTCTGGAGACTGGAGAATCTTTGAGTTACTCAGTATCGTTCTAGTAAATTCCTTTTTGGGTCAAATCAGACAGAGTTGTTTATAACCCTGAAACCAAATTTTTAATGTTGTGGGTATAGTACCTAACTCTAATCCCCAACACAATTTAACCTGGGAACCTTAATTTCCCTTAATAATCTAATTTGGGCCATTGAGCTATGAATAATACGGGGTAATAAAGAGAAGGGCTTTGGAGAGAGATGTCTTAGTAAAATCTATGTTTATGGGCATAGCTGAGACTGATGGTTGCCTACTCAATTTCTATTCTCTCCTCTGCCTTAGTATCAGAACTCTAATTTTGTTCAGAGTGGTGATGTCCATAGATAAAAGATTACATTTCCCAACCTCCTTTTCAGCTAAACGTGTCAATTTGATAAAGTTGTAACCAATGAAATATGAGCAGAAATCTTAAGACATTTAGCACACACGCTTTTTTCTCTTTCTGCCTTTCTTCCAGCTTCCTGTCTGGAACACAGACATGATGGCTAGTGCTTCAGCAGTTGTTTTGGGCTATGAGGTGACCTTGAGGATGGAAGCCAACATTAGGAAAGTGGAGTGAAGATTAGGGGTCTGGGTGCCTGAAGACCCAGGAGCCACCATATCAGCCCTGGACTGCCCCAAAGAGCTTTTTTTATACAGAGAGAAAGAAATTTCCTTTTTTTTCCCCCACCAGTGTCTAAACCACTGGTGTCCGGTCTCTGTTACTAGAGGCCATAAGTGACACTTCACTGATACCTTGGAGAAGGATTTGAAATCAAATGTTTTGACCTGGGAGAAAATTGAAGGGCTTGCCATCACAGCAGAGATCTGGCTTATCCCCAAGTCCTGACAGCTAGAAATCTCTCTTGGATCTGTCTCTCCTCTCCAACCTCATAGACTTTGATGCTCACTTGATTCTCTTCTTTTCTGTGCTATCTAGAGAACTTCTCCAGTGTCCCCTAGAATAGCTTTTGTAGTGGTCTAACCAACTTGACTTTGCTGCAGGGAAGCCCCTTAGTTTTTTGTTTTGATGCTTTTCCATGATGCCCGGTACTCTGTGCACGGAGAGCTACAAACATGGTTTCGCTTCTGCCTCCAATACTTACTTGCGTGCTGTGGGGTGAGTCTTTTAGCATCTCTGTGCCTCAGTCCCTTTACCTGTAAAACGGAGATGGTGATGCCATTCCTGGCTTTCTTGGAGACCTCTTGGAAGAAAATATGCATGAAAGTATTTAGAAGGTGAAAGATCATATAGAAGTCTGGAAATCTTTTTTCTGGTTACAAATGATGGCTCAGAATATATCGACCATCTCATTTGCAAGCTTTCGTTATTTTTTTCTGCTTTATACTTGTCCACAATTGCAACTCATCTGCCCACCCTTCTCACACTTCAGTCTTTTAAGATCCGCCCTAGATTTATATCTGTTGACTTGATATTTTATCATATATCATTCATATATAGCTAGCATTTATTTATTGAGATTTACAACTACCTCTGGCAATCTCAGTTAACATTTATCGAGTGCTCAGCACTGTACCTGGATTATCTTACTCAATACTAACAAAAAACCTATGAGATGGGTGTTTCTGTTATCTTCTCTTTACAGATGAGGAAACTGAGTCATTGTATGGTTACAGTCAGGCAGCTAGTGAATTGCATAGGCAGGTTTTGTGGCAATAAGGCTGTGTCAGTTCAAGTACTCAAGAAAGCAGATGATGAGACAGGGTTAGGAATGCAAGTGGTTTATTGGGGGTGGGAGTGGGGGTAACCCTGTGAAAGGTAAAGGGGAAGGGGAGCAGGATGGGACAGGGAGAGCCTCAAACCACAATGCAGCTCTGACAAAGTCTCAGCCAATCTAATGGGGAGCTCTGGAGCAAAGGCTGCCCACTAAAGAAGCCTTGAGTTGGGCAGAAATGGCCAGGCCCTAGGACCCTCACCATGCCCAGTCACTCAAACACTGGGGTGAGTGATTATAACTAGTAATTCTGGATCATATACTTGAATGTTACTAAGAGAGTAGATCTCAAATATTCTCATCACAAAAAAGAAATGATAACTATGTGATGGGATGGAGGTGATAACTAATACTATGGTGGTAATCATTTTGCAGATTATAAATGTATCAAATCAACATGCTATACACCTTAAACTTACACAATGTTATCTGTCAATTATATCTCAGTAAAGCTGGGAAAAAAATCAAACAGCACTGCAGTGGATCTGGAAGAGGCTGCAGCTGGAGGCTGTCTGCTAACTGCACTCTTGCACCTGAACAGCTAGTTCTCTCCTGAAGGGGTGTCTGAGCAGGGCAACTCCACGGCTTCTACAAATAAGGTGTAACAACAATGTCCACATCTCAGGCGGTTTATCTCTCGCTCTGGGTCCCAGGGCCCAGGCACAGCTAGGCTTGGTTGTGACCTGTGGGTTGCTTCTGGGTCTGCCTCATACCTCTCATTCTGGGACTGTGGCTACCAAAGGCATGCTCTTCTAGCAGAGGCAGCCAAACCACACAAACCCATTTAAAGCCTCTGCTTGGGTCATACCTGCTCATATCCCATCAGCTGAAGCTAGTCACATAGAAAAGACCAAAGGCAATGAAGTGGGGCAATAAACTTCCCCCACCGGGGAAGGCACGACAAGGGTAGAGAGGGAGGGAAGAATTGTGGACAAACCCATGCACTACCTGGCCAGCCATCTGGCACCAAAGCTCACACCTTGACCATTTTATCATAAGTGGCTAGTATAGCACCTGATATGAGCTATTATGGTGCAGTGGCTAAGAGTACAGTTCTGGAGTCAGATGGCTGGGATCAGACCCTGGCATTTACTTGACCTCTGGGAGCCTCAGTTTCCTCTTTTGTAAAATGGGGATAATTAAAGAATCCACATTATGGGGGTGTGAGGATTAAGTAAGAGAATGTATGTAAAACCCTTGCCACGGTGCCTGGTACATGGTAGGCACTCACAAATGTTATATTTCCTTTTAATCCTTACAACAACCTTGTATAATGGTGCTAACTATTTGCTAACCCAGAACTGTGTGTTATTCTGGGAATCCAGCCCCTTCCCCACGTGCTAAGGTAGCTTGCAGCAACGGGCCGCCCCAGCTCCTTTACCTGTGACCACCTTCCCTCAACACTTGCCCATCAAACCTCGGGCTTAGGACGCCTCTCTGGGAAAACCCCATCCCACCCAGCATCTCCTCACGTTTCCAGTCAGTCATCCTGGGGGGAAGGTCACCCACTCCCACGTGGCCAGAGATGTCTTCCAGCCCAGCCCAATTTCCCAGAATTACCACTTGGCATAGTCCAAAGGTGGGGGTCAGGTAGGTGTTGAAGAAGGTAAGAGGAGAGACCCCCTCCCAGCACTCCCTAGAGGGAGGAGGGACTCTGGTGGGTGCAGAGGGGAGGAGGCCAACAGAACACAGAAAGTCAGCCAGGGAAAGCTTTAGCCCCGCAATCCAATTCCACTTAATATCCCATAATAAAATGCTGTCAGCATGAATTTCCCGTTCAAGTGGATTTGTTAAGAAGGCTGGGGGAGGTCAGAGGTGTATTCCTGCCCTCCTATGTGTGTGTGTACGGGGTGCCTCAGGCATGAGAGCCCCTCCTCACCCTCTCCTGCCTGTCGTCCAGACAGGAGCGGGTTTGTCACACTGGTCTGTACCTGTCAACTTTGTGATGGCTCAGGGAGGGGCCCTTGAATCCTCTGGAGGGGAGTGTGTCTCCTTTTTTCTGTTTTCTTTTTTTGTTATTTGAGTGTGTCTCCTTTGCTAAGCATCCTGCTATTAAGGCAGAGAGTGTGATTTTAATGTGGGGAATTCAGACCTGGACCCGAAGGTGAGGGTTTCCCGGGTTGGGGGGGGTATGTGTCAGAGCCCCCGAAATCCCACATGAAAGAGGAGCCACGGATCAGCCCTGAGGCAACCTCAGGGGACACAGGGCTGCTTAGTGAGAAGCCTGAAGATCTGGAGTGGCTTCAGACCTCTCGAGTGACAACTTAGGGGTGACCCAACCTAATTCCTTAAAATGGCTGCTGACCGCCCCCCTGCCTTCCAGGCTGACCCATTGCTGAGCTCTCCTGCCTTCCAGGGGCACAGGTCTGACCTCCCCAGGGTCCCTTAGTGGCCAAGCTGCCTGGGGCTATCTTGATGTCATCTTGTTGAATCCAGGGGAGCTAGGGCGGCAGGCAGCAATGAGGTCAAGGCCGTGGAGAGAGGCTGCATAAGGGTGGAGACTAGTATTATCCGCATTTTCCCGTGAATTTAGCAGGGGCCTGGGGAGTTTAAAAAATTAAACCAAGACCTCACATAGTGAGGGGCGGCCCTGGGACAGGAGCCCAGTTCTGTCTGACCCCAGAGCCCACCCCAGGGATGTGGAAAGATGCCTAAAGGCTCAGTCAGCCTTCAGGAACCCAGCCTGGACTTGGGCTCGGAGCGGGAAGCTGGGGAGTCCGCAGGAAGCTGCGGGGCACAAGTTGAGAGGATGAGGTCAGGCAGTGGCTCCTCTCCTGGGGGCTGGTGAGAGGGTGAAGAGCTGGGCAGGCGGGACCAGGGGAGGGGGGAGTGGGCCTGGGGATGAGGAGTGTAGGCCTGGGCTTCCAGCCCTTTTGTGCGCCCTTTTAATTCGTGTAAATGAGGGTTTTTAATTTGTTATTCTGGGTTTTATTTCTATTACCATCTCATTTGACTCTAAACCCTATTTCGCCCCAGCCTGGACCGAATTCCATTTGATGCATTAGGACTAATTCTCCTCCCAAAGGGTTATATGTTTTCTCCCCCACAAAAGTCGCTTATTTTGGATAAAGAGACGATTAGATTTATCTTTAATATTTTAATGGCAGCTGGGATTAGCGGGCAAACCACCCTGACCGGGGTTGTTGGCCGCGGATTAGGTTCTGATAAACTCTCACATGGGGAGCCACCCCCGTCCCACTCCACTTTCTGTTTTCCAGAAAGTGCTTTTTATTATTTTTTGTTGAAAAAAAAATTCCCTTGTCTTTGGAGCATCATAAATTCCATTTGCTGTTTTCTATTAAATCAAGTTGATTAAATTCGTTGTGACTCCTTTGCACATAGATCTTTTTAATTTTAACGTCTCCAGCAAAAAATCTTTAATGGTGCAATTCGAAATGGCTGCAATATACAGTACAGGCCTTGATAAAACAGATGGAAATGAGGTTCTGCCAGGGAGGGGCGCCGTCAGGAGGGGTAGCCTCAGGAGCAGGCACAGGCCTCCAGGAGAAGGCAGGGGATGATTCTGAGTCAGGCCGGAGAGGCCCGGGTCCTAATCCCTGTTCTGCCGCTTCCTAGCTTCAGGGCCTTGGCCGGTGCTTGCTTTGTGGGCGGTAACCTTGGCCGATGCTTAATGGCGTGCTTGCCATGTGTCTGGTGCTGTGCATGCATTGTCAGTAATCCTTACGAGGAGTCTCACGGAGGCCCTTTGCTCAAGGTCACACAGCAAGTTGGTGGCAGAGGTTGAGTCCAGGTTGTCTTTGGTCAGAAGAGCCTCATCTCACCTCTTGGCGCCTCCGTTTCCTCATCAGTGAAATGGGGGCGATCAGTTGGGCCCTGGCTCTCAGATGCTTGGAAAGATGAGATGTGGTCCACTTTGGGAATTTTACAGGGCTGGGCTCTCCTGAGGATGGGGCCAGGGGCGGCAAGGCTGGCCCCTCAGGGGCCCAGCGGCCCCGCATCACTGTGAAGAGCCGAGTTTTGAGACTCTGGGAAACTTCCCTAAACTCCGGGGCTGGGGAGAGACACACAGAGGCTGGGCTCGCCCTCCCACCAACAACCAGCCCTCCAGCCTCCCACCTCAGGCTTTTCTCTCCGGCCCTCCGGCTCTAATCCTGACCTCATCAAGTCCTCGGAAGGGTTGATCCACAGGAGCAAATCCCTCATTCGGAGGGACAAAATCAGCTTAATTTGCAGCAATTTGAAGCAGGTCTTTGCCAGGATTTGAATATCAAATTATCCCACTGCCCAGGCTGGCCTGGGAGGCCTCCTGCTGCAGTATGGACGGATATGTTCTGGGCTCCACCAGGGAGGTTGTCCTGGGCTGGGTATGTGTGGAGTAGGGGCTCGATGGGATGTCAGAGGGTGCTGGGCAAGGTGAGGTCACAGTCAGCCCTGTTCTCGGAGGGCACTGCAGCTCCCAGGCCTGGAGGATGGAATGGCGGTGGAAACCGCCTGTTCATGAGACTTACCTAAGGTCTTGTCAAATATACAGATTCCCAGGCCCCTCCCCACACATAAGGAATCAAGACGTTCATAACTGGGAATGTTTGAAAATTTCTGGAGCAGCTCAGTTAGCCATTCAGCAAACACTTACTGTGCATATACCTTACGCCTCCTTATGTTCTGAGGAAATCAACCTTTTCTGGCATCTACCCCATCCGTTCCCAGCCTCTGGCACTGCAGACCGTGCTCCCTTTGTCGTCTGCTCCTTGATGGCCATAAGTCAGCTGCTGCAGAGGACTCTTCAGCTTTCCCTCCCTGGTCAGCATGCCTGTTTCCTCCAGGGGCTTGGCCCCTTCATGCAAGCTCAGGCCTGGCAGACATCCTCTGAAGTTGACCACGTGGGACACATGGCCCAGACCTGAACCATGAGGTCAGACCCCTTTCATGGGTGTGTTGCTCCCCGCAAAGCTGTGAGCCTCTTTGGGAAGGGCTGGGACTCTGGGTCTGACACTGAACAGATCCTCCATCCATGGTGGGAGAAATGTGCTGGTCCTGCCCAACGTGTGCCCCCTTGGAACTTTCAGTGTGAAAGCAGCAGCCAGGACTGCTGAGATAGCCCCGTGCAGGCTTGTCTGTCCATCCAACCCCATCAACAGAGACGAGAAGTCCAGTCCTGTTTTCAGAGATCCCACCACTGGCAAGAAAACCAAACAGTGTGACATGCACTGCAACACCCACAAGTGCTTACTAATTGCTCACTATGTACCCTGCACAGTTGTAAGTGCTTTTCTCTATTCACCCATGTCATCCTCATAAAAACCCTATGAGGGGGACTTCCCTGGCAGTCCAGTGGTTAAGACTCCGTGCTTCCAATGCAGGGGGCACGGGTTCGATCTCTGGTCAGAAAACTAAGATCTCACATGCCGCGTGGCGTGACCAATTTAAAAAAAAAATAAACCCTATGAGGTAGGAAATATTAAATACATCCATTGTATAGATGAGGAAACTGAGGCACAGTATAAGAGACCTTGGGAGGAACCCAAGGTCCTGCAGTCAGAAGTAGTGGACCTGGGGTTCATATACAGGCAGTCTGACTCCGAGCTCTCTGTCTATCCATCCATTTTAATCTAAAACTATTTGTCTATGTATATTACTTCTCCATAAGTGGTTTGCCTTATTTATTTATTTATTTATCTATCTATCTATCTATTTATTTATTTATTTATTGGCTGAGCTGTGTTGTTTGCAGGATCTCAGTTCCCTGACCAGGGATTGAACCCGGGCCATGGTAGTGAAAGCCCAGAATCTTAACCACTAGGCCACTAGGGAAATCCTGTGACTTACCTTATTTTTTTTTCATCTTCAATATTTTTTATTGTAAAAACCATCAGAGTTTCAAATGAATTTAAAAACTTTCAAAATATTATTTAATGAAAATGTCTCATATTGTTGTGTATAGGGTATATCAACATTTACTATTCATCTGTCATATTTAATGAAAAACACCATTATTGTATGCTTGAAAAAAATCTTCAAACCCATTCTCTAGTGAGTGTCCATCATAATTTAAAGGGTATTTTCTCCACTCAAAAAAAAAAAAATCTATGTAAGGCTATAATCGTTAAGAACCAAAGCAATACCTAGTTACATGCTTTACATAGTCCTATGAAAAAATAATTAAATTGTTCCTAATCCCTGATGCAAGGCACTTCAAAGCACCTGCACAAAACATCCATGTAAACAGCAGTACAGAATGTGATTTAAATAACATGAATGACTTTTGCACAGCTTTACCTAGACTAAAGGAAAAATAAAATCCATCATATCTACAGCTAAAAAAGCATGTTAAGATTCACAACAATAATTTGTATCTCTTATTACAAAAACAACAGGCTATATAACCTTTTAGAAAAAAAACAAAACCTCATAAATATTTTCATATCAAGAAACAGCATGCTCCCTGGGTAGGTATAAAATCAGAATATTCAGAGGTGATCAGAAGTAAATGCAAGAGAAGTCTGATTAATTATGTGGTGATTAAATGTTATCAATATGTTTTAGTAATTGTTTACTTTTCAGGTTGAATAGAACATACTTGGATTCATGTATAATGATTGAGGCAAAACTGTTCCAAAATTGATGCTTTTATTTAGACACAAAACGCTTGTAATTTGGTAACAACTATAATACATACTTCATGAAAAAATTAGAGGTCCTGGACATTTGTCAATTAAAAAAAAAAAAAATTAAAAAAAAAAGTAAATGCAACTGGCATTTCTAAATACCCAGCTTTGATATCCACCAGGCCTGGTAGTCTGGACTATTTGTAGCACCATGGAAAATGCATTAGAAAATCACAAAGATACATTACTTCAAAGTAACCTGGCCACGAGGTTCACTTAGTCCACAGTAACAAATAGCAATGATGAAGAGAAAGAATTTTTTTAAATTACTGGCTTATTCGATTTACCTAGCAAGAAAAATCCTGTATTATTTATTTTAGTACATCTCATGTATATAAAGCACCAGTTTAAATAAGATTATCAAACACCTCCAGCCTCTTGTTACTCAACCTGAAAGTTCGTTTCTCATCATTTCCATGTTACATGCTTAAAGCCAAGGAGGATAAAATTTGAATGGTGATAGATACTGAGAGAGAAATTCAGTTCCTTCCCTATCAAATGTATGTCTCTCAAGTAAAACACAGATGAAGTAGCAAAATTTAAAAGGTCTTCTGCACTCTCTGGAACTTACCATCCCAGCAGAATAGTTTCTGCCTACTAGAGGACCAGCACATGGGGGTGAGAGGGCCAAAGCCAGGGCTCACGGCCCTGAAAGGTAAGGCTGGGTTAGCCTTGCTGCTGCAAGGCCATACTCTCCAATTCTACTACCAAGCAACTCTCACAGACACTCACCACTGGTAAAGCAAGGAGGTCTGAGTGTGAATACAACTAAGGAAGCCCATCAAACACCACTAAAAACTACCAAATGAGACTCCACGGAGGGTTAACCTCACAGATGAAAATCAGCACATTTGCCTCTTTACCAATGGGAATCTTATCATTAGCATGCCCTTCTTAACGTATGAAAGGGATAACGGTGCAGCCAAGTTTATGAACAGTTAATAATCAAGTGTAAATATGCAGACTCTTGCATTTTTAAATTACAGGTTAAAAGTGACTCCCAAAAGAAAATCAATTTCTTCATAAATGAAAGATAGTTTATAAAAAGCTGGAATGATGATTAATTCCAATACAAAAACTCATACACAAAAAACTCTACTTTCTCCTTCCAAACTACTTAGGTCTGTACAGTTGATTCTACTGTACCATGATTACATCACCAGAGTAAAATATGAATAAAATACTTCAGTTAAGAAACCAAGGGCCACTTCTTGACAACTGCATTGAAACTGCAGCATTTAAGCAGGGCTGAGAAACACCATCCTTAAGCATGGTTTCCTTCTTCCTGTTCTTGCATCGCACAGTGATTATTAAAGGAAGGAATCTGGTCTGTAAATGACTGGGTCATCCACTGCCCATTTGGAATGTCACTGAAAGTTGATTCTCCACTGTCAGCTGCCAGCCCATTTGAAGAGAAGCTGCAAGGTTCACTACTGCACGGATTTTCACCATAAGCACCACCGCACGCTGCTTCATAACCCAGATCATATTTTTCTTCCTTCACAGCCATCTTCTTCGCATCCTCTTGGGCTAGCTGCAGGTCGAATGTATATTGCACCTCTTGAATGTCTGTGTTTCGTTCAATGCCTTTCAACTGATCTCTTAAGTCCTTCAGCTTAATGTAGTAATGAACTTTGTCCTGGGCTCGAGGAAACTGAGCACATCTTGCACAGGATGATGGCATAACATAGCAGAGAGTTTCTGTGTCTGGGATCTTATGCAGTTGAAGTCCAAATTCTAAGTTCTTAACTTTTACTCCAAAAACTTCCTTACTAAAAATTTCATAAATACAGTTTCCATTAAACACTGTTATTCATGGCTGATATTTCTGTAATTTCTGCACTAGAATACGTCCTCCTTCACAAAATTCTTTACCGGAAAGATCCTTGCTGCCTGGTGTTATCCTTTCCACCATATTGGTAAATCCAATATCCTATTTCCCTGGTGAAGTATGATCATCCATGTGATTCAGTTGGACCTCACTCAGCCCTGATATAAACAGACACTTCCAAAAATGGTTTCCAGGTCCAGGGTAATGATGCCCTTTGTAAGCAGCCATTAGTCCTGGGTTTATGCCAATAATCACAATGTCCAGATTGAAGGTCAAAATGTCCGGTAGAGTCTTGGTCAAAAGTTCAGCTTCTGAAACACTATTGAACCGGTCTACTTTTCACTTTAAACGTGTCTGTAATTTTTTCTTGCTTTTCTTTTGATTTTGTGGACTTGCCAGATTTTTTGGCCTCAGCAGGTTTTTTGGGTTCCACTGGTGTTTTTGGTTCTGTTGTTCTGGGTTTTCCTTTCCTTCCTTTTGGAGTCTCTTGTGTGGGTTCCTGAGCAGGAGCTGGGGCTGGAACTTCTGCTGGCATTTCTTGTTCATTCATAACTGCCATATTAGGAACTTCAGTCATCTTTTGTTGGAATGGAAACGTATAAAAAGCTTGCGCTTGCTGGAGGGAATAGCTGCCTGCGTCCTCCGCTTCCATTCCCTGCTGCCGATAGCGCGCGCAAGTACTCTTGCCGGGCAAGCGAGCCACTGGCCTCTCCAGTACCGCGGCCCACGCTCGTATTGCGGTAGGGTAATAACCAGACACTTACACTCGATTGCTGGCAGAACTGGGACAGCGGCTGGCGCTCAAGCTCCTCCCCCAAGTTTCTAGTCCCCCCCTCCCCCCCCCCCCGCCCCCCAGGCCAGACCCACCCTCCTCCCGGAGCTTCTGTCTGTCCTGAGCCCGACTTACCTTATTTTTAAAGGCATAATCGCAGTGTACCTTGGGAGCACAGAACCCACACTAGGGCAATCACAGACGGCTTTCTGGAGGAGGTATCTTTATTTATTCAATGATGTTGTTGAGCAAAAATTGTGTACCTGGCACTGGTGGCGTAAAGATAAAAAGCTGGTCCCTGCCCTTGAGGAACTCACAAACAGGAACACAAATGCCCCATAAGCAGATGGACACCATAAGCAGGTGGACAAATATGGGAGCACTCGGGAGACCCCAAAGCTGGGGAGATCAGGGCAGGCTTCCTGGAGGAGGTGCACATGAGCTGAGGCTGAACGGATGACTGTGAATCTCGGAGACATGTCCTTGCCACTACATCCAGTCATTCACCTGAGGGCAAGGGGGCCCAGAGATCCTGCTGGGCACTCACACACTCTTTGTTTCAGCCAGTCTCTCCTCCATGGAGCCTTCCTGGTGCAACCAACCCCAGTCCCTTCTCTACCACTTACCCCAGACAGCCAGGTCCCCTTCTGGGGAGGTCTGCATCCCCAGCTGCTGTGTGTTCCTAGGAGGCACCAGACTCTTGAACCCCCAGTTCTTACGCCAGCAGGGGCTGGGCAGGCTCTATTGTGGAGGCAGTGGCTGCCTTGGGAAAGCCCAGTGGTTTGCTTTCAGGGCGTCTAGACTTTAGAGCAAGAAGGGGCCCCAGAAACTACCCAACCCACTTAGAAGGACGGAGCAAGGCCCAGGGAAGTAACAGGAGTTGCCTGGGACTCAGATTCCCAGCTCCCAGTGCCCTGATCTCTCTGGGGTGGTCTGGCCCCACCTGGGCTCTCCCCTAACCCTCATCCTCATGCCTGCCTTGCCTGATGATGGCCAGGGTAGCCTTTCCTGAATAACGATGGTATTGGCTCAGATTAAGGGCAACTAGCTGGCTCTTGGCTTTTCCTTTTTATATAACAACTAATCTCCTTCTAATCAGCCATTATTAAATTATATCCCGTTTTTAATTCATTCACAGATCACAGTTGGGACAGCTGGATGGATAATTGGGGAGAGATAATTTATGTAAATGAGGAGCAGCAGAAGGTAGGAGAGAGGGAGGCTGAGGGCCAAAGGGGGCCCCTCCTGTGCCCAGGCTGGGGAGGGGGCAGTGACCTGGCCTGGCCTGCCCTGGAAACAGGAGGCTGGGGACATTGGGGGGATTGGGGCCTGTAATGGAACCTCAGGGTTCCTGACTGGTTGTCCCTTAGCATCGCCTTGAATGCTTCTGGCAAATGGGAAGCCCATTACCTTTTGGGGGGTGGGCAGCTCTCAAACATCATCTCTCATTGAAGTGGATCCTGAAAAGCAGTAGAATACCGCAAAGAATTCTGGAGTCAGAGCTGTGTTTGATTCCAGCTCCACCACTTCATAGATGCCTTTTGTTTTTTGGGGTTTTTTTGGCTGTCCCACACGGCTTATGGGATCTTAGTTCTCCGACCAGGGATCAAACCCGTTACCTCAGCAGTGAAAGTTCAGAGACCTAACCACTGGACCGCCAGGGAATTCCCAGCTGTCTCTTAACTTTAGTTTCCAACCTGCAAAATGGGGGTATGGATAGTACCTACCTCATGAGGGGATGGAGAGGCTTAACCTAGCATACAGGAAGAGCCCAATACCCAGTGTACACAGTGGCTCCTATCACTAGTGTGAGGACAGAGTACCTGAGTCGTATCTACCTCCCTCTAACATCTGCCCCCAGGCCATGGAGCTGCCTTCTGGTAACAGAATACATCCACTCCCCTTGCATAGCTGACATATCCGTCCCACTGCTGGTAATTACATCAGCAACTGACACCTTGGGGGCTTCCCTCGTGCCAGGTGCTGCACTAAACACTTATTATATGGCATCTCACCGTATCATCAGATCAACACCATTTTACAGATGAAAACACTGTGGACCCAAGCTCTCACCTGATGATTCCTTCAACAGAAACTAAAACAGAAGCCTGCTTAGGAAGGGAAAGGAGGCTCACAAAACCTGGAGCCCAGCTGGAGGCCATTTTGGGAAGGCGGCTTAGGGACAGGCAGACAGGGGCAAGGCTGGCAGGGGAGGCAGGTGGAGGAGGTCGGACCTCCACAGGAATCGGGCATGGGTGGGCACAGGCGGCTGATAGGGCCTGAGGGGGTGAGGTCTGCAGGAGACTGAGGTTGGCAGGGGCCCATGGTAGGGCCTTGGACCGTTCCCAGAGGGAGGCAGGGGATTAGGGAGGGTGGTCCCAGAGGGTCCAGGAGAGTAATGGGATTAGCCCTCAGGCAGTGAGTGAAAGTTCTTAGCGTGTGGGGTCTCTGGCCTCCCACCCGAGGCTGCAGCTGTCACCCATCCACAGGAGAGAGTCACCAGCATCTGCCCCCGCCACTCCCCCCTGGGGCAGGCTGGCACCCTCCGTCCCCCGCCCAGGCTCTCCTGCTGTGCTCGTCTGTCAAGGCGCTGGCCTCCCAGTGTAGCCTCCTGCCTACCCTTGACAGACTGGGCCACCCCCACACAGTGTATATACCCTACCTAGCGCTGCCCTGTGCCTCGGTTTTCCCACCTGGATAGAAGGCTACAGTGAGGGGGTTTGAGACCCTTTGAGGGAGAACCCCTGAGGCAAGGAGGTCAGAACCAGGCCCCCTGGGCATCTCGTTCTGCCAAACGTTAGCTGTGTCACCTTGGGCATGACTGTTACCCTCTTTGGGTCCTAATTTATAAAATGGGAGCCGAAGCACACGAGGGTTTTCAGAGGGTTGGGTAGGGGGGCTGAGCATGGGCCCCTCGGTGAAGTTCAGGGTGCTGGGCACCTGCACGAGGTCGGGGCGGCAGAGGGCAGCGGGCTTGAGGCCTGAGGACTGGAAGGGGCCCGGGCTTGCCGGAGCCTCGCCTGGAGAAGCCTGATCTGCGGTGAAGGGCCGGGCCTGGGAGTAACGGCCGGGCGCCGTGGGGCCGCTCGCGGCTCCCTCTAGTGGTGAAGGCGCGGATAGCCCTGGGAAGGCCGCCGACGCGGGAGGCAGCGCTGGGGTCGCGGGGGTCCTGTGAGCCCGCGCCCAGTCCGCCTTCCTAGGAGGCATCAAGGGGAGGGATGCCAAGGGTCCTAAGAGGCTTCCCCTGCTAACCAGTGCCTGACATCCATCGTTAGAACGTCTTTCCTTCAGCTTGTATGTCAGCCTGTTAAAATGAAATTACCTCCCAGGAGGGAGGACACGGCTGGACGTCTTACCCACTGCTGACCCAGCAGACCCGGGAGGTATTCGCCCAGTGTGGGCAGCGAGTGCCAACCAGCCCGGTGCCTGCGTGGGGCTTGGAAGAACCTGAGGTGATAGTCTGTGACCGGGCACGAGTCATACCTTTTCTAGCCTCGGTTGCCCCCTGGTAAACTGACAGGGTGGGACTAGGCCAGTAGTTCCACCATTTTCATCTCAAACAACCCCTTGAAAATGTAAAACAATTCACATATTCCCTCAGGGAAGTACGTTTACTTCCCTCGTTTGACTAAGGAACCTACATAATGACCCAGCACTATTAGGCAGTCAGCAAGGCTTTTGCATGAAGTGATACTTTGTTAATCTCAACATCTGTATGTTTTAAAATTACTTTAAAATAAACATTTTTAGAACAGGTTTAAACGTGCAGAAAAGTTGTGAAGATTGTACAGAGCTCTCATAAACCCCACACCCAAATGCCCCCATTATCAACATCTGACATTAGTATGGTGTACCTTTTTTGTTTTGTTTTGATTTGTTGCTGCGCTGCACGGCTTGTGGGATCTCAGTTCCCTGACTAGGGATTGAACCCTGCCTGGCATTAAAAGCCCGGAATCCTAACCACTAGGCCACCAGGGAACTCCCTAGTATGGTAAACTTGTTAATGAACCAAGATTGATACTTTAATAGCTGAAGTCTGTGCTTTATTCATATGTCCTTTGTTTTCACTTTATATCTTTTTTCTGTCCCAGAAGATCATAGGACATCAAGTCATCATGTCTCGTTAGCCTCCTTTTGGCTGTGATGATTTTGCATAACTTAAAAAAAAAAAAAGTACACATTCAGGCAATGGAATACTATGGGGCTGTTATTACACATTTTGAGCTGGAACAATCTCCAAGACAATATTAGTATGAAAAGGAAGCTGCAGAACAGTATATTTTACTGCCACTTGTGAAAGAGAAAAGATATGTATATAAAACTATTTTTTTTAATCTCTGGAAGGGTATCTGAAAAACTGGTTGCTGGCTGATTGTGGGGAAGGAAATCAGAAGGCTGGAGAACAGGGTTGTGAGGGAAGCCTACATTTTATTCTATATCCCTTTGTATTTGTTTGGTTTTAAAACTGTGTTTATGTACTATCTAGCTTGATAAACATGAATGTAAACATTAAACATAACAGTACGTACAGGTGTAATGTATTCATTGTCTCTCTCACACACTGGGCTTCTGCACTGTTTGTGTAATAAAACCATCTACCAGCCCCCAGTTCTGTGGGAGTATCCCTGGAGTTGGGTGCTCCTGTGACTCCACTGGAACCACTGCCTTGGCTGGTCTGTAAGATGCCTTTCCACCTGGGTGCTGGGGCTCCTCTGGCTGTTCCAGGCTGGTATATATCAGGGTGCTTTGGGGTGGGGAACTCTTGGTGGGGTGCAGGTACAGATACCTGAACTTGCTTAAGTAAGAAAGGACCACAAGGATGTGAGGGCCTTGTGGGATCTGAGATAGGGCGGGCCCCAGAAAGATGGGAACCACGGCTTCTCCTGAGTGCTGCTGCTTCCTTCTCCTCCCTGCAGCCTGGCTATGATCCTCAGTCCCACGGCCACCCTTCAGCTCCCAAACTTATGTCTCCTCCACTTAAGCCCAGATGGAAATCTTAGTCTCAGATCCAAATTTTCCAGTGGGATAAATATGTCTGAGCTTAAAGCAAGTTCCTGCATCCATGTACACAGCAGTATGTGGTAGGGAGAAACAAATTACATTCTGCACTATTTCACAAGCTTTGCTGGGCACTTGTTCCAGTCTAGGTGCTCTGGGGTACAGAGGGAGAGAAGCAGGCCGTTCTCCGGGAAGGTAGACCACAGAACAGTATGATTTCACTGGTTTTAGGAAGGCCCACTCCCCCGATACTTCCCTTTCCTTCTGGAGCCGCACAAGCAGCTTCATTTGGTTAAATTATGGATTCGATGGCTGTGGAGTTCAGTTCCCCTAGAAGTGGTCAGAATTTAGGTAAGTCTTCCCAGGGGTCCCCAAATCCCTACTAGAAAGGCCTTATTTGAAGGCCCTCTGAGATCCTGCTCTTCCTCACTGCGCAGTGAGCATTTGCTGTGGCTGGTCTCGAGTACTCAGGAAATCTCTATTTGCTGAACTCTCCATATCCTTTGCATGCCTCTGGACCTTCACATCCCTTCATCTGGAATACATTGCTTCTTTCAAGCCTCAGCTCCAGTTTCCCTTTCCCTGGGAGGCCTCACCTGCCCAGGCCCAGATGGAGGTAGCACACACCTGGCCCCCCGCTTCCCATCCCCACCTCCATCCCAGGGCACAGACCTGATCTCTCCTCGTGGACAGGAGTCAGAGGTACAGGCACCCACATCCGGCTTTGCCACTTCTGCCAGCATACCGTAGGTACATAATAAATCCTAGCCCCCTTCTGTTCCTCACATCTCTAGTGCACGCATTAATGATTTGTGTTTATCCAACCATCTCCCCTTTACACTGCGAGCTTTAATTAGTAGGCACAATAAATGTTTGCTAAATGACTGAGTGATTTAAACAGGGAGAGGGAAGATACTTCCAAGCTTTCAGACGCGAGACTGAGGACCTCCATTGCCCCAGGAGGCAGGGAGAGGGTGTCCTGTGCCAGGATTGAGATGGGGGGGTACAGATGAGAAATCTGGTGGGTTGATTACAGGGAATGGTTGGAGTGGGGGAGGGGTCAGACCAGGCCTGTGTGTGGAGGCATTCGACCATCAGTGGGGGCAAAGATCTACCCAGCCGGCCCCCAGCCTCACCCTGCCCTGTGCTAAGAAAAGTGGGTACCAGTTCAGCCTCCAGGACCATGGCCAGGGCATGAGCTCAGTGCCTGGGGGCTGCCGGGAGACAACTTCTTCTCTAGGCTCTGCAGCCCCAAGACCCAAGGGGAGAGGGGTCCTTATGTGCTCTCTTCTTCCTGGTCGCTAGTCAGAGACTTGTGGTCCCCTCATCTGAGCTCCATGTGGCACCCAGGGCTCGTTGGATGCAGCCTCAAAGGTGCTGGGAGATGCGAAGGGGTGGAGAGGAGGTTGTAGCCGGGACATCTCAGAATCCAGCACCCAGCATGTCTTCAGCAGCGCACTCACATTTACCAGGGATGCACTGCAGCCTGGGGGCTCAGAATCTGGGGACAAAGTACATAGCTTGAGCGGTTCACCCACCTCCACCATCACTACTACTAAATCCACCGAACACTGACAGCGTGGCATGTGCTTCACAGGCACAATCTCATTTAATCCTCACAAAGGCCTGATAAGAGCTCTTAAGAAGTTATTCTCATTGTTTGCAATGATGGAAAGTGTGGCTCACAGAAGTGAAGTCACTTTCCGGGGTCACAGAGCTCACAAGCGGCAGGGCCAGGATTGGAAGCCAGGCTGCCCGTCTGCACAGGCCTGAACTCTCGGCCATGACCTAGCCTCCACTCTGCCCAGCTCTGAGCCCAGCCCCCGCCCCGGCTCCGATGAGCGCCAGGAGCTGGTCCCTTGGACCTGCCTCCATCCCCTTCGCCACGACCTTCCTCTGCCCGGCCACACAGCTCTCACTGCCCCACTTCCCTGAAGAAGTCCCACCTACCTCCAAGCTCTGCACCTCCCTTCACGAAGCGCCGTCCACCCCGCTGCCCAGGAGGTCCCCGGGTCCCGGTGTCTAGGGACAGCGGTGGGCAGAGGGGCCCAGTGCTGCACGGTGGGGAGACAGGAGCGATGCACAGCGCTGATCCTAACCAAGTTTGCCAGCCCGGCTTTTCTCAGGGCTCCCACACAATGGTCTGCTTTGTGCCCACCTGCCGACAATGCTTAATTAGGCGAGGAGTTGATTAATTTGAGGTAATTGACAGCTAATTAGAGGCCCACAGGCTCATTAACTTGACATCTTGTCTTCGTGAATTGGCTGAGCAGGGTCAGGTGACGGAAGCCGTTGCTTTCTCCCTCCCCAGCCCTGAAGGCCAAGGTGATCACCTGGGGGCGGGATGGGCCGACCCAGCAGGTCAGGTAAGGTGGTCCCAAGGCCAAGAATACAGGAAACCAAGGCACTGGTTTCCTGGTGAAGGAGGGTCACAGAGAGAGGTGTGGGCCTTGACCCCAGGAAGGAGGGAGTGAGCAGGAGTAGAGGGCTCATGGGCACAGAGGCAAAGACACTGAAGAGAGGTGGATGGCTATTAACAGGGAGAGGGGAGCACCTGGTGTCCATGCAGGGAGGAGGGGCAAGGGAGGGGGGTGTGGGGAAGCCTACTGGTTCCCCAAGAAGCCCAGGCTTTGAAGTGAGATAGACCTGGGGCTAAATCCCAGCTCTGCTACTAACCAGCTAGGTGACCATGAACGAGTTAGTTAAATCACTAAGTCTCAGGCTTCTCATCTGTAAAATGGGAATAATAGTAGCTACCTCACGAGAGTGTTGCAAAGAGTCCATGAGGCATGAGACATTGAATTAAAGGATTTAGGCCAGTACTTGGGGGCCTGGTGAATGCTCGGGCAGATGCCAACCACTCTTGGCAGCAAGAAGGAGTGACAAGAAGGAAAGGTAAGTGGGTGGGATGGGTGGTGGGGAGGCAATGGAGCCCCCTCCCAAGAGAAGCCACTGTTATTCTGCAGGAGACCTGTATGCCTGGTAACAGCACTGTTGAGGTGGTGGGGAAAAGACCATTTTAAGGGGGCAATTCAGCAATATATATTACATTATATATATATATAATATTAGAATTAAAAATGCACATGGCCTTTGAGCAAGCAGTTCCCTCACCAGGCATCTATTCTAAGGATATATCTGTACACGCACAAAGATTTAAATACAAGGATGTTTGTTCATCACAACATAGTTTGTAGTAGCAGAAGGTTGGAAGCAACCTAAATGTCCATCATAGGCGCTGGCTAAATGAATTATGGTACATCCATACAGTGGGATAATGTGTAGCTGTGAAATCTGTACGTACCAATCTGAACAAGATCCAAGAAAAATTAAGTGGGAAAACAAGATGTAGGACAGGGTGTAGCTCCCACAAGCTGGTAACCAGTAGCCTGAGAGTCAGAGGATGGGAAGAAGATGTTATTTTTCACAGTGTGCTTATTTTATTTTAATTATTTTTAAATTATTTATTTTTACAATGTGCTTATTTTAAGTATGGTTTGTATTTATCTTTCCAAAAAGCATTGTAAAATTAAAAAGCAATAGAACTTTTTTTTCCAAATGAATTCTAACTTGAAATCTGAATTCATAGGCAGAGTGACTCTCGTTGAACTGGGGGTAGGAGTCCAATCCTACTTAGTTCCTTCCTTCCCTCCCGCAATGGTTCCAAGAGGGTTTGAAGATGATCAGTCTAGTGCCAAATACAACTTTCTATGATGATGGAAATGTATGTAGTTCTGCACTGCCCAATATGGTAGTCAGTAGCCATGTGTGGCTACTGAGCTCTTTAAATGTGACTAGAGTAATGAACTGAATTTTAAGTTTTATTTATTTTTAAGTTAAATGGAATTTATGTGGCTAATGGCTACCTATTTGGATAGCACAGAAATCTCTTCGAGGAACCAAACAGTCCAGCCATCCCAGCCTCCACCTAAGGGAATTACCAAACCCAGAGAGACTACCATCAGCAGCACTGATAACTCCAGTTACCTACAGTATAGACACAGCCTCTTTGCTAGGAGTGGATGGTGCTAGGAAACTTGGTTATAGAGACAACTGGAGGTCTTTTCTGGCAGTATTGGAACTGCACTGGATGGAAGCAAGTCAGGGATGCCAGTAGCTGACCTGGAATGCGATTTCTTTTAGGAAAGGTCACCTGAATAACCCATGTGTCAAAAAGCACATCTTTGGCTTTGAGCTCAGTGGTCAGTTCCAGCTGGGGAGAATTATATAACGCCGCAGGTGACAGGAGGCCATGGATTCAGGCATCCAGTTGGCAGTGGTGCACTGAGAGCCTAAGACGTGTCAGGCTCTGGAGCAACAGGGAAGCACAGACTAGTTCCTGGCCCTGAAGCAGCCCACAGTCTCAGGACTGAATTCACAGAGCGGGGTGTTGAGAATGATGCTCCCTCACAAAAGAGTCAAGCACTGAGATGTCAGGGACCCTTGGAGCTTGACTGACAGCCCGCCCCCACAACAAAGTCACAGAGTGAGGGCCCAGACCACAGCCCCTAGGCCCTTATGCTCAGTTGCTGGTGGAGCGTGGAAGGCAGCTGCCAAAGCAACACGTTGACCATCCTCTATCCTTCCTTCTGACCATAGCCCGGAAGCCAGATGATTCTCCTGTGTTATTGCCCCAAATCACCTCCATGGGGCTGTGGTAGCTTTCGTCAATTTCCCTTTAGAGGCTCAGAGGACCCTAAATTCACTTGTTTAAATTGAGGCATAGTTTACACACAGTAAAGCACATAACTATCTTTTTAAAGTTAATTAATTAATTTATTATTTATTTTTGGCTGTGTTGGGTCTTTGTTGCTGCGTGTGGGCTTTCTTTAGTTGTGGCGAGCGGGGGCTACTCTTCGTTGTGGTGCGCGGGCTTCTCATTGCGGTGGCTTCTCTTGTTGCGGAGCACGGGCTCTAGGCAAGCGGGCTCAGTAGTTGTGGCTCGCAGGCTCTAGAGCGCAGGCTCAGTAGCTGTGGCACACGGGCTTAGTTGCTCTGCGGCATGTGGGATCTTCCTGAACCAGGGCTCGAACCCGTGTCCTCTGAATTGGCAGGCAGGTTCTTAACCTCTGCACCACCAGGGAAGTCCCAAGCACATAACTATTCAATGTACAGCTTGATGAATGTTCACACACACACACACACACACACACACACACACACTCACACATCTACTCCTGTGTAACCACTACTCAGATCAAATAGAGAATATTTCCAACACCCTAGAAGGCTCCTCGTGCCCCTTCCCAGTCAATACCCAAGGTAACCACTATTCTGACCTCTCCCACCCTAGGTTAGTTTTACCTGTTCTAGAACTTCATACAAGTGGAATCATACAGTATGCACTTCTGTGCCTGCCTTAATTGGCTCCTCATTCTTGTTTGTGAGATCCATCCATGTTATTCTGAGGCAGTACAGTAGTTTGTTCTTTACTGCCAATGGCATTCCATTGTAGGAATATATGACAATTTATTTCTTCATTCTCCTATTGATGGACATTTGGATTTCTGCCAATTTTTGACTCATATGAATAAAGTCGCTGCCAACATTCTTGCTTTTTTGGTGGAAGTCAGCACTCACTTCCGTTGGATGTATCCCTGGGAGTGGAATTAACAAAGCCTGTGTATTTCTGAAGGTCACAAGGACTTGGTGACTCCACAGTCACAGCAGTGGGGCTCTGAGGTAGGGGTGGGGAGTCAGCTTTAGAGTCCTCTTGGGAAACTATGTGCCCCCACTGGCTGTGGAGGGGAAAGTAGCTCATATCAGAAAAGAAGGAGGCAGGGAGAAAGCCAAGCAAAGAACCACAACATGGTTTTCAAATCAAGGCCATATGACAATGACATCAAAAGTGTGTCTACATGAATGGAGGCTGGGAGGACAGGTGAGCCTAGGAAAACAGAAGTCTTTGTTTTGGAGGGTGGAGCAGGTATAAGGAAGAGGCAAGAACAACTAAAGGTCCCAGAGGATTTTTGTTTAATTTACCCCATAGAAAATAAATTTCTTTTAATTTCCTCCTTGGTAACCCAAATATCATGTTTGCCTCAAACAGGCTATAAAGCTCAGTACTTGCCCGCTAGAACATATCTAGCCCTGCAGAAGGCTCCCTCCACTTCCTTCCTAGCAAGTCTCCTGACACAAGTAACCACTCTTCCGATTTCTATCATCATAAACTCATTTGTGCCTATTTTTAAACTTTCTTTACATGGAGTCTGACAGTTTATGTCAACATCTACTGGGCATTTATTATGTGTCAAACACACTGCTAATACAACCATTGCTAGTATTAGCAAGGGTACCTCATTTGATCCTTCTAACAACTTGGTGAAGTCAATATGTTCCCCCTTCAACTGGAGAACAAACCAAGTTCAACAAGGCTAAGAATCCTACCCGAGGCCACAAAGCTATCAAGTAGCAGAGGCTGGATTCAAACTAGAGTGACCAACCATCCCATTAGCTGGACTGTCCCCTGTCCCAGGAAACCCCAGGCTAACCCCTGGACGGTTAGCCACCCTAGTCCAAACCTGATTGGAGTCTTAACCATAAGGCTGGGCTCTCTTCCTTTGGCTTAAGATTTCACCAGACAGTGCCTATGCTGTTAGCACAATCTCATGGGGGAATGTTTGTCTCAAAAAACCTCTGTGATATCAGGATTTTACCTGGTTTTCTTTGTTTCTTTTTTTGGTTTTGTTCCATTCTGAAGAAAGATTTCATTGAAAGTAGATCTGGGTTGGGTAAAAACAAAATTATTCATATTAAAAGAGAATTCTAGCATATCAATCCACCAAAGAAGGTTGTTTTTTGTTGTTGTTGTTTTTTCCCAGCATCCATGCACTGAAAAAGAATTTTAAGACAGTCCCTGACTTCAAGAAGTTTATAATTTACTTGGGGAAGTTAAGAGGAAAACACAATGAATAAAATTAGAGGGTAACCAACAGTAATAATAATCACTCACCTCTGACTGCTTACTTACTATGTGCCAGAGGCCTTACCTTATATATTCTATCTCATTTAATCCTCTCAATACAGCTATGAGATACGTACCGCAGTTATACCCAGGCTTGGTGAGGTTAAGTGATTTGCTCAAGGGAAAAAAATCATTGAACTGTATGTATGTATCCTTAAGACTTTTGCACTTAATATAAGTGAGTTATACCTCCAAGCCATGTTTATTGAATGGGAAACCACTGAAGATGGGGGAAGATTTTCTTTCCTCTGCTTTTGAATATCCCGTTCCCAATAATTTTGGGCAAAGTTTAAAAATGTGTTTTGGCTTGTTTCATTTTAGTCATTCAGGTCAAAATGGCATTTTTAGCCTCAGTGACGAGTGCAAATAGGCACAGCGTGTGGCTGTGAAGTCAGAGCCCGGCCTTGCAGGAGGCCCAGGGGCTGACACAGGTCAACAGGCCAGAGCAACCTGCGTGGCCCCCAGGCTGCACACACCGTTGGCCTCTGACTTCTTGCTGTAGTCAGTCCTGCCAGGAACACACCAGGGTATTTGTCCCCTGGGTCCTCAAGGCGAGCTCCTCTGTCTCCCCAACACACCCCAAACCTTATCCCCTCACTCAGCCGCCTGACCCTGCCACCCATCTCTGCTTTCCAGGTTTGTGGTCCCCCACCCAGAGGCACCTCCATCATCCCTTCCTGACATGCCGACTTTCATTTTCCTAGGGCGAATCTCATTTGACAATCTCCTGCCCATATTTCTAAGCTCTCTGGGTCTTGGCGTGCTATTTCTCTGTCCTCTCTGGGGTTTGTAACACCAATCATCTGCAGGTTTCATTAGCATGCTGTTTACCCCTGTCTTTCAGATCATTAATGAAGATGCAAAGTGAGACACCAATTCTCCCGGCTCCCACCACGTGCCCCCTCCCATGCCCGGCGCTGCTAGAATCATTATCCTTCCTGGTGTGACAGGGTCAGAACCAAACCAATTTGCATCAATCTTTGGTGATGTTGTGAAGTGTTGCCTGCCCTGCAATCCTCATGTTGTAACAACGGCTTCAGCTGTCTGTTCTGGAGTTCTCCCCTTCTTCTTCAGAGGGCTGATCAGGTCTGGCCGACACAGCTCCTCATGCTAAAAGCCCCAGAGCTAACGGAACGGTTAGGCAGGATTCAGGGCTGCACGTGGCTGACACTTTCCCTTTGTTTTGCACCCTGAGCTGGACAGAAAATAGCACCTCTTTGGGAAACAGGATGGACAAGTGCACATACTGGTGAAGTGGAGGAGGGAGTGGGTGTGGCAGGCACAAAATTTTTCTTTCTCATCATGACATCTATTTCTGCTGAAGGAAAACGAGGAGCAAGACTCCTTTGGACCCTCCAAGGCCTAATCAGATGCCTGGGCTTGTATATTCCAGCCTCCTGAGGCTGGGATGAATGAGTCATTCCTCGGGGACAAAGTCCATTCTTCTCCATGATTTTTGTATGTCCTCTGGCCCTGATGCTTTCATCTTTTCTTTTTTTTTTTTTTTTTTAAGAAATCAGCTAAATATTTTTTTTTTAATTAATTTATTTTATTTATTTATTTATTTATTTATTTTTTTTGGCTGTGCTGGGTCTTCGGTTCGTGCGAGGGCTTTCTCTAGTTGCGGCAAGTGGGGGCCACTCTTCATCGCGGTGCGGGGACCGCTCTTCATCGCGGTGCGCGGGCCTTTCACTATCGCGGCCCCTCCTGCTGCGGGGCACAGGCTCCAGACGCGCAGGCTCAGCAGCTGTGGCTCACGGGCCCAGCCGCTCCGCGGCATGTGGGATCTTCCCAGACCAGGGCTCAAACCCGTGTCTCCTGCATTAGCAGGCATTCTCAACCACTGCGCCACCAGGGAAGCCCTCATCTTTTCTTTATCAGTTCCATGACTCCGTATCTCATCTCGCAGAGAAACTGACTTTATATACACACTTGTCTGCCCATAAAGGTGAGAACCACCTCCTACACATCCCTTGAGTCCCTTAGATCCCAGCTTGCAGGAAAGACACTTCATTCCCTTTCTCGATGGTGCAGTTCCTCTGTCTGGCTGCCTGTGATGAAAATATGGGTGTCACTCCAGGCTCTGTCCTGATCCATGCCTACTCCTCTGACCCCTAAGTCATCTTTTTTTCCTTCTCTCCCAGTTGGGAAGGGGAAAGTGAGCAGGAAGAAAGCAGAGAATGAAACTCTCACAAACACAATATATGAAGTAGTATTTTACATGCCCCAGCATTCAAATTTTAGGGGAAATTCAGCCTAAAGAGTCTACAGCAAAATTAGGTGGATATATTTTTCTCAGTGTAGGGATGGACTGAGGACAAAGTTATTTTGCAACTCTGACCAAACACCTACTGAGTGAAGATTTTTCTGTTCCAGAGCAAAGGCTCTATGGAGTAATGAGGAGGGATGGGCCATGGGACTGGGTATGGTTAGGGAACAAGTAGTTTTTATCCACATTACATGTGATGCAGTAGAGAGTCTAGGGCAGGGCTGGATGATTCAGGTGCTCAGTAAATACTTGAAGGTTTACAGTTTGACATTTTCAAACACAAGATCTAACTTCATTACAATAAACAAATGTCATCAATGAACTGAGTGTGTGTGTGTGTGTGTGTGTGTGTGTATGCACGCACACATGCATGTTGATAGGCTGGGCTGATAGGGCATTTTAACACTTGTATACCTATACACCCAGCTCCAGAGGTTTTTTTCTTCCTGTATTATGAAAGCAACACATGCTTCTGTACAGAGTTTGGAAAACGTAGAGGAAAATGAAAATTACCCAAAATCCTCCAACCAGGCAGCAAGCACTCTTACCACCTTGGTCTATTTCCTTCCCCACATACTGGAGATCATGCTGCATTTATAATTTTTAATAATCTTTCTATTTTTATAATCTTGCTCTTTTCACTTACTCTTATGACAAATCATTTCTCCCGTGATACTGTAACCTCTCTGCAAACCTACTAAGTGGCTGCACAATAGTTCACTATGTGAATGCACCATAATATACTCAATAGCTACAGGTTTGAAGGACCTTTGGGCCAGCTGGTTTGGGTAAGCAGGGCTGAGGACAGCAGTAAGATGATGGAGGCAGCAGCAGCAGAGACAGATGGAAGGGATCAGGAGCCAAGGAAGAAGTTCTCGGGAGCCTGCTTTCCCACGAGCCACCCTATTCCTCAGAGACCACTTCTGGTTCTGACCCTTGTGTACCCTCCTGGCCCTGCCCCGGGCTTTGCCAGTGGCCGCAGTCAGTGTTTCTCATTTCCACTCAGTCTCAAGTCACTGACTTTTCCAACTTGACTCTTCTCAGCTGCTCCTTTGTGTGGAGCCGCTGGCTTGGGCTGGCTCGGCTGCATCTGGGAAGGTCCTGGGATGTGACCTTTAGCCCTGCTTGACCCTGAGGCCTCGGGCTGTGGAGTCAGGCCAGGCTGTTCTCCATAGACTCCCAGAGAGGAAGACGCTGAGAAGAGGCTGCCCGGGGACCCCAGGCCCCAGTGGACCTCGCTCAGCCCTGGAAAGGGAGCAACTGGAATAAGGGTGGAGGGTTGGGGGCAGGGGTGGGAAGGACAGAGTAAAACAGGGAGGAGCATTCCTGTGCAGTGACTAGAATACCATGGATGCTTAGAATATATTAGGACCACCAAGACTAGTGAGGCACGATGACTCAAGGCTTATGCCAAGCTCAACTTCAGCTCAGAAACCTGTCAACGTCACAAAGAATACCTTTCCCTCCCTTGCTTATCAGCAGCAAATGGTCTTCAATGGCCATTGTCTGTGCAGTCAACAGTGGTATTTGCTGCGTGTCCATACCAGCACAGACTGCCTCAGAGGGCGGAAGGATGGGGGCAGGAGAAGTAGTCAGTAAACTGTCAGTTCTCCTGAAGAGTTGAGAAATGGGTTTTTGGCTTAACTGACTATTCAAGGTAATCAAAAGTTATCATATTTTCCCTTTAAGGATTATCAATTTTTAACAACTATGAGTATAATAAAAAATTAAATATGGGTAAGATATGCCATGCACTGTTCTAAACACTTGCAAGTACTAATTTAATCTCCACAATAACTGTAGGAGTTAGATGCACTGGACCCATTCCATAAATGGGTAAACTAAGGCACAGAGAGGTTAAGCAATTTATCCAAAGTCACATAGCTAGCAGATGGCAGAAACAAGATTTGGACCCAGGCAGCCTGACATCAGGGTCTTGCTCTTATCCATGATGCTAGGCTGCTTCTTTAAAACGGAAGAGGTCCTGAGGACACTGAGGCTCAGAGAGAAGTGACTTGCACAAGCCCATCCTTTCTCTCCCTCAAATCCAAGCTCTTACTATACCTTAGACCAGCAACAAGGCTATGAACACTGAGAATCATGGCAGTTCATCCTTTCTTTCAACAAATCCTTATTAAGCACCTATTATGTGCCAGATACTGTTGTGAGTTCTGTTTATAACCAAAGAAACTATAGGAGACTGAACAAATTTGGATCAATTCTTTGACATCTCTCAAAAGTTACTTAAATAGTCAAATCTTATTACCTCTCCGTGTCTCGGATAGAGAAGATGGAAAAACAACAAAGCAACTTTGATTACTTGGATTTTCTGGCTCCTTGGATTCTAGATAATTGAGTGTTTTCTGGTTTTGGAGGTCACTTTCAGAAGCATCAAGTACAGATCAAAACACAAAGCAGAGGGCAGGATAAAGATGAAAATGTGTATGAGTCCAACTCAGCTCAGAGCCTGAGTTTAACTGAGATTCCAGCTGCCACTCTCCTCTGCATTCGTTTGTCCCTGACCAAGTTCATGGCTGTATCACCCCCAGTAATCCCTGTAATGGGCTGTAATCCTGGGGGGAGCTGTTTCTGTTTATTAAATGGCCAACCTCTGAGCCACATGGAGTATGGCCAGTTGTGGCTTCTTGCCCTGGCAGCTGATGGGCCACTTTTCTGTTTTAAAAGCAAGGAATCTTCCAGGATAGAGAATGGGGATAGCAGGCAGGGGGTGGGGAAGAGGTGACGGGTGCTGGAAGCGCGGGCCCCTTCCAGGTCATGAGCTCTTTGAGAGCAGAATTCACGCGCGTGCTGTGGGTTTGCCATCCTTGAGATCCTAACTACAGTTGAATAGGGCTTCGATGTAGTTCCAGGGATGGTGCCATGGTTACAGCCGCCCGTGATGCCACCACTGGGGACCACTGAGGCGGCATGAGGAGATCAAATGGGGACAAAAGGCAGAAGGTGGGGAATGAACAAGGCAGAGTGGGCATCCCCTGAGGGTCAGGAATTCTCAGTGCTCCAGCCCCAGCTCAGGGACCAGGCGGCACCCAGGGCAGTTCTCTCAAGCCAACTACCTCTTCCCTCTCTGCCCTCAGCCCCAGTGTCTACTTCTTGGAGTTGGGGAAAGACTGCAGCAGCTGCTTGTTTAGAGACCCTGTCCCCTCACTGTGCCCCCTCCCCCCGCATCTGTCTTCTGGTTAGAGTTGTGTGAAGCGGAAGACAATTTGGGGCTTATTAGTGTCCCAGGGAGACATGTAACTTGTGTTGCTGGGACCCAAACAGCAAGAGTCTTAGCAGCAAACTCCAGCCGAGAAAAGACTGAGGAATTGTCTCACCTAATTACGGGGAATGGCCCTCTTTGTGTTTGCGATTCGGTACGGTTGTCCGATCGCTTTTGATCGCTTTTCTCCATTTGCTGGCTCAGGCTATGCTGGAATTGTGCTAATTAGAAGAGAAATGGACAGAGTGATCCTGTCAGCCCTGGTTACTGGTGGGGACAAAGCGGAATATTATTCTGAGGCAATGTTTTGTGAGGGCCCTTCTTCCAGCTCTCATTAGGAGGAAGGGGCCCACAGGAGGGGAAGGTTCCAAATGCCCGCCCGTCTAATGGAGCATTGGGGTGTTCATGTGCTAATTAACAGGCTCTGCCAGCATTCGGGAGCCTCACGGTGCACCTGGTGCCACCTGAAGCCCCCAACCACTGCTGCTCGGGAAGAAAGTGTTGGGCAAAGGGTGGGAAGGCCGGTGGCCTCTTTAAGCAGAGTCAGGGACACATCCCCAAAGTGCCCCAGAGCCTAAATAGATAGGAAAAGTCAGTTACCGGCCAGTCAGAACTTCACGCACTGGAGAGACCACTCATTGCCCACTCTTTGGGGCTGGGGTGGGTACAAGGTCCTCTGGTGAAATGAAGCCCATGCAAGGGCAGGTAGTCCTGTAGTTCTCAAAGGATGAAGAAAACAGAAACTGCAGAACATAACCAAATGCTTGGAGATGGAGTTTGTGCAGAAGTTGAGAGCTGGTATGAAACCCTGTTATCTGATCCCTGGGACCATCACCGTGGCCCACTGCCCATTTCCTCCCTTCCTGCTCTGCATTTACCTTCCTGTGATGCCTTAATCCTGGAGGAAACAGAAGGGACCAGAGCATCCCACTGAAAATGAAATTCCTTGGCTTTATTATAAAGTCCTTATGGAAGTCCAAACACCCTTCGGAAGCCACAGGGGCAATGGAATGACTTTCACCAGCTTCGTTTTCACTGCTCTGATTTGGGTGAGTTCAGAAGACAGAGGAGCTAAAATAACCTGCAGCCAGAGGACCGAAAACAAGGAGCAGTTAGCAGTTGTCCATTTAAAAAAATACAATAAGTAGGTAACAAAAAGATAAATTAATGATAGCATTTTGATATCAATGCAATTGATAGCCTGTGAACTTCTACTGCTCCAACAATGAAAAGAAAGCCCAGCAAATCAGCTGAGGCCTAAAACCTGAGAGACAGAAGAGAGCAAGAAGCAATGAGACCGTTGGTGAGAACAGCTTAGAATAAGAATTTGAAAATGTGCCTCCAGGCACCAGTGCTATGCTTCTCAGGACTGGTGCTGCTCACGGGCAACAGATGCGAGGCATGGATGGTATTTGGAACAGCAAAAGAAAAGAGAAGACAAACCTGTAGGCAAACGATACTTATTTATGAGAAAAATCATCTCTAAAGATTTAGAACAGCATATTTGTCATGCTGTACCTTTTCAGTCAATCAACCAGCCATGCTTTTCTAGATGAGAGAAATCTACTGTCCACCCAGATGTCTTCTTGGGAAACAATGCTGAATCAATGATGCTAAGCAATTTGCTTTCCTTAAACGGGAATGTTTTCTCTAAAAGGGCATGCTCTGGTCTGGAGCAGGTAAACTATCAGTGGGTGACAGCAGTAGTACTGATTAGCACTTCCTCTTTAGTTCCTGAACAGAGTTGTAAAGAAATGCTTACTAATGGTTTTAGCAGGTGGCAGAGAAATATTTGTTTTTGATCTGTCATGTTTAACTGGAAGCATGCAAACAGGTAGGTCATGAACCCCCAGTTCAAAGAAGACACTGACAAAGAACTAGATGTGTGGGAGACAGCCACAATCTCAGAGAGCAGATAATTTAGCGGGGCAATTAAGACATGTACTCAGATGACTTAAATATAAGGTGGATTGTAGTAATAAGAGTCATAAGGAGGTATACATAAATGCTGTAGGAATGGAGGGGGAAGGATTATGTCCAGCTGGATCATGCGGGGTTTACAGGAAGGATAGGTTGATGTGTAGGAAAAGGATGCAAGACTTTCTAGGAACTCAATGGCAAGAACAAAAGCATGTAAGTGAGGAATTGGGAACTGTTCGGATTAACTGAAACAGAGACTTCATATACTGGAGAGAAAGGAAACCAAACTGGAGGGTTGATTAGGATTAGATGTAGAGAGTTTTAAATGCCAGGATGATGGATCTAGACTTTATTAGTACAGGAGGCGAGGTATTAAAGATTTTTAAACACTGTTTAGGGAGTTGAGCTGTAATGAGCTGGGTGGCTGGTAGCACAGAGTGGCAGCTAGAGACCACGCAGTAGATGACCATAAAGCCCCACACCACCCACTGTGATATTAAAGGGAAGATAGTGGGTCATCTGCCATTATAGTTGTGCTTTCTGACAAGGTCTATGCTTTAAATGTGCAAGTTGGCCTTTTGAGGAAAAACTCACTCTCCTATAAAAGGGACATATTTATTATGATGACATAGAAACCACCATATACAAAGTACAGTCCTCTAACACCCTGAAATACATACATGCACACATTGTACATAAATTTATATTATCAATATAAAAATACATCATTAACATCTCTAAGGACGGCAAATACAAAACCAATAAATATCACAATTCTAAAACATCTACTTACATTAAGTGCTGGTGAATAAGATGATAGTAAAAGGAAGAGGCCAAAGCAGACCAAAAAACCAACTACATAGCTTCAGTTTACAGACTGGAGTTGGTTTGGGGGAGGTATCCCAATGTTCTCCATATGTTTCTCAATTTCCCCAAGCACTTAGAAGTGCCTGACGTCATCAACTCTCAAAAACAGAGCAAAGTTAGAATTTGACATGATGGCACTAGTTTTTGCACACCCCCCTTTCTCTCTCTCTCCCCATCTTTCACACTCTTTAACCGCATTTAAGATAAAGGAATGTTAATAATAAGCTTTACTTAAAATCAAAGCCTCTATAGCCTAACCTTCTATATAGCACCCAAGCAGAATGTTTTCCTTCTCATACTCTCCTTTATGTCTTGTGTTAAATTCCACCTCACTTATCAATAGGTAAAATTGCATGGATGGTCAAATGGTGCAAATGAGAGAAAAATCCAACATTAACTCTAGCATGGGAAACAAGGCAGAAGTGTCAGAAAATGGTTAATGAACCTGCTATTAAACTGAATAGTTTTGTGCCCTAGCAGACACTCAGGACCAAAACCTTGACCACAACATTCCTTGTGTCCAAACACCAACATACTACTGCCACGTGGATGTTCTTTTCATAAAGTTTAGGAAACCCCATGTACTTCTACAAACAACAGAAGCCGGGGGCTGGCTTATAAGACAAAATAAGGAGAACATGTATAATCAATTTTACCCACAGGCTAGATTTTCAGGTTTTAACATAGAGACAGATAACTGGCAAAGAGCTCCATAAGAGTTGTAAAGTCAGGAAATTCTCTTTTTCTTGTGTGTGTGTGTTTCTGTCACATGGGTGGAATATCTAATCTGTGCTGTGAGATGGGACAAGGGGGGCAAAACATTGCCACCATTCCACAGCACATTCCTTTAAGGTCAAGTAGAGTTTCTAGTTTTTAATCAAATGGGAACTCCTGCAAGCAGTCCCCTTCTCCTATCTTTCAGGCCATACTGACTTTCTCGCTTGAATCTGTAACAGATTAACTAGAACTCAAAAGTCCTTTCTGTCACCTTTAAGTTGGTCTGGAGGTCTAGAACCCAATGCAACCCTACATATGCCTTTCACTGTACAAGCTATCCCAGGAGGGACCTGATTCACAGGGATCCCCTTCCCTGGAGTCAGACTGATGGTGGGGGCTGGGAGGTGGGGAATGGAAGGCATTGGGGGATGGGACTCTCTTGAGAGATGTAGAATTTTAAAAGCATTTCTCCAGCTGGGGATTCCTGGAACCTAGTATACAGTGGTGAGCTTGCAGGTCAAGCTGCATGGTCTGGTCCAGAATCTAATTGGTCTCTGGTCTCCTTGCATCATAAACACCTCATAAGAGATCAAGTACAATTCAAAAGAACTCGTCCCATCAACACGTCTCAACTGACTTTGCTATCACTGAATCAAATCAACTGTAAGATCCTGGAGCTCCAGAATCATTTCCGGAAACGAGAAAGCAGGACTTTGACCTTTAAGAATGATATACTTTCTGGTGTTACCAACATCCGAGGCTGAGACGGTCACAGTCTAGAAGCTGAATGAATAACTGCACCACTGATCCTTGGGTAGAGCAGATTCTTCTCTTGCCGCCGAATGTCCTCAGAAGCGCAGAGTGCCAGGAGCAGGGGAGAGGGTCAGTCCTGGAGGTGCACCCTCCGGCCTCTGGTCAGGAAGCAGTGAGGTGCGCGTCATCAGAACTGCACCGGGAGGGAAGCACGGTTCCAGTCCCCAGGGCATCCTGTCCACAAGCAGCTGTTACTTCTTGGGCTTCTCTAGAATGTTGAGGAATTTCCCCCGTGTCATCTCTCTGGCTGGAATCACAAAGCAAATGAAAGATAAATGAAGACCTAAAATCTGAAAGAGGCTTCACAGGAAGGCTTAATTTAAGAATGCAGATTGATTTAAATTGTATACAAAGTTGCTATCATAACAGATTCAATCTCTACTAACCTCCAAAATGGGAGAAAAACAAACCACCATTGACAACAAACTGTACAAAACTGTTCTGAAGTTGGTAATTACTATAAGGCACAGGCCAACTGGGGAAATCTTTATCATTTACCCTTAAAAAAAATCACCAGGGAATTCCCCCAAAACCTCTCTCTCTCTCTCTCTCTCTCTCTCAAGAATGTAACCTAATACTCATGTCCACTATCTCAGGGGGTTTGCTCTTGGAGGCTAAAATCCAACCAAGATTCGATTAGAGTCTTTTCTGGATTGTTGGTCTCTGGACATTTATAATCTCAAATCAAAATTAGAGATCATTTACCCCATCTCTCAGCAGTGGCAGTCCCTGGATACTGTAATGTAACAGGGTATATATTCCCTCAGTGCAGTTCATCTGTGGATGGAGTAATAAAGTAGGGTGTATAGAGCTTTGGTCTTCTCTCTTGGCATTGTCAGTCCTTAGATATTTAATATAGCCAGGCAAGGTTTATGTGTCTTTCTCTCACTTTCAGCACCATCAATCTTTGAATGCTGTAGTTACAAGAGGGTTTATACAGCTACTTTCCTACATATGAGGCTCTGAAATGAAAGTAAAACATTTCTCAGTTACGAGACCCACTCCAGAAGCCCCCCATTTTAGCTCTGTCAAGCAAATCCTCAAAAATTGTACGCGGCATAACCCCCTTCATCCTCACCCCCACAAGATCATCTTTTTATGTCTCTTAAATGGATGTAGCAATGCTGAAAGTTTCCGATGGCTGGCCTCGGGGCCAGAAGTCTTCTGGACCTATGCAATGGACACACAGCAGGCTATGGTGCCCTGTGGCTTCCAAGGACATGTCTCCATCTTGGCCAAAGGAGTGAGGTGGCTAGGGAGGCACCTGCAGGGGTGAGAAGGACCTTCACCCTAGCCTCCTTGCTTCCTTTCCCCAGTGCAGAGCAGATGGTGCTAGATGAATGGGCTCCCACTCCCACACCCCACCATCTACATTTAATAGTTCTTGGTTTATTTGTACAAGGAAGAAATAAAACAATACCAACTTTGTAACCAGGAAAGCTTTTGGTAACTGCAGTCTATACATTCCCCATCTTTCACAAGTTCCAAAGCTCCAACAAAGGGAAAGGAAATCCCATTAACTAGGAATGGAAGCCCCAGCGTTGGGCTTGTCTCATGTGCCCTCAACCGTACCCTGGCCCAAATCAAACTGACCATTCCTTCCTTAGTGGGTTTACGCCAAATCCCATACATACAAGTCCTATAAGACTTGCAATTACTTGTTGATATACTTGTCTTCCTCCATGGAAGTCAAAGAACTGAGGGCAGAGATTGTGTTTTATTATTCTTTATATCACCAGCACCTAGCATAGTGCTGGACCCGGTATCTGCTGAATAAATGTTGGCTGGATGAATGATAATATACAAAAGAACTAGAACCAAGTAGGAACACAGTAAAGTTAGTTTCTTTCCATTTCACAGACAAACAATAAGACTTGTTAGTGACCCTCATTGCTCCATTCTCTACATTGTGGGATTCTTTTAAAATTTACCTTGCTTATTTGGCAAGAAAAGTCATTTCCCTTGATGGAAGTAGTGCCAGATTCATGGAGAGATCCAGGGACAAGGACTAACTACTCTAGAAGAAATCCAAAGAAGTATTTTATTGCCCAGGGGAGGGAGCATGGATTTCTTTCAGAGAACACAGGATCTGAATTCAGTTTAAGTTCCAACTCTAATATTTATCAGCTGGGCGAGACCTTGAGCTGGGAAAGATCTCTGCGCCTCAGTTTCTTCATCTGTAAAATGAGTAGCATATTAATGCCACCTGCCCCGCCCTCTTGGGTATTCAGCCATGATCATGCTTGGTATAGTGGTATTATTAACACAGCGCCTTTCAGAAGAGGGTAAGTAGTCTATTGCTTCTCTTGCATGCAGTATTTCCTAAGTGAATAAGTGAATGAATTGTGATAAGGGAGGCTAGCAATCTCAAAAATCCCATTCCTTGGAATCTTTTCCCTCAGCCTGATCTATAGGAATTGACTTATACTTTTGGCCAGAGTGGGTCTCATCATTTATTCCTACTTGGATAGGTTTTCTGCCTACTCTCCAGTGCTTATTAATGAATTTAAACACAGTATCAAATGATCCTGCAAAGCGGCTAGAAGCAGGTGCTCTGGAAATCAGACTTGGGTAATACAATACTCGGCTGGGTAGAACAGAGCCCTGTTCCAAAAATCCTGGGCCAGGAGCACTGTACTGATCTTACTAATTATTTCTGCCTACTGTCCTTCATGTCCCACAATTCTTTGCTCTTTTTTTCCCCAAATGGGAGAATGACCAATATTTTAAGACTTAAAATTTTACAAGATCCAATCTATTCGAGGGATCAAAAGGATTTAAAAGGAAAAAAAATGGATATTCCAAAGTCTCTCAGCGGCAAGCTCTCCTTGAATTTAACCAATCCTTTTTAACAACCCCCCTTCCACTCAGTCATTCCTCCCCCTTCAACCTAATCTAAGTACACAGAGCTGCAGCAAACCACCGTAAAAGTAGAAGGAATTCAAAAGACATCATCTTTTACGTGGGAGGGGAGAAAGTTTTCCTACTCGCTGGTCCTATATAGGAGATATACGAATTTGTGACATAGCTAGCTGCTCCCTAAAAGAGGGCTGTGCCCTATAAATCACATCCTAAGCACCAACCCCTTTTTGTGCACAGAGAAATTGCTGTGGGTCAGGGGCTGCTCCAGAGCACATGCCCTCCTGTTCACTTGTCATCAGAGATGTTAACATCTCTGATTAATTCATATACCCCTTATATTATTCCTCATCTCTTTATCCTTGGCTCTCCCATTCTACTGCAATGTGAAGATTCTTACCGACCTGCTATAGTAATCACCACCCGCTAACTACATCCCCCCCCAAACCTAGTGAAATTGTTTAGCGATGCCAACCGCGCTTTTAATTTGCAAGACATCAGACACAGAGGTAATTTATACCAACATCTGTTCGTTTTTGACTTCTGAAACAAACTCGCACATGCTGCTACAAAATCCCATTAGGAGTAGGGAGACAGCCTTCTGCTACTATTCTGTATTCCTCTTCTACACAGACACACACACACACACACACCCCTACCCCTTCCAGTAGGGTTTATAATGTAAATGTGTTTTACTAAAAAACTCCCACCAACGATTTCAAATCTCTTTGGGAAAAAAACCTTTAGAGAAGTCTATGCTTGCTGACAGAGGACAGTAAGGTATTTCTATGTCCTCCTGCCTAGTTTCATCCCTTCTTCCCAACAGTTACCACTTGGTATAATTCTTGCACTAATGACCAGGGTAGGATTACATACTCTTCAGCTTGGCACTTCCAATTCCTGCCTTCTCTCCTGGTTCTCTTTTCCCACAATGTGTTAGAAGACCATCCTGGGGACCATAAAATTGCTAGAGAAAGTTTTATCTGGAGTCAACACCATTTCTTAACTATTTTCTGGTTCTGGATTGATTCTCTAGGATTACAAGATTCAACGGGAAGGCAACACTGCTACCACAGTCTAATCACTATGCTAAGAGGAATCCATTGGTCATCAGCCACCAGTGTATGCTCTGCAGAAGAGAAGCACGACCTCCACGTCAAGTCATGATTTACAGGCCCTCCTATGCTGGGCACAGACCATAAACTGAGAAAGCCACAGTCAATACTGTCACCAAAGGGTGAACATGTGAACTGCTGCAGAGTGTGGGACAGGGGACACATTTAAAGACAGCAAATGGATAAACTATAATCAAATTCCAGGTTGATGCAGTTTCTATCACCCCTTCATAGTTTACCTAGGGCTGTCAGGTTCACAGCAGCTGTAAATACCTGGGTATACTTTAGAGAGGTCAGGGCTGAAGGGAGGACTCCATCCTGCTTGCTGTGAAGGTGGTGTGTGCTTTAATGTAATCTCTTCTTTAGACTCTCCAATTCCTCCATCCTACATTTAGCCTTGCCTCTGGCTCCCTTTCCACAATGACTATCCCCAAACTGCCTTCTCTGCAGTAAATCTTCCGGTGGCTGGTTGAAAAAGATTCAGTGGTACAGACTGATTTCTCACCGGTGAGGGCATGAGGGATTACCAGAGGCACCCTGGTTAACAAGATTGGGTGCAGAATCTCTCACGAGACCAGCCCTCTATGCCAGGGCTTTGCACCTTTTGCCCATGACATATGGGTTTCATTACAGAAAGATTTTCCAGATTATAACTTTGAGGCAATTGCCTGATAAAATTCTGCTTGGCTTTAATATAGAGAACAATGTAAAGATTAAGTAACTTTTAATGAAATGGAAGAAACTCATAGCATTTGGTTTGCAGTTCCAATGCAAACTACTTTAAATATTTATATTGTGCCTCAATATAATTAAATCAATATAATTAAAAACATTAGCGAGGCGGATGGTTCTCTCACATCCTGAAAAGCAACAACAGGCTGTTTAGGAGACTCTGAGTGGCCAGGAAACAAAGGAGACAGCATAATGCTGTGAAAAGAGCAGGGCTTTTATTTATTTATTTATTTATTTAGGCTGCGCTGTGCAGCTTGCAGGACCCTAGTTCCCTGACCAGGGATCGAACCCGGGCCCCCAGCAATGGAAGCGTGGAGTCCTAACCACTGGACCACCAAGGAATTCCCAAGAGCAGGGCTTTTAGCATTGGACAGGCTTGGATTCAAACCCCAGCTCCTACACTGAGCCTGAACCACTGCGGGCAAGTCACCCAAGTCATCTCTCTGTGTATCAGTCACCTCATCTGTTCAAGATGGGATTAATACAAGGGTCACACAGGCATTCTGTAAATGTTAGCTACTGTATGACTCTTTCTTTCATGTCAAACAAGAAGTTTATTTAAGCAACAAGATACTTGATGGGAAAATTATCTAGGATTCATTTCGTTTAGAGTAATTTATCCCTGCTTAAAGACAGATTGCCTTACACGTAACAGCTATGTACAAAAAAAGTTATAAAACTGCCCTGGGTTTTACAGTGATAAAGTGAAAAACATTAAATTTCTCCAATGGAACAAGGTATGCAAGGATTTTTGTTTGTTTGATTTCTGTTAAACAGTGAGAGCAAAATAACTTACTGGAATATGAAAGACAAGGGCTGAATGAGCACGCCACTAATGGAGAGAGGGGGGGACTGTTACAGAACCAGAATTCTGCCCCAGTTGTTGTCAAGCAAAACATAACACTGGTCATTTAGCTTAAAAAAAAAAAAGCCAATATGCTTGTGTACACTAGTTACTTCAACTACAATAAAGACGTGAGGAAGGGGTATATGAAAGAATAGAGAAATCCATACTGTAGTAGTCAGGATCTGGGAGAACCAAACTGCAGTCTTCTAACTGCGAATGTCTTCTTGGTCCGTGGGAACTGAGATCTGGAGTACAGAGCAAGTTCCCTTCATAGCAGACACCTCCTGTCTGCTGCTGGAACACACTGACGGCATCTTGGCTACTACAGTATGGATTTCTCTGTTCTTCCATGTACCCTTTCCTCACTCCTTTACTGTACTTAAAGTAACTGGTGATGTACACGAGCATATTCCCTTTATTTTTTTTAAGCTAAATCACCAATGCTATGTTTTGATCGACAACAACTGGGGCAGAATGCTGGTTCCGTGACAGCCCCCCCTCCTCCATTAGTGGCATGCTCATTCAGCCCTTGTCTTTCATAATCCAGTAAGTTATTTTGCTCTCACAGTGTGTCTGTTTCATGAATTGGCTGCCCATTAAACTGGAATCTGACCTACCTCATTGACAAACCCTGTCATTCACAGTAAGCCTTCATTAGTTTACTAAGTGGCGTATGCTTAATCTTAATCTGTGTGCCACAGAACTGTCCTGCCCCGCCACCTTCAAATTAATATGATCATTGTTCTTAGCCTTGACTCCTTCCTTGGGCTTTCCATCGGTATGGGAAACAGCGGAGTCTCCGCAGCTGCCATTTCACAAAAGAGAAAAGGTACCAGGTCAGTACCGAACGCGCACACAAGCAGCACCAGGAGTGGCAAAAAGAGGATGAACTATTTATTTTTTAAAGGCTCTCAAATGTAAAACAAAGGGAAACATGCCTGACTTACATCTGTGTAACATGTATACTCTGGAGGTTCAAATCTGGGTACTAGTTAGAGGCAGCGACCTTCCTTAACTACACCAGCAGCTTCTTCTAGCAAAAAGGAGCACATAAAACCCTAGTTAGTTTGGTTTAAATCAATGTGCTAAAAGGTTATCTATTTAACTAGATTTATAGAAGATGTTTTGTAGAAATGATGCCATTTGTTATGATTACAGTTTCGACTTTTCTTTAACAATTATTTTTTAGTTGAAGGCGTTCTAATTCCGCTGAGGGACCTCCTAGTCATCAGTGTGTGCTATGCAGGAGAGAAGCATGAAGGGGATGGATGAATAGTTAAGTCAGCCACATAGAGAGCCTACCTACTATGTACTAGATATTAGGGAAAATTCAAATAAATGAGAAGTGGCCTTTGAGATGGAGCTAGCTAGTTGTTCACAGGTACCTTGGTACATCAGAGGAGAACAAAGGAAACCAATGTGATTTACAGTGCTGATTTCTCTCTCACAGGAATGGGGAAGTTTTCCTGTCACTCTGGCATACGGCCGGCGTACAGCAGAGCAGTTCCAGGCAGGCTGCCAGACTGAGATTCTTCACCACGCCCCAGTTCAGACCTCCGCAAAAACCTATCACTAAGTGATCAATAATTCAAGTCAAGGACTAAGCACTTTATAATGCCTCTGATATGAGAGTGGCTGGGGCCACTGTCAAGAGCAGAAGGTGCTATGAACTGAGCATGGTGTTCCTGGATGAGAAGGAACTCTCTTGGGACCTCATTTGAATACTTGGTGGCCCTCAGAAAATGGTGTAATTGTAATATGGTCTACTGACCATTCTCAGTCAACTCTTGTGGGAGAGTCCACTCAAGTTAAGAATTTATGGTAGAGGGACTTCCCTGGTGGCGCAGTGGTTAAGAATCCGCCTGCCAATGCAGGGGACACAGGTTCAAGCCCTGGTCCAAGAACATCCCACATGCCACAGAGCAACTAAGCCCATGCACTACAACTACTGAGCCTGCACTCTAGAGCCCGCGAGCCACAACTACTGAAGCCCAAGCGCCTAGAGCCCATGCACCTCAATGAAGACCCAACACAGCCAAAAATAAATAAATTAAAAAAAAAAAAGATTTTATGGTAGAAATCTCACTTTTCTCTAAAATATATAAAAGCAGCATTTGAAGGCAGACAGAACAGCCTTAGGCTTTTGCCCAAAATTATTTGAGAATGAAATAATATCTAAGGAAAAAACAGTCTGGATGCTATATCCATGACCAAACTATCATTGACTATGGAAATCTTCATCCTAAGAATTCTCAGAAAATCCTTTTTGGGGCACACTTCCCAGATTCTCTTTCTATTGAGTGTCTTGTCTCTCTAACATGACTTTTTCTTCCAAAAGAGTGGGGTGGCTAAGGACCGTGTTCTCTCCAGTGAATTCAGGAAAAGATAATTTTATATCAAACATGTTTTTTTCAATTTATAGCAAGGGCCACTTCCAGAGAATGTTTTATCCAAGAAGTAATATAAAAAAGAAAAGCCAGGACTCAATGTACAGGTAAATGCATTTGGACAGTTCCAATATGGAAAATAATTTTAATGGCTTTTCACAACAGGGGGAAAAAAAGGACAGAAACATCCAGCCAACAGATTTATTCTCAGAATATAAAACATCAAGCAGGAACATAAAATACGGGAAGTGTCATCCATGATGCCTGAAGACTGAAAGAAGCAGAAGAATCTTAATTGTCAGGTATTTGAAAAATGCTGTATTCAGGTGAAAGAAAGCCTATGTTTCTCCATCAACTCTCCTTGCTCTGCCCTCTTTCAAGAGCAAACCAAGACTAGATTTCAAATATTCAATCCTTTTTATCATCCTTCTCCCTACTAAAAAACAAACCAAAACAATAACAACAAATCCCAAAGATCTGTGTTCAAGAAATGAGACCTAAAAACTTCTTATTTGTATTTTGTTTCCTCTTCAGAGGGCCTCACAGGCCTATTTCACTTGGTTCCACTTCCAAGGGTAAACTCAGTTGAATGAAAGGCAATGAGATCAAAGCAATGGATTAATATACTCGGGGCAAACTTTTATTAAATACTCATAAATTTTTGCAGAACATTCACACTTCAGGGCCTTTACATAGTAATACATCGTGGTGAAACACTTATTGTGACCAAAGGCTAGTAGCTTCACACAGTCTTAATTTCCTCATTCATAAAGTGAGTACAGCAATAATAATCTATCATGTAAGGTTAAGAAAGAACTAGTCAAAGTGACTTCATCAGGACACAAAATATTTTGCCTCAAGTTAGAGTAATTTATTCACAGGCAATATCCCACTCCAGGAAAATCAGACCAAGATCACAGTATAGATGAATTTCAAAGGACTTGGATATTAAGAAAATCCTCCTGCTTGGAACACCCCCACCTCAAGGTGCTGGCAGCAGCAAACGTCTACAGAGGATGGAGGCCCCAGTCTTCTTGACCCACAGGGCAGGGAAAGAGTTACATCTTCACACTGTGAAGCCAATAAAAACCTCTCTTGATTATAATTTAGATAAGAACCACTGGATTGAATAATAATGTCTGAAACTCCCCTGGCTGTTTCACCTTGAGACGTCCATCACTGGGTTAAACATGATGCTAATTGCATTTGGATTGATTAATTTCTCTCACTCCTGTCTATTCGAATAACGCTTAACAAAATAATCATAGCACCCAGAGCCAAATCTTTTCCGTCAAAGGAATGAAGCCATCAGAACAGGCAGAGATGAAAGAAATGAAGATGACCCGTAATTACAGCTACGGTGATACCATTACCATATTATACGAAATGAGTGTGGGGGGGAGGGGGAGGAGAGGGAGGAGGGGCTGAGATTATTTATTTTTTTTAATGAAACGCTACGACCTAAGAATACAGATTTGACATCAAGTGGAACACAGAGAAATATAGAACTTTAAAAAAATACAAATATTGCTCATGAAATTGCAAAATCCGACAAACACTGAGGCCCAAGATACATCAAATGTCTTGGGCTGTGAGCAGGTATTATTCATGCCACTATTTTTTCACCACAATATCACTTTGCGTATGGCTTACATGGAGATATAAGATGCTGTCTTGATACCACAAGCACTCCTATAGTTACTGGAGAATTTTTCTTTAAGCCAGGGAATAATATTATTTTATTGTAATTTTGTTAGAGGTGGCCTTGTTTGTTAAATTAGAATCTGACTTTTAACTGCAGGTAGTTCCAGTTTAAGACACCAAAGAAAATGTCTATGAATCTTCACGCATGGTTCATCGGACAGTAGTATGGACTTAACTCACCAGAAAGGAAGAATATATTTCCCTACTTTCTTGTTGTTTGATATGACCTTTCAATATATATGATATAGAAAAACCTATGATCGCATAGGATTTGAACTTTGGTCTGAATCTATGACTTATTAGATGGTGATCTCCGGTAAATTATGTAGCCTCTTTGTGCCTCAGTTCCTTCATCTGTAAAATGGGGGTTAGTACCTACCTGAGTGGGTTGTATGAGACTTAAGACAATACATTTAAGTGCTCAGTAAGTGCTGGCACAAGAAAAAATTTCCCCCTAAGATTAATTTTATGGCTATTTACAGAACCTTGAACGTGTTTTTGTTTTTGTTTTGGCCAGTCTGCGAGGCATGCAGGATCTTAGTTCCCTGACAAGGGACCTAACCCGCACCCCCTGCAGTGGAAGCACGGCATCTTAACCACTGGCCCGCCAGGGAAGTCCCTTGAACGTTTTGGTTATTTCATTTAATGAAGTTCTTTCAAATAGACACCGTAAAGTACCTTGAATATAGATTTTAACAAATATTTGTGAAATAAATAAATAGGATACTTAGAAGGTGCATTATTTTAATAGGCTAGAAATATCTGGGGGATATTTTTGCTACGGTATTTTATTTTTTTATTTCATTTTTTAAATTTTATATATTTATTTTTTTAACATCTTTATTGGAGTATAATTGCTTTACAATGGTGTGTTAGTTTCTGCTTTATAACAAAGTGAATCAGCTATACATATACATATATCCCCATATCTCTTCCCTCTTGCGTCTCCCTCCCTCCCACCCTCCCTATCCCACCCCTCTAGGTGGTCACAAAGCACCGAGCTGATCTCCCTGTGCTATGCGGCTGCTTCCCACTAGCTATCGGTTTTACATTTGGTAGTGTATATATGTCCATGCCGCTCTCTCACTTTGTCCCAGCTTACCCTTCCCCCTACCCGTGTCCTCAAGTCCATTCTCTAGTAGGTCTGCATCTTTATTCCTGTCCTGCCCCTAGGTTCTTGCTACGGTATTTTAAACAGAGAACCATCATTAAGTCGAAAACAATAAAAACAGATATTGAAATTGTTTTACTTAGCTTGGACAAGAAGACATGTTTTTCTATTTTGTTATATAACAAATACTCCCAAAGAAAACAAGCATATGTATTCTGAATTTGTAATCATTCAGTAGTAAATGTGAACAATGCTTTAAAAGAAAAAAACCAAAACACTATTTCTGCCAGGTTATAACAAGAGTCTAAACCATTTACTATGTTAACTCGGTATTCTCTGCTTTCTTTCTGGTTAAGAGAGGCAATGTATACAGTAAAAAGGATTTCTCTTATCTGGCTTTGGAATTAGATGGGTCTAGCCTTGATTCAAATCCCAGCCCCCCCCGCCCCCCCCATTTACAGGTTTTAAGACCTTAAGCAAATTATTTTTATGAGCATCAGTTTTCTCATTCATAAAATGTAATTATAAAATAGACTTTGCAGTCTTGTGAGATAAAATGAGGTATGAAAATCCTTTATATTGCCTGGCATATAGTAGGAAAGTCTATAAATGGCGGTGTTAATCATTTTTTTAATCTGTCAAATCTCAGTTCAAACGTCACCTTTTCAAAGAAGCCTTCTGTGGCCACCCTATCCAAAGTGAGTCCTCTTGGTTACTTTCTTTCATATCAACACATTTACTTCCTTCACAGCACTTACCAAAATCTGAAATTAACTTTGTTTATTTCCCTTCCTGCTCCTTGAAGTTCTACAGAGCCTCCTGCTCTATCCCCAGCAACTAGAACAATACCAGGCACATGGGAGGTGGTCAACTATATATCCATTGAAATAATTTATTCATATATGAGGAAAGAGGAAATCTGCTTCCTTTTCAATTCTTAATTCAACACTATGCATAAGAAATTTTTGTCCTAGTAAAATTACCTATGTTTTTTACCCTTTGACCCAGCAATTTTACTTCTAGCTAGCTACCCAAAGATACACCAGCAAAAATATTAAATAGGGTATTCATATTCCTATTCATTTCAGCACTATCTGTAATAACTGAAGATTGGAAACAACTCAAATGTCCATTTTTAGGGAAGGGACTCCATATTATAGAGTACTGTGCAACTGTATGAAGGAATGAAGAAGAGACCTATATATTGCTATGGAGCGATCTCCAGAACATACTGCTGAGCGGAAAAAAAGCAAGGTGCAGAACACTATGTATAGAATATTACCTTATGTGGAAAATCAGGACATGGAGAAATACACAGGTATATTTACTTATATTTTCAAAAGAAATAATGGAAGGATAAAGTTTAGTATTTGTTTTTACTAATAAAGATGGTTACCTAGAAGAGGAAAAAGAGAGGGGGATGGGATAGAAGTGGAAGGTAGACACTTTGGATGTACCTTATTTTATACTTTTTACTTTGGGACACCATATAAGTATTTTATACATTAAAAAATTTATTAAATAGAAAAATGGCAATCTCTAAAAATGGAAATAAACTGAAAATAACTTGAATCTCTAAAATTTGGCAATAACCACACAGTACAAAAGTTTAAATAATTCTAAAAGACATATTCTGACTATATATCCCTACAAGTATATATCCTAAAGATATAAATGAGGCACAGAGAAATCTTAAATTGCATTCAGCAGTCTTGTTGTTATATGTAGTTAGTTCTTTTGATGCTATTCTCACTGTGGATTAAAACATAAATAATTATGTTAGTTACTAGAAATCAAGATTTCCAGAGTAAAAGACATACTATTATAAAATCAAATACATTGTATATGAGAAAAGAATCTAAAAAAGAATGAATATATGTATATGTATAACTGAATAACTTTGCCGTGCTCCTGAAACTAACATAACGTTGTAAATCAACTAAACTCCAATAAAATTAAAATTTAAAAAATCGAATACATTAAATTAAAACCCTTAAACATCTTTAATTTGGGCATATTGGTAGGAACACAATTTCTTTTTCTCTTAAAAAACAAAACAACAACAACTCATTTACCAACCCTGTCCATGGAAAAGGCCCAGAAGCAATGACAGTCCAGTACCAATTAATACTCTTAGTACTTAGATTTCTACTAAAATGAAGATTTCTACTCCCAGGGTTCCTTGGAGAAATGGATGAGATTCTAAGTCTGAAGTAAATGAACAAGGAATATCTTGACACGCTGAAAGGAAGGAAGTTACCAAAGATTACTAGGGTCATGTCAAATGACACAGAAGTCAGCATAAAGGGGTGTCCACTAACTAAAGATGGGATAGTTTTGAGTGTCAAAAAGAATAATGATTATAGTACTTAGAAATACATTAAATAGTATTTTAATGTATTATATTTAATATAATATTAACATAATGTATTCTATTAATATAATATATTATATCAAATTAATATTATATTAATATATTATATTAAATCATAATACATTATATTATATATAGTATTATATTAAATTATAATACACTAATATACTGTATTATATTTAATATATTTAATATTTAATATATTATATTTTACTATAATATTTCTTAAAAGCCCTAAGTCACTTAAACTCATTTCGTGTTCTGAAAATTGGTAAGTGAAAGGGGGGAAAAATCAAGCATTTTTTCTGCCTTTCCTCTTTGGACTACATTTCAGGGAAACCAAATAGTTGCTGATTTATTAGAATAGTAATCATCATCATCATTATTATTATGGAAAGGATGAGACTGATACCACCTAAACCCACTGATCTTCACTGAAACTGGAACAAATGAAGGCCCTGTGTTTCATACACAGCAATACCAAGTACACTTATGAAGCATTCTTGCCAAAAAGACTGACTCCGAACCCACTTTATTCTCTAACTCTACTAGATTAAAGGAAATTTGGGGGAAAAGAGGACCATGTGGAATGCTACCACCATGATAAAAATCATCCAAATTTAAAATGTGGGAGATCCTCCTGGACAAACAACCCAGTTTCTTCAGCAATTAAATAGCATGGAGCGGGGGGGATAACCTAGAAGAAGAAGAGTGTGCTTCTAGAGAAGATTAAGTGACTGAAGACTGATGTCAATCAAATGCAATGTGTAGACCTTGTCCAGATGTTGACTCATACAAACCAACTGTGAAAAACACAATTTTTAACCAAACTGGACATGGACTATAAGACGTTACTAAGGAATTATTATTTTATTTTGTTTGGTGTAAAAATTGTGTTTTTTAAAGGCCTTCTTGGTTAGAGATACATACTAAATTATTTATGAATGACATGGTACTAGGATTTGCTTTAAAATACTCCAGCCAACAACACAACCACAACAAAAAGTGTGATATAAGGGGGCAGAGATAAAACAAGAAAGGCAGAAAGTTGACAATTATTGAAGCTGGGGATGGGTACGTGGAGTTCATTATAGCATTCTTTCTAGTTAGTATATGCGTGGAAAATCTCCATAGTAAACAGAAAACTTCACCAAATGCTTCTCTGGAAATACAGCTTTTTCTCATTATCACTACATATCATAATACAATGAAGAGTAGGCCAGGGAACAGAGATGGGGATAGTTAATTCTGCAGAGGACTTGGAAATGGATGGACAGGAAAAGCTGTAGAAAGGGGGTGACTTTTCATGTCATGAATGTTTATTTCCATCGTTAAATTCTTTGGATGAGGAACAAATTACACATGACCAAACAATCAAAAGCAGATTACATATTTTTTAAACTCTACCAAATCTAACTCAGGTTAAGCCTAATAATAATAAGCTGCTGCCTTCCAACCTTTCTTATTTAAGAAATCATACTGACAAATCTAAGAGCACAATTTTCAATTTATTCATAAAATAGCTAAGAGGGAAGCTCTCTGGTTCAACATTTTGCTTCTAAAAAATTCTTTGAGAGGTGGAGAGAATGAGTCTTTGGTCATTTATTTATTTATTTATTTATTTATTTAAATGTATTTATTTATTTATTCTTGGCTGCGTTGGGTCTTTGTTGCTGCGCGCAGGCTTTCTCTAGTTGCAGCGAGCGGGGGCTGCTCTTTGTTGCGGTGCATGGGCTTCTCATTGCGGTGGCTTCTCTTGTTGCAGAGCACGGGCTCTAGGTGCTTGGGCTTCAGTAGTTGTGGCTCGTGAGCTCTAGAGCACAGGCTCAGTAGTTGTGGCGCATGGGCTTAGTTGCTCCGCAGCACGTGGGATCTTCCTGGACCAGGGCTCGAACCCATGTCCCCTGCATTGGCAGGCAGATTCTTAACCACTGTGCCACGAGGGAAGTCCAAGTTACTCATTTATTGAATCTTCTCAGAAAAAGCTTTAGGGTTGCTACAGCAGAAATTAACACATTGTAAATCAACTATACTTCAATAAAATTTAAAAAAAAAAAAGCTTTAGGGTTGGTAGCAAACCTAACTTTAAGGTTGAGGCCAGTCCAATAGCTAAAAGGAATAGCTTAATCTAAACAAAGTTACAAAAGGAATAGCTTAATCTAAATGTTCACTAGTCCAGTTAAATTTCAGCTAGTTTTTCCTCATACTATCAACAACTGTGAATATAAATGACCTCAATAATCCTACTTCACTTTCATCACTCTTTTACTTCAGAGATGACGATTTATCCAATTTTAACACAAATTACTTGTTCTACCTGATAATTTGATTTTTAATTGTTGGCATTGTGGTTTCACATATGTATGGTTCATGTTTTCAACTTGACCAGACGATAAGTTCATCAATGGTAGAGACATTTTTTTTTTTAATTTTATTTATTTATTTATTTATTTTTGGCTGTGTTGGGTCTTCATTTCTGTGCGAGGGCTTTCTCCAGTTGCGGCAAGCGGGGACCACTCTTCATCACAGTGCGCGGGCCTCTCACTATCGTGGCCTCTCTTGTTGCGGAGCACAGGCTCCAGATGCGCAGGCTCAGTAGTTGTGGCTCACGGGCCTAGTTGCTCCGTGGCATGTGGGATCTTCCCAGACCAGGGCTCAAACCCGTGTCCCCTGCATTGGCAGGCAGATTCTCAACCACTGCGCCACCAGGGAAGCCCAATGGTAGAGACTTTTAAAGATATTTTCCCTAACAGACTTGGAAAAAATATCCAATATATAGTACTTATCCAATAAGGCTTAATTTAAAAATCCTCTTTTTCCTCTAAAATAATGTAGTAGTACAAATGTACAACAATTACTGTCTTCACTTGATTATGAATTTCTTTTAAAACCACATCACATCAAGGTAAGAACTTGATCGTATGACATGTCTACTTAGGAAGTCATATTGAGATAGGCTGGGACCTGGGACCTTTTACCGGAGTGCTTGCACCTGGACTAACATCTCTTTGTGTGACACTACAAAGAAACTATAAGGGACTAAAAACAACTGCAAACGTGCACAGTTGGGGCAATTATGATCAACAGGATTCAAAAAGGCCACAAACCAACCGCCATTTCTGAGGTGCTAAGAGCAAAAGCAGGGCACTGCGCATGATCCCTGTACATGGCACCACTAAAGGGGTGGGCAGATCACCTAAGCTACACCTCCTGCCCAACCCATGGACCCCCCCCCTGTTGTTACCCCTTTTAAGGACCCAAGCAGCTCCTCTCAGGGAGAGAGCAAGAGTACCTGTCTCTTGTTTTCACTCCCTTGTACTGCAGCACGAGCCCCAATAAAGCCTTGACTGGAATTCTCATCTGGCCTCTTATCAATTTCTATTGAATAAAGAGTCCAAGGGCCCAGGTCCATAACAATATGGTAGTGGTTATTTTCCTTGTGAGTAGAAATTACAGCTAGTTAACCTTTTTTTCAAAATATCCAGTTTTGGTGTTTCTGAAAAATCTTATTTACAACATTTGTGAATTATTAACATAAAAGAACTAGAACACAAAAATATCCTCAGCCAGAAAATTATATTATACTGTGTATAATAGTCTGCTTCATTGAAACTCCAGAGTTTAACCTATACATAGTTAACATACTAATAGGCATGTACTGAATGAAAAAAACACTTTCATTGATAGTACAGGTCATAATTTAGGATCTTAAAAACAACTTATGTGTGATCAATATGGCAAAATATAATAGAAGGGGAAATATGGTTAGATATTATATAAACATTTACTATAATGCTTAATAATTAAAGTTAAAATATCTTTTTCATTAATTTTATTTGCATTCAAACCAATAAAGAAGTGAAAGTGAAAAGAAGCATTTTATAGATGGTAGACGACTGGCCTCAAAATCAAAGGTCAGAGTTCTAAACTAGTTTCATCAGCTAGTCAACAAGTTCTTACTGATCGCCCATTACATACTCTTGTGCTGCAGATAATGAGACACCAAGAGAGATCAACCAATCTTCCTTTGAAAAACCCTCCCCTCCTCCTCTGGTCACTAAACTAACTAAAGTTTGCTCATCAACAGCTTAATTGTGCTCTGTGTAGATACTTGTAGAGAGCTTTGTAATTATGGAGTACTTTTTTCCCCCAAGACCTTAAAAAGAAAGTTAGGTGGGGAAATCAGGAACAGATCCTATTTCAATATAGTAGAGGTTTTCAGGTAGGTTAGTTAGCATTTATTACCTGTATCAGTGGTTCTCAAGGTGTGGTCCCTAGACCAACCACATTAGCGTCACTTTGGGAACACGTTAGACATACACATTGTCAGGTCTCCATCTCAGATCTACTGAATCAGAAACTCTAGAGGCAGTTCTAATTCATTACTAAAAGAATTACTAATAAAATTTTAATTTTATTAAAATTATGATCATAAAGCATATTTCTTACCATAAAGTTAGAGAGGGGCTTCCCTGGTGGCGCAGTGGTTAAGAACCTGCCTGCCAACGCAGGGGACATGCATTTGAGCCCTGGTCCGGGAAGATCCCACATGTCGTGGAGCAACTAAGCGTGTGCGTCACAACTACTGAGCCTGCGCTCTAGAGCCCACAAGCCACAACTACTGAGCCCGTGTGCCACAACTACTGAAGCCCGCACACCTAGAGCCCATGCTCCACAACAAGAGAAGCCACTGCAATGAGAAGCCCACACACCGCAATGAAGAGTAACCCCCGCTCGCCGCAACTAGAGAAAGCCTGCACACAGCAACAAAGACCCAATGCAACCAAAAATAATTAATTAATTAATTAATTTAAAAAATCATATTAAAAGTAGAAGAGAGAGACTATCTGCTCTATGAGCAACAAAGGGAGAAATTAAAATTCAGCCAAGGATTGGAATTTTTACCAAAACTTCAGCTCTATCTCTAGTGCCATGCATTATGCTTAATGTTAAGGTTATAATATAATCCTTAACCTTCCTTGAGAATCTGTCAGAAGACAGACTGGAAAATAAATAATTATCAAGTAATGTCATCCAAGCTATAAGAGGAGTATATAACACATTATGAAGACAGACACGGGGATAATTAATTCTGCAGAAGGTTTGGGTTGGATGGACAGGAAAAGCTTTAGAAAAGAAGTGATATTTGAACAGACCCTTTAGGAATATACTATGTAGGAACACCCCTGCAAGCTAAGGACAGCTCCTTTTTAAATGCTTTCCGCTAGGCCACCGGTGTAAAATGCAAGTGAACATTATGAAATAGATCTTAAAATAAGCTTTAAGTACCCTCTTAATTCCCAGCATCATTTGGGACTTCTTGTGGATACCAAAGTAGTATAAGAAATGGCCCTGCTTTAAGAAATTAAATCACAAATAACAAATTTGATCTATCCAAAATTTGGCAGAAACTAAACCAATTATAACTATTCACCGTATTTGGTTAAGCAAAAAGCCGTGACAGTCAACAACCAAACAACAGTTAAGTCAAGTGACTTGTTCCTAAGTCTAGTTTCTTTTTGTAGATTGACGTTTTCGCAAGATTTTTAAAAAAATGGAGACAGCTACCATGCTTTTATTTTAAAGGCTTTATTTAAATGCTTTTATTCTTATTCAGAAGAAATAATTTATAAAGTCCAGGGTTGAGAATACTATCCTAATGAGTTAAAAATTCTGTGCTTGTAAGATCAACCTGAAATAATTCCATCTAAAAACCACATTTTATTTTATTTTAGTTTATAAATTTATTTATTTATTTATTTTTGGCTGCGTTGGGTCTTTGTTTATTTTTGGCTGCATTGGGTCTTCGTTGCTGCACGTGGGCTTTCTCTAGTTGCAGCAAGTGGGGGTACTCTTCGTTGTGGTGCACGGGCTTCGCGCTACAGTGGCTTCTCTTGTTGTGGAGCACAGGCTCTAGGCACATGGGCTTCAGTAGTTGTGGCTCTTGGGCTCTAGAGTGCAGAGCTCAGTAGTTATGGCGCAAGGGTTTAGTTGCTCCACGGCATGTGGGACCAGGGCTCGAACCCGTGTCCCCTGCATTGGCAGGCAGATTCTTAACCACTGCGCCACCAGGGAAGTCCCTAAAAACCACATTTTAAATCAGCTTTTTCCTCTCTATTCATGTTGATTCTAATAAACTAGCATTCCTGTAACGAAACATACCTAACACTCATTTTTTTGGAAGGTAGAGAGACTATGAAGGCTAGTTTTCATAATTTGCTAAAAAGTTTATTTTAAAGACTATTTATTAAGTCCCTGGTACTCTAGCTCTGATTTGATTTAGGGGTACTATTTCTAATAAATCCAGAGTTGAGTCAAAGGCCAGAAGACAATGTGAATAAAACACTTAAATAGTCCTACCATTAATCACATTCTTTGAACTGCTTTCTTAATGATTACCCAAGTGCAGCTTGAGTTACTGGGTACATTCACTTCATCTGTATAATCAGTGATGTGTCTTTGAGGCTAAATGTCAATACAGAAATGAATTTCTATGTGCCAGAAGCATTCTATTCTTTAAAAGTTTCACTCTATGCAAAAACAAAACAAGAATATATGACTGAGATTAAAAATAACAACAAAACAGAGGGTATGACCTATTGTTGTCATTTAGCCATGACAGTCAGCCAACTGTAACTGGATTCACAATAAGCCATTCTTCTCCATTCTAGCTCAAGATATGAAATATCAAACTCTAGAGTCCTTTGAAATGGAATCCAATACTGACAGTGATGAAAGCAAAAAGGCTTCTGTTTTTGCTTACCCAGTCAGTTTTTGAGTGACTCAAAATGACAAATGAGAGACCAATAAATGGTTGTTACCTTTAAGTTTAGCAAAATGTATTTAGATCACTGGGTGATATATATTGTACTTATACTAAGTTAAAACTATATCCAGAGTATTCCAATGCAAAACTTATAATATACAAACACACCCCCACATCAAAAGAAAGTTTAAAATGATGATGACACAAAAACTTGCACACGAATGTTCATAGTAGCATTTTCATAACAGCCAAAAAGTGGAAATTCCCAAATGTCCATCAACTGATGAACAATGTGGTATATCCATATAATGGAATATTATTTGGCAATAAAAAGGAATGAAATCCAGAGACAACAAGTAGGTTAGTGATTACTTAGGGCTGACTGGGGAGTGGGAAGTGGAGTCGGGGGAATGGGAGTGGCCGCTAACGGGTATGGGGTTTCTTTTTGGGGTGATGGAAATATTCCAAAATTAGATTGTCATGATGGTTGCACACTTCCGTGAATATACTAAAAACGCACTGTACATTTTAAATGGATGAATTTTATAGTATGTGTAAAATATCTCAATAATGCTCTTTTTAAAAAAATGGGTGATGTGTAGAGCTGTGCAAAAATTAAATGCAGAAGAATAAGAAGTCCCTTGGACTCAAGTGAAACCCCTGATAAAGAGGCTTCGCACAGGGAAGATACAAGCTAACAGAATCTGGGTTTCTCCACTGAAGACATAAGCATCCAGTTCTTACCTCTACCCTGAGGCACAAAGAAAAATAGCCCTTTCCTCCTGGACTTGTTCTTGCTAAAGAACTAACTGAAAGTCTAACTAATCAACATTCTTGATAAAACTGGGTGTTGAGACATTACTGCCAATATACTTCAAGAGAAAATATACTTCATAACTTCAATTGTTTAAATTCAGGTTAAAGGAATTCCCTGGTGGCACAGTGGTTGGGAATCTGCCTGCCAATGCAGGGGACACGGGTTCAAGCCCTGGTCCGGGAAGATCCCACATGCCAAGGAGCAACTAAACCCGTGCGCCACAACTACTGAGCCTGCGCTCTAGAGCCCACAAGCCACAACTACTGAGCCCGTGTGCCACAATTACTGAAGCCCGCATGCCTAGAGACCATGCTCCGCAGCAAAGAGAAGCCGCCGCAATGAGAAGCCCGCGTACCACAACAAAGAGTAGCTCCTGCTCGCCACAACTAGAGAAAGGCTGCGTGCAGCAACGAAGACCCAGAGCAGCCATAAATAAATAAATAAATAAATTTAAAAAATAAATTCAGATTAATATCAGAATTTGTATTTATGTACTTTTTGAAAGCAAAGATACTATATTTTGAATTACAATAAGTATAGTACTTGGATTACTTAGACACTATGAATAATTATTTGAAAAATGTTCCTTTTGTTTAATGACTAAATATTCATCCCAGGAAGTCAGAATGCAATTAAATTTAATATAAGTAGATTAGATTAATGCAAATGCACTAAATGCAAAAGCATTTAACAAAGCTATATATTTAAGCATATCAAAATCCATGAAATGAAAGATTAAGATTTCTATGAAAGCTAAGTAATCCTCAGTATATGTAAATAATTGGGTAAATGTAATAACTGAATTATCAATCCTAACTCAGATCACGAGCAATAAAGACAATTTTATTTACAAAAAAGCATTTAATTGTAGACTTCCCACGTGCTCATTATTGTGCTATTCTCTGAAGATAAGAATAATACAGATGGTTCCATTTTTTTTTAATTGGTTCATTCAATATGTACTTACTGAACACAACTTCATATAGGATTAGTAATGCTCACTTTTTTGTATTCACACTTTGAAGAGATTAAAAGATTCAGAAAATCAATACACAAGTTATTTGTATAGTATAATTTCTCATAGGGGCCATAAAATTGTCACACTAGTTACTTGGTTGCCGTTCAGTCCTGTGTGGCTATTTGAGTAGAATCATTTTCTGATCTGAACACATTCTTACATTCTTAATATATCGGTGAAGCAGAGTTCTCACTTGTTCTAATTAGCGCCATCCTTGGCGCTGACTTGACATTACGCTTCTTACCTCTTACTCAAAACAAACTGTACTCTGCTCCACACATTATATAAAACCTGCTCAGTCCTAAATTCCACCTAACTGGCATCACTGTAATGTTAACACGTTTATTACACATTGTTCAAAATTTAGAGCTCACCCAGGGAAGAGTCTGTGCTGCTGAATGGCTAAGAACCACAATGGCTAACATTTCTGAATGGTGATTATATGTTGGGTACTAGTCAAAACACTTAATACATTATTATTTAAAATCATCACAGTATCCTATAAATAGGTGCCATTTATCATTCCCATTTTACAAACGCGGCACAGAGAGGTTATATAATTTGCTCAAGTTTAAACGCTAATAAGTGGTTGAGACAGGATTAAAATCCAAGTGGCCTTAACTCCAGAGCCTGCTACAGTTATTTCCCAATGGTCCCTGACCTAAGAGAGTTCACAGACTAGAAATATATACATCATTAATAATATAAGTTGATATTGGCTGTAATAGAGGGATGAACAGGAGCACAGAAAAAGGGCTAAGGAAGTGGACAAAGCGTTCCAGGGAGAAGAAACAGCAATCTGTATTTCAAACATTCCAGGCATAAACTTCCCAAGAAATGTGATTTAAGTTTGTTTTAAGAATTAAAATGAAAGACACACGAGATACTCGGTCTAAATCCACTTTCCAAATTCCAGGTCTATGTCAATGCACACTTTACTCACATAATGACTGTTCATTACTTTTTAGAAAACTTTTTAAAAAAGTCTTTAGTATAATGGCTTTTGTTTTCCTTCTAATTCATGACATTTACTTAGGTTTTCTTTAATGTCTGTCAATAAAGTTTGCAATTTTCTCCATAAAGGTCTTACAAAATTTTTGAGAGATTAAACCCTTAAGTACCATTGGGAAGGTTATCTTTTTTTAAAAAACATGTTATATTCTAATTGTTTCTGGTGTATAAAATACAACAGACTTTTGTTTTTATATAATGGTTTTATAAAAAGTGCTATTTCAACATTGGTGCATTCTGTTCAACACTGTCATTCTCCAGAGAACATCACATGGACCAAATGTGTATTGTCTGCCATGTTTGAACGAACCCCAAACATTTGCTTTGTGAATGTATGCCAACCAAGAGGGATGAAGAGATAACATTTCATCTATAATTCTTTAAAATTTCCATATGATTGAAAGTGCTCTCATGTTTATGCTATGACTTTATTTTTAACTGCAGTTTGAGTGCAAGATAATTTAAGTCCCCTAAAGCTTGAAAAATTAGTGAAGAAAAAAAAAAAAGTGCAGCAAGATGCTCTTTCCAAAAACCAACTCTCTCACATCCACCTCCACAACTACCACCCACTCAAATCTTTCCTTCCTTTGATAAACACAATAAAGCTTCATTACATTATGTTTGTTATACAATCTGTATTTATTTACTTCTACATTCTTACTACTTAAGCTTGTTTTCACTGTTCAGTTGATATATTTTTCTACCTATGAAATTTGTTTGGGTATCTGTTGGGATGGAATGCATCATAGTTTTTCCTACTAAAAGTAATAAAAATCTTTTTCATTTCATGGCAGAATTTTTCAGAAACACATTAGCTAGGAAGAAATGGGTATTCAAGTACTGGTTCTATGAAACATGTCTCTTCAGGAAATGTGTTGCCTCCCCCACAAATCCAAAATCCTCCTCCTAAAATCCAAACCAAACCTCAACTAATTCATTCTTTGAAAAGCAGCTTTCTTGAGGTATAATTTACATACAATAAATTGCACCTATTTTCAATCACAGTTTAATGAGTTTTCACAGACATTTAAAATTGTGTAACTGCCATCATAATCAAGATATAGAATATTTCTATCAACCCCAGTGGTTTCCTTGTGCCCTTCTGTAATGAACCCCAATATCACCCTAGTCCTAGGTAACCACTGATTTACTTTGTCACTATAGATTGGATTTGCCTTTTCTAGAATTTCATATGAATAAAATCATATACTAGGTACTCTTTAGCATAACATTTTTTATACCCATCCATATTGCTACCTGTATCAGTAGTTTGTTACTTTTTAGTACTGAGTAGTATTCCATCACATGGGTATACCACAAATTGTTTGTTTGTCCATTCACTGGTCGATAGATGTTTGGGATGTTTCCAACTTAATGGTTGTTATGAATAAAACTGTCATGAACATTTGGTACAGTCTTTGTGCAGATATATGTTTTTATTTATTTTGAGTGAAAAATTAGGAGTGGAATTGGTAGGTTATATGGTAAACATATGTCTAACATTGTAATTGCCAAACTTTTCCTAAGTGGCTGTCCCACCAGCAATGTATAAGTTCCCATTGTTCCACACCCTCCCTAGCACTTGCTATAGTTCGTCTTTAATTCTAGTTATTCCAGGACTTCCCTGGTGGCGGAGTGGTTAAGAATCCGCCTGCCAATGCAGGGGACACAGGTTCGAGCCCTGGTCTGGGAAGATCCCACATGCCATGGAGCAACTAAGCTCGTGAGCCACAACTACTGAGTCTGCTCTCTAGAGCCTGCGAGCCACAACTACTGAGCTCGCATGCCACAACTACTGAAGCCCATGTGCCTAGAGCCCGTGCTCCGCAACAAAGAGAAGTCACCGCAATGAGAAGCTTGCACACCACAACGAAGAGTAGCCCCTGCTCTCCGCAACTAGAGAAAGCCCGCGCACAGCAACGAAGACCCAACACAGCCATAAGTAAGTAAGTAAGTAAATAAATAAAATAAAACAAAATGTTAAAAAAAAACCTCACAGCCAGTGGTGCTCTAACTCATGCCTGGATGAAGCTTATTTAACACGTGTATTTTCTCCATAAGGCACATCATAGCCTTCTTGGACTCAGGAACACTAGACAGTACCTCCACATTATGCTTAGGGCCATTCTAAATTGCAAAATCAACAAAAATAATAAAAATGCAAAATACTGGCACTAAATAGGCCATGAAAAGGAAGGCACAGCACCATTTTGTTTGACACCAGCTGGGAACACACATGTTGGGCAACTCAAATTTTTGCCACCTGGTGCAGATCCACATGACCATAAAAGTACTACAAATATTGGTTTGGGGGTTATAAATTTTAGTAAGTAGGTGAATCTGCAAATATAGAATCTGTGAATGAGGATCAGCTGCATATATATTGCAAATATTTTTTCACAGTCTGTGATTTGCGTTTTCATTTTCCTAACGTCTTCTGAAGAGCAAAGGTTTTCTATTTTGATAAAGTACAATTTATCATGGTTTTGTTTTATGGCATATTCTCCCTGTGTTATCTAATAAGTCTTTGATTATCCTAAGGATGCAAAGATTTTCTCTTATGTTTTCTACTAGAAGTTTTAGGGTTTCAGCTTTTACATTTATACCCATGATCTATTTTCAGTTCATTTTTTTTATGATGTGAGGTAAGGGTCAAGGTCCATTTCTTCCCACATAGATATTCAGTTGTTCCAGCACTGTTTGTTGAAAGACTATCCATGTATTGTTTTGGCACTTTTATCAAAAACCAATTGACTACATATATATGGGTGTATTTCTGGACTCTTTATCCTGTTTTATTCATCTCTATGCCTGTTTTTATGTCAAAGCCAAACTATCTTGATAACTGTAGTTTTACAGTAAGACTTGAAAGCAGGTTGTGTAAATCCTCCAACATTGTGGGGGGTTTTTGTTTTGTTTTGTTTTTAATTTTTTTTTTAATTAATTAATTTATTTATTTATTTTTGGCTGTGTTGGGTCTTCGTTTCTGTGCGAGGGCTTTCTCTAGTTGTGGCAAGCGGGGGCCACTCTTCATCGCGATGCGCGGGCCTCTCACTATCGCGGCCTCTCTTGTTGCGGAGCACAGGCTCCAGACGCGCAGGCTCAGTAGTTGTGGCTCACGGGCCTAGTCGCTCCGCGGCATGTGGGATCTTCCCAGACCAGGGCGCAAACCCGTGTCCCCTGCATTAGCAGGCAGATTCTCAACCACTGCGCCACCAGGGAAGCCCTGTTTTTAATTTTTTGGCCAGCATGTGGGATCTTAGTTCCCCAACCGGGGATCGAACCCGTGCCCCCATGCATTGGAAGCATGGAGTCTTAACCACTGGACCACCAGGGAAGCACCCAACATTGTGTTTTTTGTTTTCAAAATTGTTCTGGTCATTAGGTCCTTTGCATTTCCATATAAACTTTAGAATCATTCAGCTTTCAATTTCTCAAGAAGGTCTGGTAGGATTTTGATTGGAATTGCATTGAATATACACAGATAAATCTAGAGAGAACTAACATGATAACAATATTCAGCCTCTGATCCATAAACATGGTATATACCTCCATTTACTTAGATCCTTAATTTCTCTCAGCCATGCTTTGTAGGTTTCAGTATACATGTTTTACACACATTGGCTAAATTTATTCCTTAGAATTTCATGTTGTATTTGTTTTAAAAAACTCATATACCAATTGTTCATTGCTGGCATATAGAAATAAAATTTGATATTTGTACTTTGTGTCCGGAAATCTTGCTTTAATTCACTTATTACTTGTTTTAGTAGCTTTTTGGTAGATTCCTTAGATTTCTATGTAAACAATCATGTCATCTGTGAATAAAGACAGTTTTGCTTTTTCCTTTTCAATATGTATGCCTTAATTTCTTCGTCTTTCCTTATTTTACTAGTTACTCGATCATGATGTATTATTATTATTTTGTACATTGCTGGAATGGACTTGCTAATATTTTGTTAAGGATTTTTGCATCTGTATTCATGAGGTAATATCTATAGTTTGATTTTCTAATCTTTGTCTGATTCTGCTGTTAAGATAGTGCTGGCCTCATAATATGAGCTGGGAAATGCTTTCTCCCTCCTCTATTTTCTACTAACTCTTCATTAAATGTTTAATATAATTTTGTATCTATATGAGACGATGGATGGTCACTAAACTTGTACTCAATCACTTCATGATGTACGTAAGTCAAATCATTATGCTGTACACCTTAAACTTATATAGTGCTGTATGTCAATTATATCCCAATAAAACTGGAAGAAAAAAATGTTTAATATAATTTATCAGTGAAGCCATCTGGGCTAAAGTTTTGTTTGTGAGAAGGTTTTAAATTACAAATGCAATTTCTTTGTTAGATGTAGAGCTATTCAAGTTTTTCATATCTTCTTGAGTCAATTTTGAAAATTTGCATCTTTCAAGGAATTTGTCCATTCCATCCAAGCTATCACATTTATTGGAATAAAGTTACCTTATTATCCTTCCACTGCCTGTAGGATATAAAATGATACCCCCTCCTTTCATTTCTGATATTGGTAATTTGTGCCTTCTTTCTTTTTTTACTTGATCAATCTAGATAGTTATCCACTTTATCTTTTCAAAGAATGAGTTTTTTGGATTCATTAATTCTGCTCCTATCTTTTGATGCATTGACCCCTTTATCATTATGAAAAGCTACTCTTTCTCCCTGGTAATATTCCCAGTTATGAATTCTACTTTGATATTGATATAGTCACTCCAGCTTACTTTTTATTAATGTTTGCATGGAACACCTTTTTCTATCCTTTTATTTTTAGTGTATCCATGTCTTTATATTTAAGTTTGTATATAGCATACAGTCGAGTCTTATTTTTTATCCAATATGATAATCCCTGTCTTTTAACTGATGTGTTTAGACCATTTATATTTTTTCTCCATCTTTATTGAGATATTATTGACATATACGTAAGTTTAAGGTATGCAATGTGATAATTAGATACATGTATATATTGCAAAATGATTATCACAGTAAGGCTAGTTAACACCTCTATCACCTCACATAATTGCGATTTTGTGTGTGTGTGTTGGTGATAGCATTTAAGATCTACTCTTTCAAGTATATTTGATCATTTATAAATATTGAATTATTGATATGATTTCATCATCTTGCCAGTTATTCTATTTGCCCCATATGTTGTTTGTTCCTTTTTTTCCAGCCTCCTTTTGGATCAACAAAGTACTTTTTAGTATTCCATTATAGTTCTACTACTGGTTTATTAGCTATGCCTTGAACGTCCTTAAACACTTCTTGTAGTGTACATTTCCTGGAGACAGATTATCTTGGTTTTTGTTTGTCTAGAAAATGTCTTTATCTTGCCTTTATTATGAAAGAATATTTTTGCAGGACAGAGAATTCTAGGTTGACAGATTTTTTTCCTTTCAGTATTTTAAAGATTTCATTCCATTACCACTGGTTTGCATATTTTCTGATGAGAAGTCTGCTTTCATTCTTTGTTCCTTTATATGTCTTTTTTTTTTTCTGCCTGCTTTTAAGAGTTTTCTCTTTATCACTCTTTATCACTCAACAATTTATGATATGTCTTGGTACAGTTTTCTTCATGTTTGGGTTTCACTGACCTTCTCTGTATCATATTTGGAAAAATTTTGGCCATTTATTTTCTTAAATACTTTTTCTGGCCTCCACCTGACTTTTCTTGGGACTCCAATTACCCATATGTTAGACTGCTTGATGTTGTTCCACTGAGGTTATATAATTTTGTTTCAATATTTTTCTCTTGGTGCTTCATTTTAGGTAGCTTATATCCATTTCTATAGTTTCTATTGCTATTCATGTTGAGCAGAATTGCTCCACTAATTCATTTTTTTTTTTTTTAAAGTTTTACTTGATTTATTTATTTATTTATTTATTTATTTATTTATTTTTGGCTGTGTTGGGTCTTCGGTTCGTGCGAGGGCTTTCTCCAGTTGCGGCAAGCGGGGGCCACTCTTCATCGCGGTGCGGGGACCGCTCTTCATCGCGGTGCGCGGGCCTTTCTCTATCGCGGCCCCTCCCGTCGCGGGGCACAGGCTCCAGACGCGCAGGCTCAGCAATTGTGGCTCACGGGCCCAGCTGCTCCGTGGCATGTGGGATCTTCCCAGACCAGGGCTCGAACCCGTGTCCCCTGCATTAGCAGGCAGATTCTCAACCACTGCGCCACCAGGGAAGCCCACTAATTCATTTTTAAGTGAGTGAAATTCATCTGATTTTATTTATATCATACAGATTTTAATAACAAGCATAAGTCCAGAATGATTATTATCTTTCCTATGGTTTGCAGCAAGATGATTGGGTTTTCAGAAAAGGAAAAGGACTGAAGATTACTCAACCTTAAGAGAGGAAGGAACAGAAGGGGAGCTTATGGTATATACTATTAATTATTCCATTTTTATTATCAAGTCTTATGTTATGTAAAAAAAAAACAAAAAACCTCACCATTCTGTAACTTTTCAATCTCTTCTGTTTTTAAGCAGAAAAAAAATGGAACATTTAAACTCCAAAGCAACTTCTAAAATGTTAAATAGGATACTGTAGAGTTTATCTTACCAAGAATTACTTTTATTTTCTTTTGCTTTGAGGTTGGTAATTCAGCAAAATGAGAACTATAAATTCTAGCAGGTAATCAAATAAATTAATACTTCATATTCACCATGGATATACACAAAAAGAAAAGAAATGCTCATCAGTAATTATGCTTGAGAATCTGTAGAAGATATAAAAATTCTAAAAATGTGAAAAAGGCTGATCTTAGTGGAATTTAGATGAAAATTAAATTTTCTGAGCATTGTTAATTGGCAGTATTACCTAGCTTTTCAGAAGAGGGCAGCAAGAAGCTTTCTAGTGTAATGAAAGTCCTATTTGAAAGGTATGATGGAATTTCAAGCTATTTTATATATATATATGTATATATGTAATTTCAAGCTATTATATTTTATAGATTGGGGCAATCTATAAAAACCTTATGAACACACAGCTGATAAAGGTTTCAAGAGGTTCTATAACTCATTTACCTACCTTTACAAGAACTTATTAAGTTATCAAGGCAAATGACCTATAACATAAAAACTTGATTTTCTCTTACAAAGACTATATTTTGATAATATAGAAGATATTCTGAGAATGTTTACAGTAGACCAAAACAGTTAAACGACCATTAAGGCAAAATATGACAAGGGCCATAAGACAGGTAAAGAATAAGTGCTATAGGAGCCCAAAGATGGAAATAGCACTAGTAAGGACTAAAAATTCACAGCATTAAGCTTGAATTGGGCTTCAAGTGTGAATGAGATGTGGACAAGTGTAAAGGAGGGGCCAAGGCATTCCAGATGGCAGTCACAAAAAGGACAAAGACATAGGGTGCTTTGGGAAAGAGAAATGAGGTACAATCTTCAGAAATACTCACAGCTAAAGATTCAGAGGAAAGCATACAGCCTGGAAGTACAGGTTCCCAGAAGTTAGAGAAGCGTGCAAAGATAATGAGGCTAGAAATGGCTATTGGATAAATGTAAAATCTGATATTTAATTTAAAAAAAACTGTGCAGGATATGAGGGGGCACATGATTTAATAACTGAAAAACCTTGAGTTTTTGGTTGATTTTCAAGTTCCCTTTGAGCTAACTCTGGGAGATCCAAGTGCTAACAAAGAAACAAAAATCTTAGTTTCTGTTATTAGATGCAGATTCCAGATCGCAGAAATCAATATTGGATTGCTCAGGAATCAGTCCACAATTAGAGTTCTGTATTCAATTTTCATTGTCATTTTATAAGAAAAATGTTGGTGAACTAGAAGCTATATCCAAAAAAAGGTAACCAGAGTAGTATCTCAAAACTGCCACAACAGGAAGTTAAAGACTGATTTTATTTACTTTTATCTTTCCACTTCAAACCTCCTTTATCTTCTGTATCCCAATTCTAGGCAATGGGAGCAAATCTACCAAGTCACCCATATTAGAAACCAGGGAAGATCATGCTGGATCCTCCCCTTTCACTCCCATCTTCAATCTGTCACTAAATCTTATTGAGTCTCTAACCCAAATGTCTCATGTCAGTTACATTTACTGCCTCACCAGTTTAGTTTAGGTCCTCTCCATCTCATCTCTGGACTATTACTGATAACCTAACTGATCTCCCAATCTAAACTTTACTCTCTTACAAAACCACTCTCTACATGACAGCTAAAGTGACCTTTCTATAGCCAAATCTAACCATATTATTCCCTGGTTTAAAAAGAAATCTTCAATTACTTCCAACAATCTTCAGAATAATGTTTTAAGTCCCCTTTCATGTTTACAAGGCCCCTGCCTACCTCTTTATTTCTTTGTTCATCAGATTTTTACTAAGCATCTATTATGTGCTAGGTAATGTGGATACAATAAAGAATAAGCCAGAAAAGGTACTGTCATTCATGGAGCTTACTAATGGACAATGTCATCTCCTGCTAGTCTCCCAGTGCTCTAGTTATACAGGGACAACTAGCATTTCCTCAGATGTACTATCTGAATTCATACTTCTGTGCCTATGTATATTATTCAAATTACTTAGACTGGCCCATAGTTTCTTCTGTATTCTCCCTTCTTCCGGATTCCTATACTGCTTTATATCCATCTGGCAAATTTTTATGTACTCTTCAAGACTCAGCCTCAGGTGTCTCTTCTATGAAGCCTCTCCTGAAACCCTCACACAGGCAAAGTTGGTTATTCCCTTCCTCATGTCGGCCATGAACCACATACAAACTTCTTTTACACTGAACTATAATTATTTAATTACATGCATGTCTTTCACTGGGAGATGACTTATTCACGTCTTATTTATTTTTGAGGCCCTAGAATCTAACAGTGTCCAAGGCATAGGATAAGCTCAATTAATAACTGTGAAACAACTGAATTACATGATTGGCTACATGAATGAATTTATTCAAAAGGCACTATGATAGATTTCTTTCAATACACTGAACTATTTATGTGTGAGAGAAATTTGCTCTTTTAAAATTTGCTACTGGGCTTCCCTGATGGCGTAGTGGTTGAGAATCTGCCTGGCAATGCAGGGGACACGGGTTCGAGCCCTGGTCTGGGAAGATCCCACATGCCACGGAGCAACTGGGCCCGTGAGCCACAACTACTGAGCCTGCGTGTCTGGAGCGTGTGCTCCGCAACAAGAGAGGCTGCGATAGTTAGAGGCCCGCGCACCGCGATGAAGAGTGGCCCCCACTCACTGCAACTAGAGAAAGCCCTCGCACAGAAACAAAGACCCAACACAGCCAAAAATAAATAAATAAATAAATAAATAAATAAATAAATAAATAAATAAATAAATAAAATTTGCTACTAACATCTTAAGTAACAACTATGGCTATAAATTAAGAGAAGTCAGAAAGAAGGGAGAATTCTGTGGGATAATTTTGTCTAGCAATGGAAATAAGCTCCCTTCCCCTGGACATGTTGAATTGGATGCTGTAGGAGGAAGAGACAAATGATGCTGGAGAGAGAGGAAATAAGCATGAAAATGTTGAAGGTTCCTTAGAAATCAACCAGAAAACAGAAAATAGAATACACAGAAAAAAGGGGACAATCCTCAGATAAGAAGGACACCTCCTGGAATTAGGAAAAAGAATGAGAAAACAGAGACAAAGAACTTAGGTATTAAGAGAAAGAGAAGAAGGTTCACTTAAGATAATCTAGGTATTCCTAGTATCAATAAAATAGGAATTTCTCTTGAAAGGAGAGAAAAAATTGTTCTGAGAATGTAGGAAAAGAAGATATTTTAGAATCAGTCACTGAGGTAAGGCTTAAGTCAATGAGATATCCCAGATATGAAAATCTGTTTTACTTTCAAAGGTCAGTAAAACAGGCAATTTCATACTTCTGTTCAAATTTTAACATCCTTGTATGTCCAGAAATTCTTCCTATTACTTAACTCAAGTCATTCAGACTTTGGATTAAATACATTTGCTTTTACTCTAAATGATGTTTGAAAAACTGGCTAATTTTTTCTATCAGAACATTTACTAATTCAAGGAAAGTACCAATAGCATTGCTACCCTTATTAACAAATAACAACTGTTAAAATAGGGAGGACTATAAGATTAGGAATAAACAGAAATATTGTAAAACTGGAGCAGTGCAACATGGAGACTAGCTGTTTATTTTGTAGATCTTCTTTGAAAGCAAAAAGAATAGAATCCTTAATTCTTAATAGTTGAAAAGAATAGAGATCACCCAACCTAAGCTCCCAGCTAATCCTAAACAGTATCTGGTAACATTCCAGAGCTGGTCACAGAGCTCTGCCTGAGAGTTCTCCATGATGGGAAACTTGGTACTTTTTGAGAGTCCATTTAATTTCTGGAAATTTGGAAAGTACATCCTGAACACTGTGGCAAAAACAAAATAAACAAACCTCTTTCTAACTTCTCCCCATTGTTCCTAACTCTGTCCTCTGAAACAGGACATGGATAAATGCCCATGTGTAGTTAATGCAGAGCAAATGGGATGTAATGAATCTAATCAAAAGTAAAGAAAAATAGGTGTAGTATTAGGGACAACTAAGTCAATAGACAGCTGCTCCTTGAATACTTTAAGAGCAATAAAACTAACTCCTTATTATCTTTCTTGACACTAAGATTCTGTTCAAACCCAAGAGGTTTATAAAAATTGTGCAATTCTTTTGTACTTGCAGATATTCAGTAATTCTTCAGATGAAACACATAATAAGGAGAAATAGCATGTGATTCTATAGCCAATCATGGATGATCCATTAAGAAGACAAGTGACAGCTCAACCCTCTCTCCAGGAACATTTGTCACCTATGCCTTTATCCTTCAGGGATTTGAGTTGAATGACATTCGCTGTAGGTTGATAATTAGTTTTTCTTTCTTTTTCATTTTTTTTTTTTTAAAGCATAGGAAGCTAATGTTGGCTTCTTCCCCATGAGGGACACTAGCCTAAGTGGTTTTGGGAATATATGCCTTGATCAGATTTGCACTATGACTCCTGAATGCATGAGCCATCCCAGCAACACCTGCTCTCCTGACAGGTCACGAGGGACTGGTAGAATAAGGATCCATCAATTCCATTCTCCCCAGAGAGATCACCCAGACCTAGCGTTAAATGTACAGTTCAATGACATGTTAAAAAATAAAATTCCATCCACCAAAACCTACCAGTTACCAGAGGTCAATATTTAGAAGACCCTAATAATGGAAATTAGCATAAAATTTAATTTTTTTTCCAATTGGACTGTAATCCAACTAAATACTCAGAAAGGTATCACTTATATCAAGGGGGATAAGATGGAAAGGAGTGAAACTCCTTAATCAAATCATGTTACCAATATATTGCTAAGGGCTTGAGTTTTGGGTTCTATTTCTCATCATGGGGTGGAAATACAGTTGCTTCCCACCCAAAAACTGTGAATTACTTATTTTGGATTATAGTAAGTTTGAGCATGCAGATTTACAACACAAAAACTGAAAATATGTAAGCAATCACATTTTCATTCAAAGTAATTAGCTTCCTTTTCATCAACAAAGAGAAGTATACAACTTTTATTTTTGGCCTATTCATATACATTTCGTGTTTCAGTTTCCATTTATTTTCCTATTGAACATTATTTAGCTTTGTCTCTCTAAATGTTACAACATCCAGTCTCTGTCCTTTCTACTACCTATTTCACCTATTTTTAACAATTAAGTTGTTTTTTCAAAAATTAAAGTTATACGTGTACGTGTTCAAAAATCAAATAATTCTATAAGGTTTGTTATGAAAAACTGCAGTTCACCTTTAACTCCTCAGTGGGACCCATTTTTATCCTGTTTAGCTGATTATATTGTATTATTACCTCTATGTCTCTAAATGACTAAATAATATGCTTGTATTACTATTTCTCGATTTTTCATTTTGAGGCATTATCTATTGACTTCCCCCAATATAGAAAGTGATGATTTAGCTCCTTTTCCCATCCTTCCACCTTAACTCCTCACAATACATATACAAGCATCCCACCTCCTATCTTCTCAGTTATATGTATGTTTTTAAAACATTTATTTATTTATTTGGTTGCACCAGGTCTTAGTTGCAGCACGTGGGATCTTCGTTGCCACGTGCGGGATCTTTTAGTTGAGGCATGTGGGCTCTTAGTTGCAGCATGCAAACTCTTAGTTGCGACATACATGTGGGATCTAGTTCCCTGACCAGAGATCGAACCCAGGCCCCCTGCACTGGGAGTGTGGAGTCTTAACCACTGTGCCACGAGGGAAGTCCCTCAGGGTTATATACTGTAACTTTACCTAGATCAATATTCACTTTCTACATTATTATGATTATATAAATGCTACTTATAGCTAACCCATGTAATAAACTATGATTACCTTTCCTTTCTTGCATATCTTTTTGTTTTCCCTGAGTTTTTTTAGGTTGCTTAGTTTTCTGTGTATTTATCTCTAGTTCAACCACAGACTCTATCACTGCCTGTTGTCGAAATCTTAAGATATTGAGATGCATCATGTAATTTATCAATTTCATCTTCCTGAAGAAGTCTCCAGATGGTCTGTCCTCTGTGCCTGGTGCACAGCAATAACCCTGGATTCCTCCTCTCTCACCTGTTTTCTGTATCCCATGGGTGGTGCACGAGTGCCAATAGTGCATAGAGTTTATCAGAGGTCAATTTTTTGAGATCTTCCATATCTAAAAAATGTCTTTATTCATCTTTTCAGTTGAAAATAATTTTCCCTTAGAATTTTGAAGATATTGTTCCGATGGTCTCCAATGTTGAAGACATTCTGATTCCCATCCTTTGTATGAAACCTACTTTTTGTCTTCTCTAGAAGCTTCCAGGATCTTTTCTTTTTTCTCAGAGTTCTGAAATCATGAAATGATGTGTCTTGGATTAGGTCTATTTTCATCTATTTTGGTGGTAACTGTCAGGACCTTTCAGACTGGAAATGTATGTCCTTCAGGTTTGGGAAGTTTTTTTGAAGTATTTCATTAATGATGTCCTTTATGTTTCCCTTTTCCTCTCTTTCTGGAATTCCTATTATTCAGATTTTGGGCTCTCATAGATTGGTTCTCTTTTCTCTTTCATTCATGTCCTTTTGCTCTATTTTTGGAAGACTTCCTTAACTTCAACTCTGAAAATTTTTGAGTTTTTCATTTTTATCATATTTTTAAATTTCCATGAGCTCTTTCCCGTTCTCTGTATGGTCCTTTTTAATAGCATCTGTTCTTATTACGTTTGCAATACCTTATCTGTCTGAGGATATTAATGAGACAGATTGGCATAGTCTGTTTTCTCTTAGTTGATTTTTTCCATTTGTTGCTTTTGGTCTTTATTTTTTATGTTAGGGGCTCTTCTCAAATGTTGACAATCTTTCATTGTTTTTTCACATGTAAGAACAAAAGACTAAAAAGCTGCTTGAAAAGTCTGAGTGTAGGACTTGGGCATGTTGACTGTGAGTTTCACTGCAGTGTGACCAGGCTTTTTAGTTGTAGAACTTTCCATATCAGTGCCTTTATTCTACTTGGGCTGGTCAGATTCCCCAGAAGTCTCTTCCAACCTTCTGAATGAAGGGTGAAAGCCTGGCTGTGGAGGGAGGGGTGGTCTCAGCATGCGGTGGGCATAGTTCACTACATTTGTGGTAGAACCTCCATCCTTGGTTGGTTCCAGTTGAGGAACCACTTTGTTTTATTGTCTCTAGAGAATAAAGCTCCAGTCTTTTGTGGGACAGAATAAAGCAGGTGATCTAGGCATCTGACTCCTTCTTAAACAGACTTTAATTAATCCCCCTTATTTAAACTATCTCCCCCCTCCACCTAGTACCAATCTTTAGCCTCTTGGAGTATTGTGAGGTGTGAACTGTCTTGGTTCTTGGCTTTCCTGAACACTTTGGGACTGCTTTTCTTAGGTCTCCTAAGTTCACATGCTTACCAGTTTCCAAAATTTTGCTGCTGTTGACCTCTTTTCTCTTTTCTCCTTGAGGGTTCACATCTTTTTTTTTTTTTTTTTTTAATTATTTTAGTAGGGTTTGGGAGGGAAAGGAAAGCAAATGTGTGCATTAAAACCATCATTACCCTGGAAGCATTCTCTTCCCAAATTTATTTTCCATTATACATACTTCCAGGTTCCTCCATGATTCCAACTGTTCTGTCATGCTCCCCACTCCTACCTTGGTTATGTCTTTACATTCCTAATGTTAGTTATGGTCTTTCTAAAGAGCAAGAGACAGTGGATAGCTTCTGAAAAAGTAGCAATGAAGAAAAAAATTGGTAAGTACCCTTTTGTTCTCTGATTGCTTTGAAGGCTATGTTTCCATTTCTCATTTGTAAATATAAGATTCCATCTATTCAACAGGAATTTGGACAACACTGTTTTGTAATACACAAAGGTAGCATAAAGCGTGGTCCCAGACAGCAAGGGTCTTACAATTTCGTTGGGAAGACAAGCATCAATAATAATTGGATGCTAAAGAAGTCAGGAACAGGAGGGCTCAATGTGGCTAAAAACAACCAGGAGAGAATTATAACAGTTCAAGAAAAATGAAATGGTTAGAAGAGAGAATTAGTCATAAAGGAAATTAGGAGAATGCAATGTGGTTAAAAGGTTGGCAGAGCCATCTTCTATTCACATTCACATTTGTTTTGTCTTCCAAAACAAAAATTACCAGACTTTTTTTTGGGGGGGGGAGTTTGTTAAAACCTATTGATTAGTATTTATCAAACCGCTTCATGGAAAGTAGCCAACAGAATTTTGAGGGACATTTATAGCTAAGTCAATCATTGGCTCAGATGGCACTGTCTAGGTGGTGAATGCTACCCAGCCCACTGCGAGAGTTACAGGTGTACCCTGCTTTGAGAGAAATTAACATCTATTAACAAAACAAAAACTATTCATGATACAAAATGAAATCATTTACTTTATAAGAGTTAACTTTCCACAAAGTTTGTACTCCCTGTGCCAGTTATTCATTTATTACCTCTCCACTCCTAACTCCCCTTCTCTGCCCTTATCTGCTTTGTGATACTGGCACTGGACCCTGCAGCAGGCTATGTTTTTCCTGTCAGGTGGTTCGATGTTAAGCTTGCCAATAGAGAGGTGGGAGACTGCAAGGCTGAAGCAGGAAGAAGGAACTTTTCTTCCTTCTTACAATGTGTGGTTTTTCTGTGCAGGAAGAGCAGGTTGGCAGGTGGGGGTCCCAGCAATAGTCACCTTGCCAATGGCTGCCCTCAGTTCAGTGCCCCCAAGCTAAGATTCTTCATCACCTCACGGGTGGCTGCTCCTGCATTCACCAACAGGGTACCCTCTGGCAGTGGGCAGCATGTCCTTTCTTCAGAGGTCTGAATCTCTGCCTTGTGGAGATCTCCTCTAAGTTTCTAAGTTCCTCTGTGTTCACTCCTGCTGCCTGGGGTGAGGGGGCAGGAGCTTTTTGCAGTTGCTACCTCTATACACCCTAGAGTCTTCTTTTACCCCTTTATAAGTTAACCACCTTTCACTTAGTTAACCATTATTTATTTAAAATTTTCCCTGTTCAAATTACTCCTGACTAGATTCTGGCTAATACAATCAGCCCCAAAGACCAAATAAACAGAATGCATGCAATACCAAGTAAAGCCGATTCCCAAATCCTAATGTTAAAAAATGAATTCTAGCAATTACTGTTATAAATCTAGAGACATTCCCCAACATCAATTCTGAATAAGACAACCATAAATATAAGGTTACCCAAACCATGAGTACCGAGCACTGAAGAGCAAGAGCAAAGAACAAACTACTGCAGAGAAACTTTTGGATTTTGCTGTGATAAAATTACAAGATTAGTGGCTGACAAGAACCCAATAGATGAAAGAACCTGATTATAAGAAAGCATTTAATACTGCTTCTCCTGGCATCTTCCTTGCAAAATTAATTAAAACTAGCCAGGATATATGAGTCTCATGAATTGAAAACTGGCCTCAAGACCACAAGGAGTGATTATAAACTGCTTTAAATCACATTGAGGAAAGTGTCTGGTAGAATGTCCAGAGAGTATTAGATAGGTTATAATCCAGTATTTCCATTAGTGCTTAGGAAAGTAAAGAGTCAGTTAATTAATAATTAGTAGACATTAACTAGAAGGGATTTGTGAAAACGAGTATGGTCTAAAGTATAAAAGATTTAGAAAAGTGAGAAAGATGTACAAAAGGTAAACTCTTTCTCCTTACTATGAATAATTAATATAAAAAGTAAATTTCACCTAGTGATCTCAAGACCTCATATGCATAAGGACTACATAAAGTTGTCAGGGAAAAATCAAATGTTTTTATCTGGGTTAACTAAGAACAGCAGCCACCTTGGGGGACCTAATTCCTTTCAGTCGACAGAGATTATAAACTCAGACAGAGAAGAGTGTTTGGCTCTATAAATAATCCTTTGCACAGCTACATCATACAGCAGTTAATACCAGAATTTCCTTTTCATGTGGATTTATACATTTACAAATACATGGAAGCAGAGACAAAACAGAAAAACCAAAAGCAGCAGTAACACCAACAGCCAAACTGAATTTTTTATAAAGATATCATTTATGCCTTAATAAAGAGATTGCCTAAACCCAGAAATTGTCTGGCCTGTTCCCTCCTCTCCTGCACCTTCCTAGCACCTATGTGTGTGTCAGGCACTGGGGACCCAGTGGAGAACAAAGCAGACACTCTAACAAGTAATTGCAATGCTGAGTTAGGGTAGGAGGAAGTAGACGGTGCTGGCAGAGCATACACTGTGGGCATGGGAGCGAAGGTAGGAATAACCTAGTCTAGGGGTCAGGCATGGCATTCCAAAGGAACTGACATTTAAGCCTGGAGTTTGCTCTAGTCCCTATGTGGGCTCCTTCTTAAGGCAACAAGTTGTCAATGGTAATTTCTTGCTATGGGACAGAAGATGGTCTGGGGCTTGTTCTCAAACTGCCAGCATCTAGTCCAAAGGAGTCCTGGTGTCTGTTTTCCTTGAGAAATTTAGGGCTCTAAAAATGCTTGCAAGTCACAATTTAGCTAGGAAAGGGCTGGATTAAGCTCCTCCCCCACCCAGACCCATACAGATATACTGTGCTTCCTGTTTCTTTCTAGTAGTTATCTGGGTAAGAGGAAGACAAGTACTGGCCTTAAGAAGTGACTACTTCATGGCAGTGCTAAGCAGGCCTCAGGAGAGCACCCAGGGCCAGGTCCAAAAGCCTTCCCTAGTTGCCATGGTCAGGGGATTTCGGCCATGCTCAGCAAGCAAGTTAAGGAGCAGAGGCTTTGGACTCACACATGCCTGAGTTCTAGTCCTGGCTCTGTCATTCAATACCTTGAGCAAGTGATCCCCTCTTTCTCCATCTGTACAATGAGAATAATAACAGTAGCTATCCCCATAGGAGTGGTATCAGGATATGGATAAGGATCTGGGCATAGGGCCAGGCATATAGCAGGACACGTTAGCTGTGAATGGTAATAAAAAACAAGAATATGATGGACCATATCTGTAAGTAGCTGAAGGAGTATATACGTATGTTTATTTGTATGCACCTAAATTGTTTATTAAACTCATATTTAGCTAAGTTAAAATGATGTCCTAGAATGTCCCACGGGCAAACAAGACACAAGTTGAAAACAAATATCTCTCAGCCCCAAGCAGTAGTTTTCCTTACATTCTCTATTCTGGTTAATTAAACCAATTAAAAACTACTCAAGTTAGAAACTGAGAGTCATTCATAACTCCTGCATCACTGCATCTTCTAAAACTGGTCTCCCTGCCTCTAGTGGTCCACCAGTCATAAGCACCTATAATGTGCCAGACACTAAAAAAGAGAGGCAGAATTACAGTGAAGAGTAAGACAACAGCCTCTGCCCTCAACTGTCAGAGTGCTCTTCCTACCAAGACGTCAATCGATGTCACCTCCCTGCTTACCACTCTTCAGTGGCCACACAGAGCCTTCAGACAACACCTTAGCTCATATGCACAATCACAGACTCCTTAGTTTCTATCTTCGTCTCCTGTTTACTCAGCAGTTTCCCAAACACAGCACGCCTCAGGCCTTAGTATGCTTAGGCCCAGACTATTTCTTACCCACCCTGTGCAGCTATTACCACCCCATCCCACCTACTCACTGCCCGTCCTTACAGACTGTTAGGATTACTTTCTCTGACCTTGTCTGAGATAAATAACTGGCCCTAGTGCTCTCTAATAAATCTGTACAACTGTAATCTCAAGACCAAGAATGTTCTCCTCTATAACCCTGTTTTCCCCCATCTCTGTCAATAAAACCCTGATTTTATTCAGGTACAGGATGATCATGTGCTTAGGGGAGACGGGGCTCCTTCCCAGTCCCAGAGGGTGAACCATTACTGGTCCACCTAAACCAATCATGGTAGTCTCATTTGTCTTGACAGGGATTAGTTTAGGCATAGGAATGTGACCCACGCCGTTCAGCCAGCATGTGAGGGGAAATCTGCTTCAGAGCTTCTGGGGTTTTTCTCACTGATAAGAAGGTTGGGGGAGGCGGGACTCAATTCCCTTTTCTATCTTAGGAAACTGTCGTTGGTATATGACGTCAAAAACTGTAGTAGCCATCAAATACGATGCAAGCCAAACTAAGAAGGAATACAACACATCGAAGGTGACACAGCAGAAAGATGGCACTAACAGTGGTCTCTGCTGTCACTGAATTAACCAACCCTAGAAATGAAGTATCTCTGGACTTCTTGTTATACGGAGCACCCTCATCCTTTAAGCCATCTTAGTTGGGCTTTCTGTAATTTGCAGAAAAAGGGCATCCTGACTGATAGTGTATTGGTTTGCTGGGGTTGCGGTAATAAACTACCACACACTGAGTGGCTTAAACATCAGAAACTACTGTCGCACAGTTCTGAAGGCTACAAGTCCAAGATCAAAGCATCAGCAGGGTTGCTTCCTTCTGAGGGCTGTGAGGAAAGGATCTGCTCCAGGCCTTTCTCCTTAGCTTTTAGACAGCTGTCATCTCCCTGTGTCTCTTCACTTCATCTTCCCTCCATGTATGTCTGTCTCTGTTTAAATTTCCCCCACCCAATAAGGATACCAGTCATATTGGGTTAAGACCCACCCTAAGGACCTCATTTTAACTTGATTCCCTCTGTAAAGATCCCATGTCCAAATAAGTTCACATTCTGAGGTACTAGAGGTTGGGATTCTGATGTATCTTTTTTAGGGGGACACAATTCAACCCATAACAGAGACCTTTTAAAAACTCTAATGAAAGCCATGGATACTCTCTGCAGAAAAATATACATGTATACATACACATACCCAATTCTGTTTATAATTTCAGGAGATTCATGGACTCTTAGGTTAAGAACCACAGCTATAGAATCTTCCTGAACAAGACAGACACTTGAGCATTACACACAAACAGAAGCTTAAATCAGTAATTGCCTAAGTAGCAAAATTACACTGCAGGTAATTCTAAGGGTACTGTGTTATGTACAGTTGTCACTGGTGTCATCGGGGAATTGGTTCTAGGACACCAAAATCCATGGATGCTCAAATCTTTTATATAAAATAATGTAGTATCTGCATATAAGGTATGCACATTCTCTCATATACTTTAAGTCATCTCTAGATATAATATCTAATACAATATAAATGCTATGTAAACAGTTGTGAATACAATATAAATACTACATAAACAGTTGCAGCAAATTCAAGTTTTGCTTTTCTAGAACTTTCTAGAAAAAATTTTAAAAAATATATTTCCAAATCTGTGGTTGGTTGAACCTGCAGCTATGGAACTCATGGATATGGAGGGCTGATTATATATACAAAAGCAGGAAAGAGATAATTTATTAAATGAAGGTTATGCTAAGATCACCAGAAAGCTTTAGAAAAGGGAGTTACCAAGAGAGTCTTCTCTTAAAGGGATAAAGTCAATACTATTCTTTATTTTTTTACAAATTTTAGGGATTTGGGTGAGATTGTTTTAGCTCAGAATTCCTAGTATTAAATCTTTCTTATAATTAATTGAAAATATATAATCTACACTGAAAATTATTAGTACAAAGAGAAAACACATTTTGTTTGCATTAATCTGTTAATATTAAATAAGCCTTAAAACTTAAAATAGTTGAGGTCTAACCACCAGGAATGCAGAGCCTTTAAATGCTCACTTCCACAGCCCCAGCAAACCCATGTTGTCAGTAAGGTTGGAAGGAACTCTGGGGCCCTGCAAAATGGCAGGAAGCAAGGTGAGAGAGAACCGAGAGGAAAACTGTAACCATCTGGTACAACATCAATGTAACTTCCAACATGTGAAGAACTAGAAAATTCTGAAACTTTGTGCTATTTGGCTTTGAGGAATAGCATTCAAAATCATTAAAGGCCATTTGTAAACTGTGGCAATCAGGTTAAATAAATTTGATTTCTGCTCTCTAGAGATAAGTTAGTAGTAATGATAAGAACAGCAAACAGACATTTTCCTTCCTCCTTAACATCAAAAATCCCTGCAAAACTAAGTTAAATTATAAAGCAAGGTATCATAAGAACAAATCATTGAAAATTTGATATTAAGATACCTCTGAAGTTGAAACAAAGAATTGGGAACGTCTGCAAAAACCACCTGGCAAATGATACGCAAAATCCTTAATTACTGAGACTAAGAAGTTATACATTTTTTCGGGACTTCCCTGGTGGTGCAGTGGTTAAGAATCTGCTTGCCAATGCAGGGGACACTGGTTCAAGCCCTGGTCCGGGAAGATCCCACATGCCGCGGAGCAACTAAGCCCTTGCACCACAACTACTGAGCCTGCGCTCTAGAGCCCGGGAGCCACAACTACTGAGCCCGAGTGCCACAACTGCTGAAGTCCGTGCGCCTAAAGCCCACGCTCCTCAACAAGAGAAGCCACCACAATGAGAAGCCCATGCACCACAGTGAAGACCCAAGACAGCCAAAAATAAAATAAATTAATTAAAAAAAAAAAAGAAGAAGTTATACATTTTTTTTTCTTCCATGGGAAATCCTGTCATGGAACTCACACTGAGTGATAACAAAAATGAACTCTGCCTGAGGGAGTAGGGAGTCATTACAAGGAGAAGGTGGGATTTGAAATGGCAGAAGTTTTCCAGATAAAACTGGAAAGGCTAGGTTGATATTAGCAAAGTCCTTTTGTGAAGGCCTGAGGAATGTGAATTTTCTCTCGTAGGACCCAAGGAGCCAAAGAACTTTAATAAGTAGGAGTATGACATCACTAGCTTTGTTTTTTAAGAAGTATCTGTGGTAGTAGAGGATAGACTTTTTCACCATTGACCATGGCAACTAACAAGGCCACACACATCTAACATGCTCAGTTAATACTTGTTGATTGACTGACTGAAGCCTTAGGAAAGGGCTATTAGAACTGTAGACTTGACACATAAACAAGGGTTAGTCCAAAAAGACAATCCTGAGTATTCACATAAAGAAACAGCAGTATTTAAGGCTTACTGCTTGTTTTTTGTTATTGCTCAAAAAGAGGTAAGTATTATGATCTGTAACCAAATATTGCCAATTCTTTTTCTACATTAATATGACTTTATCTGGCTTAAAATAGGAGGACAAAGCAAAGCAATAACCTTATCTACAGGAAATAAAGCCAAGTAAAACAGCATCTAAAACATCAATGTTTATTTCGGTCTGTAAGCCCTTTTTTTTTGCTTGCCTGTACAGTCTCCAATCATCCCTGAAATGCAAGCAATTGGGCTCTTCTGGACCTACTAGTTAAGGGGAGGGAACATTTATCTACCGTCAATTCATGGGACACTAATCTCCTTCCCACTCCTCTGATTACAAGCAAGCAGGATGCTAGAGGAAAGGCCTCAACAGAAGCTTTAAAAATAAATAAATAAACCGAGCCCCTTCTGCTCCAGGAATACAGGAAAGATTGGCACTAATACAAGCGAAAGTGATCTGCCCAAACAAAAGCCAATGTGAAGGAGGAGCAAGCTGCACAAGCTAGCCTGACATTATTGCTGGGAAGATAGCACACTTGTTAAAAATGTATATTTTAATTTTCTGTATTGCAAAAGGCCCCAATTTGCCCGAGGATCTAGCTAAGCTGCCATTTTCTACTAGACAGAGTCTAATCTTTATTTAATGGATTTAGCATCTATCTTTACTAGAGTGGTCTCTAAGGAAAAGGGGAGGGGAGAATGAAGGGGCAGAAAAGAGATGATCAGATCCCCCTCCCCCTTTCATCCATCCGGTGCTCATGTTTGTGTTCAAAATTCAATTACCTCCTTATTGATACTTCACAGAGATATTTAAGCTGCAAACATGAAGCCCTGATTTCCCAAGGGGCCATGCCCCTCTCTATTTCACTGCTCTGCTTCTCCCTGGGTGAATTCCTGAGGCGTCCATATTAATAGGTAATCAGTCACAATTCATTTATTAAACAGCAAGCAAGGTTTATCAGCCTGCCCTGATTAGCCCGAAGAAACCACTGAATTCCTAATTTATTTATGGAAATGTAAGTGTCTTTTTGAATTCCATTCAGGAGCTGCAGGAGTGTTGTAGTCTTAGCATACTGCAATCTAACAGGCAGCACAAGCAGCAAGCAAGCTTTCCAGGAACAAGAGGGGCTGCTTGCCACCAGAAGGCAAAGAGCAAGGGAGATACGGAGATACACTGCAGGGAATCTTCTCTTGGCCACGGGATTTGGGTCCACATAATCCTTGGATTAGTACTTATTTGATTACTTTCTGTTTACATAAAAGAGTTTGAAATGTTGTCACTAGGCAGCCATTACTATCCACTGTAACAAAAATCAATCTCAGGGATGTTGCTTTTGATTGGCAGAAAAGTGGCCCTTAATGGAGTATAATTGAGGACCTCAGTGAGTTAAAAGACAATCATTCTTAGCAGAGTTAAAACCAACACCAGACTGGAATACAAACCAAAACCACTAAAATAATACTTCTCGAACATTAATTTTAGATTAGTAACTAAACCAGACCCTGTTTTAATCTTACACTGTTCTAGGCTGCAGTTACAAAACAGCTTTGCGTGTAATTTCCACAATTCTGATCAATTAACAATTCACACAAAATTGCCCATTACTAATTAAAAGGCCAATACAGATTAAATAAAGCTCTTAAGAGTAGCATTGGGCCACTGCTAACTGCCCCAACAGGTGCAATTAGAAAAGACACTGTTTAAGGGACATGAGCAGATCATATAACCTAGACTCTTGTTTTCAGCTAGAATTAGGACTGTTTCTTCTGAAAAATGATAAATAATAAAAAAATTTTAAAATGTAGCCAGTGTTTCAATGCCAACAAACAACGGTGTTAATGCTATCTTTGTATGGGTTATCCACAGCCAGTGTTTTCAAATCCTAATCTGCCTTCCTCATATAGTTCACTATGATTAAGAGCAACCTCCCCATATAACCCACTGTATGAAGTGAAAGGCAAACCATAATCATGAGAAAAACATAAAGTCTCAACTGACAGACATTCTACAATGTACCTGACTGGTACTCCTTAAAACTGTCAAGGTCATCAATGACAAAAAAAATCTGAGAAACTGTCACAGCCAAGAGGAGCCTATGAGGAGCTATGACTACTAACTGTAACTGTGGTGTCCTGGAGGGGACCCTGGCACAGAAAAAGAACAGTAGAGGAAAACTAGGGAAATCTGAATAAAGTATGGGAAAAAGAGAAAACGGAAAAAAAAGGTAAAGTTCATTAGTTGTAACAAATGTACCATGATAACAATAATAGGGCAAACTGGGTATGGGTATATGGAAACTCTCTTTCATGATTTTCATATCTAAAACTGTTCTAAAATTTAAAATTAATTTAAAAAACAGAAAGTGACAATTTATAAACTAAATTAGAAGGTGGCCAAAACATAAGTAATTTTTATATATCTACAAGGTTTTGAAAAATCATTTTTCATTAACATTATTTTTGAAATATTAAAACCCATTAATAAATGAAAATTTTCATATATATTTATTTGTTTCTACCTGATAGGAATAGCAAAAATATATTTAGTTATTAGTATATATTTAGTTATCAGTTTTAAACATATTCTCCAGAAAATGTCATCTCCATGCAAGATGTTAATGATTATTATAATTACAATAAATGGGAAACCCCCTAAAACACACACACACACACACACACACACACACACACACACACACACACACACACACAAAATTAAAAGGTAAAACAGTTGTAATATTAAACTGAAATATAATTGGGAGTATTTGTAAAGAAAATCAATATATCCTCAAACCAATATTAATACTCTTTAGATTGTGTTAATGTTACTATTCCTCTCCTTGAGTTTGAATCATCAAGAAACGACTTGTATGTGCTTTGGCTAAAGATGAAACACAGGGTCAAGTCAGGAGCACCAACTCTCCCCACCCCAAATAAATAACTGCATACATTAGGATTCTGTTAATAATTCTGAAGTGAGACATAATAAAAATTTTCTTTTAAGGTCCAATGTCTTTATCTGAACTGTCCAATACATAAAAATACTATGTATGGCTCTGGCTTCTACAATACTAGCTGAAGAAAAGTAAAAAATGAAATGCATCATGGCAGGCATGATTATAAGAAACTGCTATGGAGTCAGAGGATTTGAGTCACAGCTCTTGGGCTAGCCCAGACCTTTGTGAACTATAAAATGAGGTCAATGGTCCAAGTTACTCAAGCACAGTTGTGAGGCTTTGGAAACTATGCACTTAAAGCACTTAGCACAGTACCTATTAGTAGGTATTCATATAATTATGGCTGTTGAAGCTATGCTTATCACTGTTTCTCAGCAGGCACCTGATGACTATAGGCAGAAAACCTGAGGAAACAAAAAGTAAATTGAACAGTATAAAAACAACACAGAGCCCGTCTGTTGAATCCATTAACATTAACACAGTACCCTTGCGCTCCTACTTGATCCACTTAACAATCTATATGGAAGGCAAAGCAGTTATTTATTACCTATATCACACAGATGAGAAAAAGAAAAATTAGGCAGGTTAAGTGATTCACCAGAGGTCAATAGCTAATAATGAGCAAAGTCAGGACTTGAATAGTTCTGACTCAAACTGCATTGGTCTCCCATTCTGAACGACAGGCATGTTTTGTCCTTTGGCTGATAACTCTTGACTTCTCTGGCACATTACTGTAACCCACATCAAATTCCTTACAACAAAAACCCCTATAATGCCACAAGATTTCTTAAACCTCAATGCTTTCCTCAGGTACTACCATTTTAAAGAAATTTCAATATGAAAAAAGAGACTATTCAAATAGCATTTTATTTGTATTAAAATTACCAACAAAAACAGACCAATCACTTCAATTTTTCTTTTAATTTATGCTCAAGTACAACCTAATTTCCTCATCAATAAATTTCACTGACATCTTTGTCCAAAGCAGTATATTGTCTCACTCTTGACATATGCATATTCACAAATACAAGACAGAACAAAGACATGCTCAAATCCTTCCTGAATATTCTATCCATTAAAACCCACAAAAAGCATTACTACGTTAAACAAACTTCCTCTTGCAAGCTATCATTCTAGCGTTTTATGTGGGAAAATATGTCCTCTAGATTTGTGGACTCTAAATCTTGTTGGTTCAATCAAAATAGTAATACATGAAACAACAAATGGAAAAACAATATTAAAATGTTCTTTCTGGTCTGTTTGTCCCAGCATGTGACACTTTATCAGTCCTGCTAAAAAAAAGTTGTCAAGAATTACCCCCCATGTACCCACATTTTAACTAAAAACTTCAAAGGGAACACTGCCATCTACTGAATCACATTCATCACTATTCTGTATTACAGTGATACCTCATTTAATGACTCTCCGGGAACAAAAATTTTAATACTAATGATGTTTATGTTAAAAGTAAACTTTTAAGGCACAAAAAGTTGTATACATTCACAGCTTCCCATGACAAAAATACCCCAGAAAACAATTCCTATTATTCTTACCCAATACATAAGGCCTGATCTAAGCGATATTTTGAAATCTGGGGGATTGGTTCCCTTCCTCTTCAACATCTTTCCTAACTGGCTGGAAAACTACTAATGCTTGATAACCTTCTTTCATGAGCTTCCCATATGAAACGAGAAAGGCTGTGAGAGCTATCATTTCAATTTAAGGACAGACTGGCAATAAGACTTCAGAGTGAATTAGTTTCAATTTTTATCTTAGCCACTAATTTTAAATTTAAAAAAATGTAAAGTATACCATATACACAGAAAAAAGAACAAATCATAAGTATACATATGAGGAATTTCACAAAATGAACACATCTGTGTGGCAACCACGTACATCTATATAGAGAACCATTGCCAGCACCACAGAAAACTCCTTCCTCATGCCCCATTCCAGCCACCACCATATCCCAAATGTAACCATTATTTTTATTTATACCACCATAGATTAGCTTTGCTTGTTTCTGATACAGTATAATATGTACTCTTTTGTGTCTAGTTTCATTTACTCAAGGTTACATTTCTGAGATTCATTCGTGTTGTTGCATGTAACAACAGTCTGTTCATTTTCATGGCTGTACAGTATTCTATTGTATAAATATAACATAATTTATTTACTCATTCTACCGACACAGAACTTTTGGGCTGCTGTAGTTTGGGTCTATTATAAATAGTGCCATTCTGAGTATTTTTTCTATGCATCTTTTGGTATACAAATGTTTGCAATTCTATTTCTAGGGTATATATCTAGCACTGGAATCTTTGGGTCACAGGTTATAAGTCCGATCAGCCTTAGTAGATACTGCCTAACAGCTTTCCAAAATGGTTGTACCAATAATCACATGCCATTTAAAGTCTCATAAATTTCTCAGCAAAGGGCCAATCTTTCAAACGTAAACTGCCCCCAGTTAGAAGAATCTGAGACACCTGGAAGTAGGTAGGGAGTTCTTTGGGGAAGAGAGGTCAGAGTTGCTGAGATCATAGTCTGAGAACTTCCCAGACTCTCAGTTTCCCCTGGAGGACTATGACCTAGAGTTCAGGGGTCCCTAGAAGCCTATTTTGAGAACAGAAGAGGCTGTCTCCCATGTAACTGTACCCCAATACCAATTTATCAGCAGGTTTCTTCCATCCAGGTTCTCCTAAACACTCTCTAAACTCTAGTCAATACCTCAAACTCCCAGATAAAGATATTATGTTTTTGAGGACAAGCTAAGTTGTTTTAGTTAGAATTCAAAGACATTTTTCCTTCCTATCTAATTACACGGAATGCATTTTGAAGTAAAGAGGTTTCAGAAAATAAAACAAAACAAACAAAATCCAACAATATTACTGGAATTGAACTGGAGTTACTATAATGGGAATCCCTCCTCCAAGATTTCTCCTATTTATAGTGACAAAGACTCTTGTCAATAACGTGAGAATTCCATGCCTAACTTCATTCATGTACTGATCAGTCCTGGTGCGGTCTTATCTCATCATGATGTCTCAACTTAAAGGCAAAAAGGAGACAGCTGCCAGAATATTTTAATACCTATGAATTTAGAGAATTGCTCTACGTCAGTCTAATCATTTTGTAGAGTTATAAAAATATCTGCTACAAAAGTGGTGCTATAAGGATGTGTCCTTATGTAGCTGAGGGTAATAAAAAACACTGCACAGCCCTGGGTCACAGTCTGCCAAACCAGAGCTGATGTACATCAGTGCTGCTGTGAATTTTTAAAACTGTTCCGGCTAATCTTTTTAAAGGACTGGTTTGTTTATTTAATTAAGAATTAGCTGCAATAGTAACCAACTGCTTCAGTGCATCAACAATGAGTTGTGCCTAATGAAAATTCAGAAATCATTGCTGCATGTCATAAGGAGGTTAATATTTAACATGTAGAAGACTAAAAAAAAAAAATCAATATTTTTTTAAAAATTAAGGATCTGTGAGACTCTGATGGGTAGTAAATCCATTCAGCATAGAAAGGAGAAATAATCAACATCATTGTCAAGGTGCAGGTCAAACTCAGCTCATGCCAGAAATGCTTGATGGTGGCTACTTTCTTATCTCTTTGTTGCCACTTACAGGCTTAACAGGGTAAGCCCAGAGAGGTTGCGGCAAGGCTCCGTAACCAAATTACAGTGTAAGGTTACTCTGCCTCCCTGACTATTTAACTACCGGACAAGTAGACAAACAAGCGATGCCTTTTACTATACTAGGAAACTGCCAGCAAGGTAAATGGATATGATAAAAAAGGATCTGTGCAGGTTAATCAAATAGTAACTGCTGCATGGAATGCTACATTTTACATGAAATCTTACAGAGAGAAGGAAACCAATTTGCCAATGATGATATAGAGTATTTCTCTCACTCCAGTTTAAATATCACTTTTTAAAAAAGACTCTACCCAGCCACCTTCAGCCCACTATGATCTCTCATTTCTGAACTCCTGTGGTACTCAAGTGGCACTTAGTCATGCTCTCTTGTACACATTTGCCTTGCCATCCTAATCAGATTATAAGCGCCTTGAGAGGAGTTTTTGTTTTTGACATCTAAGGTCTGGAACACTCCTTTTCATAGTTGGCCATAGTTTTTCTATTATGATAATATCTAAATCCTAAGAAATAGATGTGAACCCCGTGGTAGGGTGAGATGTTAAAATAAGTACCAAGGATGATCAGGATATTTCAAATCTACTTTGGGAAAGAATAAAGGGAAGAGAAGAGGTAGAAAGGGCACATTCATGAATTGAAGGACGTGGAATACAAAATCGGGATGCAGTTGACCCTTGAACAATATGGAGGTTAGGGGCGCTGACCCCCTGCAGAGTCGAAAATCCGGGTATAACTTCACAGCTGGCCATCAGTGTCTCCAGTTCCATATCTGCATTCAACCAGCTATCGGTTGTGTGTAGCACGTATTTATTGGGGGAAAAAAAAAACACTCCATGTATAAGTGGACCCACACCGTTCAAACCTGTGTTGTTCAAGGGCCAACTACTGTACATCAAAAAAAGACCCTTCAGTTAGGAGCAGGCCTAAAATGGACTTCTTCACATCCTTTTGGGCTTCCTAGACTGGTTTCATTTCTGTGTTTTCTTCTTTTTCTCATATAATTTAAAATTGATATATAAACCAAATACCATAAAATTCACCCTTCCTTAAATTGTGGTAAAATACTGATAACACACATTTTACCATCCTAAACATTTTAAAGTGTACATTTCAGTGGCATTAAGTATACCCATATTGTTGTGCAACCAATGTCCAGACATTTTTCATCTTGTAAAACTGAAACTCTGTACCCATTAAATAATAACTCCCCATTCTCCCCTCCCCCAGTCCCCGGCAATCATGGTTCTACTTTCTGTCTCTATGAATTTGATACTCTGGGCACTTCATATAAGTGGAATCACATAGTATTTGTCTTTTTGTGACTTAACTTATCTCAGCATATCCTCAAGCTTATCTGTGTTGCAGCATGTGTCAAATTTTCCTTCCTTTTTAAGGCTGAATAATATTCCACTGTATGAACACACCACATTTTGTTTATCCATTCATCCATCAATAGATGCTTGGGTTGTTTCCACTTTTTAGCAATTGCAAATAATGCTGCTGTGAACATGGGTGTACAAATAACTCTTCCAGTCCCAGCTTTCAATTCTTTTGGGTATATGCCCAGAAGTGGAATTGCTGGATCATATAGTAATTCTGTTTTTAATTTTTTGAGGAACCACCATACTGTCTTCCAAAATGGCTGCACCATTTTTGCATTCCCACCAGTGATGCACAAGTGTTCCAATTTTTCACATTCTTGTCAACACTTGTTACTGTCCATCTTTTTTATTATAGTCATCCTAGTGGATGTGAAGTAATCTCATGGTTTTGATTTGCATTTCCCTATTGATTAATGATGTTGAGCATCTCTGCATCTGTTTATTGGCCATCTGTATATCTTCTTTGGAGAAATGTCTATTTAAATCCTTTGCCCACTTTAAAAATGGGGCTTTTTATTGTTGAGTTGTAAGAGTTCTTTACATATTCTGGATATCAAACAATACAGAAATGATTTGTAAAAGTCTTCTCCCATTCTGTGGGCTGTTTTATTACTTTCTTGATGGTATCCTTTATTTTTAATTTTTGGCTGTGTTGGGTCTTCGTTGCTGTGCACGGTCTTTTCTCTAGTTGTGGAGAGTGGGGGCTACTACTCTTCTTTGCAGTGCGTGGGCTTCTCATTGTGGTGGCTTCTCTTGTTGCAGAGCATGGGCTCTAGGCGCATGGGCTTCAGGAGCTGCAGCATGCAGGCTCAGTAGTTGCGGCACGTGGGCCCCAGAGCATGTGGGCTTCAGTAGTTGTGGTGCGCAGGCTCAGTAGTTGTGGAGCATGGGCTTAGTTGCTCCGTGGCATGTGGGATCTTCCTGGACCAGGGATCAAACCCGTGTCCCCTGCATTGGGGTGGATTCTTAACCACTGTGCCCCCAGGGAAGCCCCTTGATGGTATCTTTGAAACATAAAAGTTTTACATTTTGATGAAGCCCAATTTATTATTTCCTTTCTCTGCTTATGCCTTTGGTATCATATCTAAGAAACACTGCCTAATTTAAGGCCACAATGATTCATGCCTATGTTTTCTTCTAAGAGTATTATAGTTTTAGCTCTTACATTTAGGTCTATAATCCATTTTTTTAAAAAGATTTATTATTTATTTATTTATTTTCGGCTGCGTCGGGTCTTAGTCGTGGCACACGGGATCTTCGTTGCAGTGTGCAGGCTCTTTGTTGCGGTGCATGGGTTTCTCTCTAGTTGTGGCGTGCGGGTTTTCTCTCTCTAGTTGTGGTGCGCAGGCTCCAGAGCATGTGGGTTCTGTAGTTTGCGACATCCAGGCTCTAGTTGAGGTGCAGAAGCTCAGTAGTTGTGGTGCAAGGGCTTAGTTGCCCCGCATCATGCGGGATCTTAGTTCCCTGACCAGGGATTGAACCCACGTCCCCTGCATTGTAAAGCAGATTCTTTACCACTGGACCACCAGGGAAGGACCATATAATCCATTTTGAATTAATATTTGTATATGGTGTAAGGTAGGGGGTTTAATTTTGAGTTTTTGCATGTAGATATTCCATTTTCCCAGCACCATTTAAGAGATTATGTATTTTTCCCCATTGAATGATCTGGCACCCTTGTCAAAAATTAATTGACTATAAATGTGAGGGTTTATTTCTGGATTCTCAATTCTATTCCACTGATCTATATGGCTATCCTTATGCCAGTACTACACTATCTTGATTACTTGTAGCTTTATATTAAGTGTTGAGACTGGGAAATGTGAGACTTCACTTTTGTTCTTTTTTAAGATTGTTTAGCTCTTCTGGGTCTCTTGTATTTCCCTGTGAACTTTAGGATTTACTTGTTAATTTCTGCAAAACCAGCTTCATTCTTGACCTAAACAAAGTATAGGGGTAGTTCCTATATATGGAAGGATCCATAGTCCTTACAAGGTTAATCATGCAAACTGGGATCTCACTGCTTATACCCACCTAACACCAAAGCTAATGTAGGTGGGGACAGCCCATATTGGCATATGCTCATTTCACACAGTGGTGCTGAACAATAAAAACAGGATCCAATGTAATTTCTAAGGGTAGAATTATTTTTTTTAAATAAATTTATTTATTTTATTTATTTATTTTTGGCTGCGTTGGGTCTTCGTTGCTGCATGCAGGCTTTCTCCAGTTGCAGAGAGCGGGGGCTCCTCTTCGTTGTGGTGCGCGTGCTTCTCATTGTGGTGGCTTCTCTTGCTGCGGAGCACGAGCTCTAGGCATGTGGGCTTCAGTAGTTGTGGCACACAGGCTCTGTAGTTGTGGCTCACAGGCTCTAGAGCACAGGCTCAGTAGTTGCGGCACATGGGCTTAGTTGCCCCACGGCATGTGGGATTTTCCCGGACCAGGGATCGAACCTGTGTCCTCTGCATTGGCAGGCGGATTCTTAACCACTGTGCCACCAGAGAAGTCCCATATAATTCTTAATTTAAAGAAAATAATTATTAGATCTCATTTGTGGTAAAAACCACTTATTTTCTTCTAACAGTGTCACAAAAATTCCAGAGAAAAATTACACTGCAACATTCTATACAATGCTAAATAATGCCATTACCAAAGAATCGAATTTTTCTATACTTTATACTTAAGTAGGAAAGCAAGTTATTCTGAACAACTCATAAATGTAAGAGTTGTAGTATCTGAATTCAAGTCTTTAATATCCATGATATTTCAACCATGAAAGTATGAAAGTCAATATAACACAGGAGTTTACTTGCAATTTTGCTGAGGCACTAATCTCAACAACACACACTGAAGGAGCAAGTCATTCAGCTAGTGAGTGAGCCTAGCAGTCCACTCACCACCTGCATCTCACTGTGACTCTGATATTCCCTATTGGTACTCGTTTACATAGTAAAAATAACACTATGGATACTAGAAAGGACTAAAAGTTTCTACAAATTTGGAATAAAGGATGGCTGGAATACTTTTCTTGGGGCTGGCTCAGATCCGTGACATGAATAGTTCCATCACATATCCAGAAGTGTGTGGGAATGTTGCAGCAAGTGCACAAGCTTTTATCAAAACATTTATCGTACAGAGAGAAAGAGAGAGCGAGAAACTTTAATGAAAGCTGAAAAGGCAGTGAGAATGATACAGGAAACATGGGACTTATGACCACAATGTGATTTGGGAGAAAATGTAAAGTTAAAGGGTTCATAAAAAGGAAGGATTATAAGTCATAACAAGAAATTGTTTAACATAGGTAAAACTGACTTATGCTAAAAGAAAATGCCTTTGTGAACATAAATCATAAAAGAGGAAAGGTAAGCTCCTATTAGACAATTAGATATTTATCATGTACAAATTATATAAGTGTTGGGAATTGAGTGGTGAAAAGCCCAGATGCTCACATATCCTTATAGAGCTTACAGAGTTTAAGATCAGACTGACTTATCTATTTTGTAGTAATTGTGCAGACTTTATGAAAAAGTTATGTTTGTCCTACTGATCTGAGATCCTCAGGCCATAAAAAGAACACCTTTCCAAATAGTGACAGGCCAATAAAAAACCTCAGATACAGGGCAATGTTTTTTGGACTGGTTTTATACATACTTTATGCCAGAAATAGAGAAATATCTAATTTCTCAAAAGCTTGAATTTCAGTTCTCCTCATCATGGACAATGTGCAAGGCTATCCTTAAGGACTATAGTTTACAACTCTAAGTCAAGGTGATGTTCCTTCCCCTTAATGCTTCTGACTTTCCACGTGGAGTGTAAAACACAAGCTCAAGGTATATGACTTTGCTATACTTTCACTGGCATAAAGTGCTGTGGACAAAGATCTCAAATTTGGTAACTGCCAGCTTTAGAAGAGGTACATCCTTGATTATATAAGAAATATTATGGATGATCCAATATTGTATCACCCAAGTATTATTGGGTGATCCAAAAGGGTAGATGCTTATTGGCATGCCTTATGAAAGAAGGCAGTATATGACTTCAAGGAGATTATTTTCACAGGTAATGAAGAGTATACCATTAATACTGACAAGACAAGAGGGTGGCGAAGGTTTGGAGGGCACACATAAAAGTGACATGGAAGAATTAGAAGAGCGAGAAGACTTAGAGATGATTTGGCAAAGAATGACAAAGAGGAAGACACTGAAGATTTAGAAGAAATTTGGGGGGTTTTCATAAATTTAGTCAAAGTTCTAACATGGCAAACTGTTAATTGACACCAAAACAAGTTATGATCAGTGAACAGAGCTTTCAGTAATAAAATTTGCACTGTACCAGGGAAAATTTGATTCTGTACCAGGGAATAAAAGCAATACATAGGTACCATTCATAGTGTTCTTTAGAAAAAAGCTATCACTTCAGGAAGGTTCCCCCTCAGAATGCTGTGTCACAATTATCTCCTTGTTTCCTCTATCATTTGCCTCTTTCTCCAAAGCTAATGTTGAAATGTGACTTTTTCTGTAGTTCAGTACGTTTCATGATCTCACCATACAGTCCATAATTATCTGGTATCACTACCTTGAATATGAAGATTCAGACAAGTTCAAATTAATGCTTCTACTAATATATTGTAGTGTAACATTTGTTTTAGTGGGAGAGTTACTTTAGTTACTTCTAATTATGGAATAATTTACATCAAAAGCCTAAAGGGGTAAACTGATTTTTTTCAACCACATCTTAATGCATTTTACAGCAAAAAATGACTCGCTATAGGTTATCACAAACTTGGGAATTCACAAAGTACCCTCGTGAATGTCAAGGTTCTATCTTGAAAGCAACAAGTTGACTCTCTAATTTACCACAGAAATGCCAGATGCTCATTTTATAGGCAGATTTTGTAAGCTTTATATTTAATGAGAAATTGTTAGAGCTACATTTGGCAAGGGAAGATTCTCTCAGATGTTGAGAATATCAGCAGAAGAATCTTTTTGCTTCATTTTTCCTAGGAGAGATTGACTGAAGTAATTTGACAGTCAAAAATAAATTGAACAGTTAAAAACCTTCATGGTAAATTCTTTGTTGAAAGGTCAAGTGCGTCTGCTGAAATGTATTCATTCTATTTCTTTCAGAATTAAGATGAGAGAATAAGTACTTAAAAGACACAAAATAGTGTACAAAATCAGAATGATGTTCTGTTACACTGTAGGTGTTATTCACAAAGCTGTTGCAAGTCGACCATTTATACTACAAAGAATTTTACCTATTTCAAAGCTCATCCCACTTGTGCTAGCTCCAGGGAACTGATTTGTGTGAGCTCTGGACTCATTCCACAGTCTGTCTATAGAAAGAAACTTTGCTCTAAATTTGCCTAATTTGCCTGATAGATTCACAATCTTCTGATGGCTTAGGGAAACCCCTAACCTAACTTGATCAGAAAAGCTGAAATGTTATCAAGAGAAGTGGACATAGGTCCAAGTGTCAGGAAACTTTTCATGTAAAGGGCCAGACAGTTAATATGTTAGGTTTTGTGGGCCACAATCAGTCACTGTCTCATGTTCTTCCAGTTTTTGTTTTATTTTTATAACGCTTTAAAAATGTAAAAACCATTCTTAGTTCACAGGGAATACAAAAATGGGCTGTGAGCCATAGTTAGCCAAACTTTAGTTTAGAGTAGTGCCATCCGATGGAAGTGTTCTATGTCTGTGCCATCCAAAATGGTAGACAGCAGCCGTGTGTGCCTACTGAGAGCATTTACTGAGGAGTGCATCTGAGGAGTTACATTCTAAATTTTATTTAACTTTAATTAATTTAACTTCAAATAGCCACACGCGGCTAGTGGCTACCGTTTTGGACAGCGCAGGTCTAGAGGACCTCGCACAGCCCACAAGAGCCCCTGAAAATCTCTGTATACCTATGTTTCCCAAGAATACTGAAGGCTTGGACAAGAAGTAAATTGGGTATAAATAGTACCTGTTATTAGTAATAGCCTCCAAGTATTAAGTTAAGCATTGTATAACAATTCAAATGACTAACATCAAGGAGAGGGAAAACGTGTAAGAAACTTGAAACAAAACAGGTTGGCATTTCACAATTTATTAGAATGACATCTTTCAACATTTGGGCAAATCAGAACTTTGAAGTGTTGAGAGAATTAGTCTAAAGGGCTTTGAGTTAAAAAAGACCTACAATGTTCCTACTTTTGATGGAAGTAAAAATTTTTACCACTCAATTTGCATAGATTCTACTGAAGACAGATGCAACTAAAATTAGGTTTCTGTTTGCCTGAGAAGACTACTGATTTCTCCCATCACTGACCTGAAATGCTCCTGGAAAATTGCTTTGCTTCATTCATCACACTGCCACTCTTAGCAAGGGCCCTAAAGTTCATGAGGCACAAACTTGCTTTGTTAGCCAAGCTGTTACACAAGAAACCTAAGTCCTCATTTTCACGTGCTGACAAATCATTACCCAAGTCCATTAATGCATTCATAACTTGATTCTTGGAACTTGTGAAGTAGAAAATTAGGGGAGAAAACACTCATTCAACTTTAGAGGAAGCCTCCAGTCAATGCCTTAGACAACATCCATTAAAGGCTATTTGTTTTCCCCACCTATCTGGGACAGAACACTTCTCATTTAACTAAGCAAAGGATTTAAAACACACAGCAGGGTGCAAATCACTACATATGTCCAGTTGATGATCCATGACAAGACTCACACCATCCCTCCAAAAAAGTTTTGCCTCTAGTATTTTCTATTTTAAAACAGTCCTGGAACTAAAGGCAACATTCCTGAAGAGAGGAAATCACTTCATGTAAAAATCATAGGTTGAACCATAGAACACAAATCAGTCATTGCAACCAATTGGTACAGTAAGTATTCACTCATAGGTCCAAGTCAAACTGTCAACAAAGAGTCTAGCATTGGTAAATCCATACAATGAAATTCTATGCAGCAATTGAGAAACAAAGAGGTAGATCTATCTGAACTGTTGTGGAAAGATATCCAAGATATATTGTGGGGAGGAAAAAACAAGTTACAAAACATTACATATACGTATTATGACCTCATCTGTGTGTGGTAACATATATAAACTTCATTAATGCATAGAAAATGTCTGGAAATGTTCATGGATGAACTGTTGGTGGTTTCCTCAGATAAGTTCAGCAGGTAAGGATTTTACTTTTCACTTTATATCCTCCCATACTATTTAAAAAAAGTTTTTAAATCAAGAGATTGAATTATCTGTATAAGTTTAAAATGTTCTTTTAAAAGTCTGGAGAGAGGGGCTTCCCTGGTGGCGCAGTGGTTGAGAATCTGCCTGCCAATGCAGGGGACACGGGTTCGAGCCCTGGTCTGGGAAGATCCCACATGCCGCGGAGCAACTGGGCCCGTGAGCCACAACTACTGAGCCTACGCGTCTGGAGCCTGTGCTCCGCAACAAGAGAGGCCGCGATAGTGAGAGGCCCATGCACGGCGATGAAGAGTGGCCCCCGCTCGCCGCAACTTAGAGAAAGCCCTCGCACAGAAACGAAGACCCAACACAGCCAAAAATAAATAAATAAATAAATAAATTTATAAAAAAAAAAAGTCTGGAGAGATCTCTGCAGCGGTTCCCCAAGAGACTAAGAAGATGTGGTGGCCCTTTTTTACTATTGCAGTGTTGATAATTTAATGAAAAAGCCAAAGCTGTTCCTTTTGTACTTAAAGCCACTACAATGTTCCTAAGACTGCCTCTGCCAATAAACTTCTATAGTGGGAAGGGGAGAAAAAAAAAAAATCACAACATAATTATGAAATTGGGGGGGAAAAAAAAAAAGGGCACACTTCAAAAAGGGCCTTGGTAGGACAAGACAATCCACAAGTGCCGACCAGCTCCAGGCTATAAAGATCCCAGGAGAGCCATCACTTTTCAATTACCATCACTAACATTACTTATTATTTGGCCTGCTCCAGTCCCTAAGGAAGGCAGCTTGTGATGACAATACCCAGCCTCTTCTTGTAAAACAATTCATTAGGCAAAGCAGAACAGCTGGGGCAGCCACGTGCATGTTCTTAAGGCACCACCCCACTGGGACCTCTGGCCCAGATATCCCTTTTGGTGAGGGCAGCTACCACCCCTGTGACAGCTGTAGAGTCCTCCAGGGACACTTCAGCTTTAATCAGTACTTCCTGCACTGGAGAGGGCCATTTGATTTCTAACATAAACTAATGGCACTCCTGCTTTCAGCAGGTTACACCAGACATCAGATAAGAGGCTTTAGGGCATTTTAATCTTGTTCTAATGCTCCAGAGTTAAGGAGGCAGCAAAAGATACTGTCATAGAGCCCCAGTGTAGCTCTATTATCCAATAAACAGACTCCTTCCAAGACAGGTTTAATATGGATGGAGGAGGTAAAGAAGGCTGGCTTAATACTGATGCTATTGAGAGGATAAGAATCCAGTTACCAGAAGTAGGGCAAAATCATGCACACTGCAGCAAAGTGCTACAAGGAAAGTAAGGAGTTGTCTCAAAACATGAAGAGGAAAACACTGATTTTCACTATTTTAAGCAGCATAAATCTGATAGCTTTATCTGGCATTTGGGGCCAAGTTTTCAAAAAGTGCTTCTAAATGAATCTATTTATGTATTTTGCTGAAAAGTATTCTTAGGAGTTGGATTTTTTAAACTAGCAATATAGTCATTATAAAAATAGCTTACTAATAATATATTAATAAAGGATATTACAGTTTTGTTTTTTTTTTTTACTGGCTATAAAGCAAATTCTACTATGTTAAACAGTAATATCACCCGAGCCTACATAATATCAGGCTTTAGAAATAATTCAATCATTCATTCAACAATATTGATAGACTTTTATAATCAAGGCTATGTGAGACACAGTGAAGATAAAAATTAGCCTTTGGATTCCCTAGTCCAGGCTAATTGCATAAAACAAAATTTTGCTTAAACAATGTTCTTTTTTTTTTAATCTTAGAATCTTGATAAATATGTGGAAATCAGAGAACCAAGTGATTCTCTTCATAACTAGAAATATCTACTCAGAACCTGCTGAGTAGACATAAGTATTAATAAGCTGACTACTAAAAACAGTCAATATTAAAAGATGACCATGGGCTTCCCTGGTGGCGCAGTGGTTGAGAATCTGCCTGCCAATGCAGGGGATGCGGGTTCGAGCCCTGGTCTGGGAAGATCCCACATGCCGTGGAGCAACTAAGCCCTTGAGCCACAACTACTGAGCCTGCGCGTCTGGAGCCTGTGCTTGGCAATGAGAGGCCGCGATAGTGAGAGGCCCGCACACCGCGATGAAGAGTGGCCCCCGCTTGCCACAACTAGAGAAAGCCCTCGCACAGAAACGAAGACCCAACACAGCCATACATACATACATACATACATACATACATACATAAACAGAATGTAAGCAGACAAGAATAGCATTAAAAAAATTAAAAATTAAAAATTAAAAAAAAAAAGATGACCATTTCTTGAGTTGTTTGTCTCCTAAAGATTAAAAAAAAAAAAGCTGATGGGGCTTCCCCAGTGGCGCAGTGGTTGAGAATCTGCCTGCCAATGCAGGGGACACGGGTTCGAGCCCTGGTCTGGGAAGATCCCACATGCCGCGGAGCAACTGGGCCCGTGAGCCACAACTACTGAGCCTGCGCGTCTGGAGCCTGTGCTCCGCAACAAGAGAGGCCGTGATAGTGAGAGGCCCGCGCACCGCAATGAAGAGTGGCCCCCGCTCGCTGCAACTAGAGAAAGCCCTTGCAAGGAAATGAGGACCCAACACAGCCAAAAATAAATAAATATATAAATAAATTAAAAAAAAAAAAAAAGCTGAGATCTTCTATTTACTTCCTTGGAAACCAACCCCCCAAAGACAAAGGTCTGCAAGATCTCTTAAAAGCTATTCACTCATTTTTGGAATACCAAACATACAGTAAAGAAAACAGAAACAGTCCCTACCCTTTATTTATAATTCACACAAGATAACCAACAAATTATAAGAATGAAGTCCAATTCACAAATTAACATCCATCCATACAAAAATCACTAATTTTGAGCTTCTCAACATAACCATCACCTCATATTCTTCTACTTCTACTGACCACTCATTGTTCTTGCACAGGTCTCTTGTTCCCTGTGGCAGAGAATGTTGGTTGCTTATCCCAATACCTGTTCTCCCTTTCCTCCTTATTAAAAGAACCCCAATTCTTACCCAGCAAAATTACAGCTCAGGATAAAAGATTATATTTGTTTGCAGCTAGGTCAGTCAGTCCAGATGACTGAATTCTGTGGGATTTCCAGGAAGGCTGCTTAAAAGGAAAGGAGTCAGTTGTATGGTACCCCTTTTTGTCTTTCTCCCTTCTCACATTCTTCTGGCCTACACCTCAGGCCCAATGCCTAGATCTCTAGCAGTCATCTTAGACCAGGAGGTATCCTTTAGGATGGAAGCCAGGCACCAAGAAAGTGGAGTGAAAAGAAAGAAGCCTCAGTTCTTGATGACACTGTAGAGCTCCCCTTCCAGTCTGTACCTAACTACCTCCAGCCTTCCTTTTTGTGGGGAAAAAAGAAATTCTACTTTGTGTAAGCCACAATTATTTTGGATTTCTTATTATATGTAGTTGAACCTCATTCTAATAGACCTGACAGCCACAATCTTTTACCCTATAACCTTGATAGTTAAGTTATTCATTTCAATGATGCCTTAATGACACTTTGGCAAACAAAACTGAAGTTTTATAATGCATACCCACTTCCACCTTAAATTGTATTCTCCTAGTCACAAGGGCATAAAATCTTGAAATCATTTTGACTCATGTCTCTCCAGTCTATTACAATTTCATATCTATTTCCCCCCACAAATAACCTTCCTTTGCATTCATACCCTCCTATCTAGTACAAGTAGTTACTGCATTCTTGGACTGCAACAGCTTCCTAGCTGGTCTCTTAGACCCATCACCACACCCTTCAATTCTCTCTAGGGGTGGCTACCAGACTTTTGAAAATGATTCCTCAGGCTTTCCACAATTTAGCTCCTTCTCACTTTTCCAACCACATTTTCTAGTACTCTAACCAATTCATACCCCCAAATTGCTTCTCAGTTGGAAGTGTCTTCTTTCCTCCCATACACAAATATTAGCCATTAATATTTGGAAGCCAAATAAGTAGCCATTTCTACTTAAGTTTCATCTCTTCCAAGAAGTGTTCCTTGAATTCTTACCTCACTTTTTCCTCTTTAGGAGTTTCCCTCAGAGAGGGAAGCATGGTGTGAGATGAACATGGTGTGACAAAGGCCAGGTCATGCAGAGCTGTAAGGCCAAGTTAAAGGTTTTTTATTTTATTCTAAGAGTAATGGGAAGCCATTGATGGGTTTTAAGAAGGGAATAAGGTCACATGTCAATTTGTGTTTCAAAAATATTACTCTGTGGAGTGGAGTAGTTATTGCAGAAAAGATCAATTCTACAGCTAATTCTGCTAGGAGAAGGGGAGAATACCAGAAATAGATTAAGGAAGCTGGATAAAGCAGGCTTGGTGTAGAGGGAGAACTTGAAACTCAATATTCTAGAGGAAAATGATAGTCATTTGAGTAAATATATGTTCACCATAGGAAAAATTCAGTAAATACTTATTAAAAGAGCTGGTGTGCAGAATTTAGATAGGAGCACTAAATGTTCTCCTATCAAGAATGTATTGGCATTTACAGTGCCTTAACTTTGACTGCATCTTGGTTAAAAAAAAAAGAAAGCTACACAAAATTTAGGGACAATTGAGAAATTTTCAATGTGGAAGGATATTAGGTATTTTGCAATTACTGTTAATTTTTCTTGGATGTAATAATAGCATTATTATTTCGGAAACTGTCCTTATTCTTAGGAGATGTATTCTGAAGTATTTAGGGGTAAAGTGCCTGATGTCAGAAACTTACTTCAAAATATTTCAAGGAGGGGGGAAATAGATAAATAAATAAATAATTAATTAAATAAATATTTCCATCATATATAAATATGGGGTACTCACTGGATGTTTAAAATTTTTTCATAATGAACTAGTGGAGAAAAGGAAGACAAGGGGATTTCTTCTTAAGCTAGTGGAGAGGGTCTTCTTTTCTGATGTACTCATGGCATTGATACTCATTTACTTGGTAGTTTGAAACAAGTTATCTTTAACCTATAGCTCCAAGGAAGTCTGGGATCTTAAAAAAGTAAACCACCATAGGAGGATTTCCACCCAAGAATTATCCTTTCTACAAATAGTTAACAGATCAATACTCCATCCCTGCCTTTAGTTTCAAGCCTGGCTACTCTTGGATTCCATTCTCAGCCTGATTAAGGAGAGGGAGGAAGACACTGCCTGAGCTTTCTCAAGGGTGAGACATGTTACTGAATCACTCTCCAGTGCCTATGTTTATTAAACCTTTAATACAATGTTACCAATCCCTGCTGTGGAGCCATTTCAGAGAATAGCGGGTATACAACTTAGTATTCAAATAATCTTTTATTGTGTTGCTCTTTTCTTTGTTAATGTCATTATCCTCCAACACTGTGAGACTGTTGGCTAACTAAACCCTTGTTTTTACTGAATTTGACAGCTGAGGGCAGCAGAAACGGAAGGAGACAACCATAAACTATTTTCTCTTCAACCAGGAGAAAAATGCTTCCCTTGCAAAGCTAGAATACTACACTTTCCCCACCTATAAAACTATTTTGGGGGAGGAGAAAGTCTTAGTAATAACAAGCCTTTCAACCTGAGCAATCAGAAAGCTTATTTCTACAGTCAGACCTAGATGGACATCTCATTCTTCTTTTGACTAATTGAGCAGGCAGGCATACAGATGAAACTCCTTATCTTAGTCCAAACTTAATGTGTTTATAGTTGGGTTGTATAAAATGGATAAAAGACAAAAGAAAAAATAAGTCTACAGCAAAATGGATGTCAAGCACTTCCAATATGGCATTCACTAAAGAAAACAATTTTTTAAGTTCATAAAACAAAATAGGATGTTACAGCACCAAGTTAAGAGGATAACTCGAAGTTTTGTTTGGTTGGTTGGTTTAGGTTATTGTGCATGTTTGTTAAATTGGACCTAGTAAGCCATGTACTAGATGTTTTCCCAAACTAGAATCAGGTAACAATGTAACTTCACAAGCGGATTTCATGAAGAACACTTGCTTGGCATGATGGGAAAGAAGAAAATGAGTGGAAAAGGGTCCTTGTTCTAACAGAGGGCAAGTTCACTAACAGTAACTAAAGGGGTGTGAGTAGCTTATTCCTCTCACTCAAAGAAAGCAGTTTATCCCTTGTTGAGTAAAAAGAAACTATCATGGCAATGGGAGAGATAAAGAATTAAAACCACAGATAATTTCAAATTTCATTTTAGCCATAGTTTTCTCTAACCATACTTTTCACCACAGCTTCTGGAAAAAAGCCAAACAATTATGTGTTATATCATCTCCTTTAATCTTCCCTCTCCCATCTACTGGTAGAAAGACGGCAAAAAGAATGCAAGCAGAAGAAGGAAGAGAAGTAAAAGGTGGTAAAAGTTATCAACTAGATAACTCTCCATATTATTTGGACTCATGGGCTGACTAAAGGTTGAGATTTATCATGCATCTTACCCTCTCTTTGTTAAACTGTACTGCCACCTCCTACCCTTTTAAACTACCTCGCAGAAAGTTTAGGATATGCAAGGACAGTTTTGATTCTTGAGGGATCTGCTCAAATATCAAATGTAAAAAAGAAAAGTATATGTTTGCTTCTCCATCTATTTTAAAAGGGCTTCTCGTAACTTCAGTTTCTTTTCACAACTGCTATAAAAAAAGCAAACACCAGAGAATTCCTGAAGGGTCTTTAAAGACAGGAATATGAAGAATTTCTCTCTATTTTAAGACTTCCTTTCTCACGGCAAATGGTTGAGGGCACACCACCTCAAGCCATCAGGAAAGAGCCATTAACAGTTGAGAATTAAGACATGGCAGACACAGTCATCATCAAGACTCTGGCTGGCTCCACTCTTGAAGAGGAATCAATGTTCTAAAAGAGAAATCCCGTGTTTTAACTCTAAGAAAAGGAAAATGGAAAGAGGAAAAAAGACCCAAGTTTAATTATCTCAAGAGCGATAGAAAAGGAAAATCATCTTAAATGCATTGTGTAAAATGAAGTTAGAAAGAATTTTTCATATCTACCATATTAAAAAATAAGCTGCATTTTCACTTAGAAAATGAACATTGTCCATGTTCTATTTTCAACATACAGTTATCCAACATGAAGTCATTTGACCTTAAACAAACAAACAAACAGACAAACAAACAAGAGAGGCCAAGGTCCAGTATCAGTTGCTACCCCACCATTCCTACCTAATCTCCCAGCAAGTTAATGCAAATCAAAGCAAGCACTTCACTGCTGCTGCTGGTAGTGAAGCTGGTTCCTTTCCCAAGAGAGGCCTGTAAAACAGGACAGTCACTGACAGCAGTACAATTACTGACACAGATACAGACTTTATGGACATGTTTATCTCCGCTGTAAATCCACACTCTCTCTCCACTCCGATTCACGAGTCATAAAGAAATTGCAGATAATGAAAAAGTTGGGGAAATTTACAGCATGTCGGAAACCTCAGACAGCCAGAAGAAATTAAAGAGCTGACTAGGGATAAATCACACAGGTACAATTAAAACTTCCCGTATACCTCCTTCATTTCCAAACTGAGGCACAATCCAATGGAGATGATGAAAAGTTGAGGTCATGACTCCTCAGGCTGTAATCATTTCTTAACTAACTGCATGTTAAAAATTAGCCAATTCACAGGTCATGTGTAAATGCTGATTTCTTGCTGCTACCTTGATTTCCTTTGCTCTCCACTAGAAGCAACCACACAGCAATTCTGTCTGTAAACAGGCCAAATTGCAACAAGCAATAAACAGAAAGGTGATAGCCCCTCTCCACTGCCATCTCTGTAGGTGCAGGACATCTTTCACCATGGCCACTGTGGACTGAGCATTAAAATGAGAAAGTGGAGCTACAATGGATGAATGAAAGTGGAGGTTTCTTCTTCCCCTATAAATGACCATTCTGAAGGTTTCATTTGATCTCTTTTCAACATTCCAAAGGAGATGTTAAAGGACTATTATGTTTGATACTAGAATAGGAGTTACTTCTGGTGATACTTGTTTGTTAATAGACTGAATTAATGCTCTATTCTCTTTATGTAACCATCTTTGCATGAGCTTAAAAGTGGTATAGTTTTAGCTATACCACTTCCATCAACTACCCAACTCTGTTTTTTTACATTCTTCTAGTGACAAAGGCTACAAGAGGGAAGGGAAAAACAAAAACAAACAAACAAAAAAAAGGTGAAACAAAACAAAACCTCCAAACTTTACCAGAATCTAGAAGTCTTAATTAAACTTTAACTCTTATTCCAATAAAGTAAATCAGAAAAATACCAAAGATAAGAAATAATGTTTATTTCTTAAATAATAAGCTTAATAGATCCCTACTGCTGAAGACTAGAATAATGTGAGTTAATTGTTGGTCCCTCTATTCAACAAGCCTATAAAATTCTCTGTGAAGGAAAAAATGATTCTATCACTTGCTGCACTCTTCCACTTTCCCCAACTTACTTATATGAAACTAGCAGGTTTAAAAAACATCAACCCAAACACAAGATCTGTCTGGAAAGCAGAAATGGAGAACATAGAGTTTACCAACTAACTTCCACATAAATGAACGAACCAAGAGTGTCAACAAAGTTATACACAAGTCAATAGTCATCTTTATACATCTCTATAGGACGGAGCCCTAACCAAATTAGCTCTAATATGATTTTGAAATTCTGTGCCCTGTCAAGAAATGAAGGTTAACAGGCTTTTTTAGAGATATGGAGGATGCAATTGACATGGTTTTGATTTTGTTCCTATTTGACCCCTTGATGATTTGAGATCCATTTTACACTTCAGAGAACCCAAAAGTCATTTTCAATTTATATATTAAGATTTTATTCTCTATGGAATAAAAATAATTATAAGATGATACTAAGAGTTTCAACCCAGACATCACTACCATACAAAACTTAGGTCATATCTAGCTCATGGATCTCAATTCTATTCACTCAATAAGCATTAGACATGGCTTCTAATCAGCTTTTGCTTACAATGATAAATTCCTTTAGTTCACGGTCAGATTGGTGTCCAGTATCAAATAAGAACTACTAAACAGAGGCAGAGTTTTATTTACAAGCTCCTAAGAGGCAAATCATATTTTATCAAATGAATATCTGAATGAAGCCAAGAAACAGATCTACTATGTAACTCTACTATCGACAGTTACTACTCTAGGAGGCAATATTACCCTTGGATTAAGAATCAGAAGACTTGGATTCTAGGCCATTTTGCAAATAACTAGGTGTGTGACTGGGCAAATCATTGAAGTTCTTTGAACCTCAGTTACCTCATCTGTTCAAATGGGAATAACAGCAGAACAGTAGAGAGAATTAAGTGAAAAAGTACATGTAAGAAACATAGGAGGCTCAAAAATGTTACTTGCCTTTCCCTCTTCATGAGACATGATTCAGATTCCTGGTTCTGTCACTAATGAGTTGTGTGGCTGTCCTTAGGTAAGTCACCTAATATCTTTAGGCCTCTGTTTCTGCATCTGTAACATTAGAGCGTTGGGACTTGATGATCTCTTAGATTCCTTTCCAGCTCTAACATGCTATGATTACCAATTCTGCCACTAAATTTCTGGGTGACCAAGGTCTAAGTCACTTCATTTCTTTAGACCTCAGTTTCCTCACCTTTAAATACTGGAGGGTGAACCAACAGAAAAGTAGATAAGAACTATAAGGGGAAATTCATAAAAGGAGGAAAAACAAGTGGCCAGTAAACATAACTTTATTAGCAATCAAAGAAATACATATAAAAAATACTGAAACGTAATTTTTCATCTATAAAATGCGCAAGTACTAAAAAGTTTCACAATAGCTAGAGTTGGCTATAAGATGTAGGAATGCAAGTACTTTCATTTACTGTCCTTAGAAATATAATTTGGACTAGTCTTTCTGGAGGTCACTTTGGCAATATGTAAAAATTTTTAATGTGCCATTCACCTTGATCTAGAGTAAAGAATGCTTATCGCAGCATGATTTACTTTAGTGAAACACTGGAAACAACCTAAATGTCCATTAAGAGAGAATTAATGAAATACATTATAAATAATCATATAATGGTATTCCGCACAGTCATAAAACTGATGATTTTGCTATGTTTTCATGGGTATTGAAAGATGTTCACAATGCACTAAGTCAAAAATGCAGGTTGTAGAAAAGGAATAGCATGATGCCATGTACGTAAAATATATATATATGTATATGCATATATGTGTATGTGCATGTATATGTGTATAATACCTCTTAGAAAGAAATGTTTGGAGGATTTGGAGGTGTGTTCACCAAAAAGTTAAAAGTGATTACTATTTTAGGATGCTGTGATTTGGGGTGATTTTTGCTTTCTTTATATTTTCTACAATGAATATGTATTGTTTTATAGTAGGAAAAAAATAAAGCTCATATTTAACTTTTAAAATACGTATCACAAAAAAGATTCTATGACTCTTTAACAATTCTTTTCAGTTCGATAAGCAATATCTCTTGTTCTTATAGTCTTTGACATAAACCGTGTATATAGTTACATCATTTGCACTACAATCTAGCTGCTTTACTTAGACCTATGCTAAGCACTTCACTCACATCATTTCTAATCTTCTCTACAATGCTATACGACCATTTTTATTCTAAAGAAAACCCAGCAGAGCTTTTACATTTTAGAAGCTGTTTTTCCCCACACTAGATGTTATTTTGAAAAGAGTAAGACACTCCAAACTGAGATCTTTAAGGCCAGAAAACTCTCTTTACTTCTAAAAAAAAAAAGTCATTGTGTAAATACAAACAAGTGTTTTTCTTGGTTGTCCTTTAAATCTCAGTTAGAAGCACTCCTAAGCTGACACTAGGAATATACTCAAGATTACTGAAACCCAGGCAAGGCACCATTGTGGTATCTAACAAAGTACATTGGACAATGAGGGGTGAGATTTGGGCTGGTTATTTGTTGCAGGATGGCCTGCATAGGCAAACAAGAAACCAGAGTACTTAAGAATAAAAAACTTAACTCCTAAATCATGTTAAAATTTTTGGTTGCCATCCTGCATTAAAAGCATATTTAGGGCTTCCCTGGTGGCGCAGTGGTTGAGAATCTGCCTGCCAATGCAGGGGACACGGGTTCAAGCCCTGGTCTGGGAAGATCCCACATGCCGTGGAGCAACTGGGCCCATGAGCCACAACTACTGAGCCTGCGCTTCTGAAGCCTGTGCTCCGCAACAAGAGAGGCCGCGATAGTGAGAGGCCCGCGCACTGCGATGAAGAGTGGCCCCCGCTTGTCGCAACTATAGAAAGCCCTTGCACAGAAACGAGGACCCGACGCAGCCAAAAATAAATAAATAAATTAATAAATTAAAAAAACTTATTAGAAGCATATTTAATTACTCTTCATTTCCTGACATATGTTCATATAACTTAAAGTGGAGAGATACAGAAAAGGAAAATCTGTGATCCAACATAGAGGCACTCTCTCACCTTCCCATCAACTCACAAACCTGCACTTTCATCTACTCTCTCTTTCCTCTTGTTACAATCCAGTAGCTCTCTTCAATCTAAGGCCAGTACACCTGTGCTCTAAACCCTAACCCTTCAAGCCCTCTCAGGAACCTTACTTACACTTTATCCCTTTTCACCACTGTCTTCCATCTTTGCCACCAGAATTTAAACAAACATAAGTCTACTGTCCTAAAGCAAACAAGAAACTTTGACTCCACTTCTCCCTCTCGCTATCATCCTTTCTCCCTCTCAATAGCCAAACTCCTATTTCCATGTCCTACCTTTCACTCATTCCTCACTCATCCATGCAGTCAACTGTCTATACAATGGAGAATTCACATCCAAAGCCAAATGCCATGTCAAAAATCAAACTCATTAAAGACCTAAATGTAAGACATGATACCATAAAACTCTTAGAAAAGAACATAGGTGAAACATTCTTTGACATAAATTGTAGCAATATTTTCTTAGATTACTCTCCCAGGGCAAAATAAATAAAAGCAAAAATAAACAAATGGGACCTAATCAAACTTAAAAGCTCTTGCACAGTAAAGGAAACTATCAACAAAATGAAAAGACAACCTATGAAAGGGGAGAAAATATTTGCAAAAGATGCAACTGATAAGGGCTTAATTTCCAAAATATACAAACAGCTCATACAACTCATTAGCAAAGAAACAAACAACCCAATCAAAAAACGGGCAGACCTAAATAGACATTTTTCCAAAGAAGACATACAGATGCTCAACATCGCTAATTATTAGACAAATGCAAATCAAAACTACAATGAAGGACGGAGTCAAATTGGCATTCTAGGAGGACGCGGAATTCTCGTCTCCTCACAATTAGGGCACCTACCAGGCACTGGTGGGGGACCACGGACACCTAAGGGGACGGGAGGAACCCCCAGCAATCGGGTATGATGTGGCGTGTGGGAGGAGTGAAGGAGGAGAAGAAGTAGAGGTAGGGCAGGGCTGGCACCCCTGACGGGCGGCTGAGGGAGGGGAAGGGATCCCAGGCCCAAAGGGGGAAACTGGGGAACCATTGGGAGGGCAGAGGATCAAAAGGGAGCATGGCGAGCTTTCCCCTGCCCACTTGGACCCCCAGAAATCTGTTGAGATCCTGGGCCTGATCCTCTGCCCACCTAGGCCCCCTCCAGCCACGCGGGTCCTGAGGGAGTGGGAGGGAGGGAAGGGAGAGCAAAAGTAAAGGCCAGACCTCTGGGACCGGCACCCCTGAGGGGTGGCTGGGGGAGGAAAGGCGTTCCTAGCAGGACCGACACACAGTTAGGGGTCCAGCAGCAACGGGGGATACCCTGGGAGAGATGGTGGGGGAGGGGCATGAAGGAACAGAAGGGAACCGGGCCAGTGTTTTCCTTGTCCGCTTTGGCACTGGGAAGCCTGTTGGGCTCCAGGACCTAATCCTCTGCCCTCAGAGCCTCCCTCCTGCCATGCAGAGCCCAAGCCCCACACCTACACCCCAACCCAGGGCCCCACCTCTACACTCGGAGACCCCCTCTAACGAGCTGGGCCTAAACCCCACCCACACACCCTCACTCAGGGCCCTACCTCCAAACTCCGGAACTCCACTCTCCAGAGGCCCTCCTTTCCACATGCTGCCTCTCCCCTTCTGCCAGGTCCTGAGCAGAGGCCCCGCCCCACACTTGAACATCACCCTGCCTAGGCCCCGCCCCATGTTCAAACATCACCCCCCCCACCCGCCTAGGTCCCACCCCATCCTAAACCCGACCCCTGCCTAAGTTCCACCTCCCAACTAAACTCCACCCCCATAGCCAAGGCTTTTATTTCTTTTCTTTTTTCCTCTTTTAGATTGGGGTTCTGTTTTACCTTGTTGATTCATTGTTGTTGATTTTTTTATTTTTCTTAATAAATCTTTTATTTTCCTAATTTTATTTTATTCTTTATACTTTGTTAGTGATCTCTCCTTTTGGCTTGTTTCCCCCCCTCTCCTTTTTTGTTTCTTTTTTCGGTTATGGTTTTAATTTACCTTGTTGCAGTTGTTTCAATTATAGTTTTATTTTTCCTAATATATTTTTTATCTTTCTAATTTTACTTTGCTTTTTATTCTTTGATATTGTACTGCTCCTTTTCTTCTTTCTTTCTTTTTTTTTTTTTTTTAACCATGCCACGAAGCTTGCAGGATGTTGGTTCCCAGGTCAGAGGTTGGGCCTGACCTCCAGTGGTGGGAGCTCCAAGTCCAAACCGCTGGACTAACAGAGAACCTCAGAACCCAGGAAATATCAATCGGAGTGAGGCCTCCTGGAGGTCCTCATCTCAGCATCAAGACTCAGCTCCATCCAACTGCCTGCAAACTCCAGTGCTGGACGTCTCAGGACAAACAACCAGTAAGACAGGAATACAGCACCACACATCAAAAAAAAAAAAAAAAAGAAACGACAACCAAATATGTTACAGACGAAGGAGCAAGGTAAAAACCTACAAGACCAAATAAATGAAGACGAAATAGGCAACCTGCCTGAAAAAGAATTCAGAGTAATGACAATAAAGATGATCCAAAATCTCGGAAACAGAATGGAGAAAATACAAAAGAAACATTTAACAAGGATCTAGAAGAATTAAAGAGCAAACAAACAGTGATGAACAACACAATTACTGAAATTAAAAATACTCTAGAAGGAATCAATAAGAGAATAACTGAGGCAGAAGAACCAATAAGTGAGCTGGAAGATAAAATGGTGGAAATAACTGCCAGGGAGCAGCATAAAGAAAAAAGAATGAAAAGAATTGAGGATAGTCTCAGAGACCTCTGGGACAACATTAAACACACCAACATTCGAATTATAGAGGTCCCAGAAGAAGAAGAGAAAAAGAAAGGGTCTGAGAAAATATCTGAAGAGATTATAGTCAAAAACTTCCCTAACATGGGAAAGGAAATAGTCAATCAAGTCCAGGAAGCACACAAGAGTACCATACAGGATAAATCCAAGGAGAAACATGCCAAGAGAAATATTAATCAACATATCAAAAATTAAATACAAAGAAAAAATATTAAAAGCAGCAAGGGAAAAGCAACAAATAACATACAAGGAAATCCCCATAAGGTTAACAGCTGATTTTTCAGCAGAAACTCTGCAAGCCAGAAGGGAGTGGCAGGATATATTGAAAGTGATGGAAGGGAAAAAACCTACAACCAAGATTACTCTACCCAGCAAGGATCTCATTCAGATTTGATGGAGAAATTAAAACCTTTACAGATAAGCAAAAGTTAAGAGAATTCAGCACCACCAAACCAGCTTTACAACAAATGCTAAAGGAACTTCTCTAGGCAGGAAACACAGAGAAGGAAAAGACCTACAAAAACAAACCCAAAACAACTAAGAAAATGGTAATAGGAACATAAATATCAATAATTACCTTAAATGTAAATGGATTAAATGCTCCAACCAAAAGACATAGACTGGCTGAATGAATACAAAAACAAGACCCGTACATATGCTGTCTACAAGAGACCCTCTTCAGACCTAGGGACACATACAGACTGAAAGTGAGGGGATGGAAAAAGATATTCCATGCAAATGGAAATCAAAAGAAAGCTGGACTAGCAATTCTCATATCAGACAAAATAGACTTTAAAATCAAGACAATTACAAGAGACAAAGAAGGACACTGCACAATGATAAAGGGATCAATCCAAGAAGAAGATATAACAATCGTAAATATTTAGGTACCCAACACAGGAGCACCTCAATACATAAGGCAAATGCTAACAGCCATAAAAGCGGAAATCGACAGTAACACAATAATAGTAGGGGACTTTTAACACCCCACTTTCACCAATGGACAGATCATCCAAAATGAAAATAAATAAGGAAACACAAGCTTTAAATGACACATTAAAATACATGGACTTAATTGATATTTACAGGACATTCCATCCAAAAACAACAGAATACACTTTCTTCTCAAGTGCTCATAGAACATTCTCCAGGATAGACCATATCTTGGGTCACAAATCACGCCTTGGTAATTTAAGAAAACTGAAATCATATCAAGTATCTTTTCCAACCACAACACTATGAGGACTAGATATCAATTACAGGAAAAAAAGTGTAAAAAATACAAACACATGGAGGTTAAACAATACACTACTAAATAACCAAGAGATCACTGAAGAAATCAAAGAGGAAATCAAAAAATACCTAGAGACAAATGACAATGAAAACAAGACGATCCAAAACCTGTGGGATGCAGCAAAAGCAGTTCTAAGAGGGAAGCTTATAGCAATACAATCCTACCTCAAGAAGCAAGAAAAATCTCAAATAAACAACCTAACCTTACACCTAAAGCAATTAGAGAAAGAAGAACAAAAACCCCCCAGAAGTTAGCAGAAGGAAAGAAATCATAAAGATCAGATCAGAAATAAATGAAAAAGAAATGAAGGAAACAATAACAAAGATCAATAAAACTAAAAGCTGGTTCTCTGAGAAGATAAAGAAAATTGATAAACCATTAGCCAGACTCACCAAGAAAACAAGGGAGAACACTCAAATCAACAGAAATATAAATGAAAAAGGAGAAGTCACAATCGACATTGCAGAAATACAAAGGACCATGAGAGATTACTACAAGGAACTATATGCCAATAAAATAGACAACCTGGAAGAAATGGACAAATTCTTAGAAAAGCACAACCTTCCGAAACTGAACCAGGAAGAAATAGAAAATATGAACAGACCAATCACAAGCACTGAAATTGAAACTGTGATTAAAAATCTTACAACAAACAAAAGTCCAGGACCAGATGGCTTCACAGGCGAATTCTATCAAACATTTAGAGAAGAGCTAACACCTACTCTTCTCAAACTCTTCCAAAATATAGCAGAGGGAGGAACACTCCCAAACTCATTCTAAGAGGCCACCATCACCCTGATACCAAAAGCAGACAACGATGTCACAAAAAAAGAAAACTACAGGCCAATATCTCTGATGAACATAGATGCAAAAATCCTCAACAAAATACTAGCAAACAGAATCCGACAGCACATTAAAAGGATCATACACCATGATCAAGTGGGGTTTATCCCAGGAATGCAAGGATTCTTCAAAATATGCAAATCAATCAATGTGATACACCATGTTAACAAATTGAAGAATAAAAACTATATGATAATCTCAACAGATGCAGAAAAAGCTTTTGACGAAATTCAACACCGATTTATGATAAAAACTCTCCAGAAAGTAGGCATAGAGAGAACCTACCTCAACATAATAAAGGCCATATATGACAAACCCACAGCCAACATCGTTCTCAATGGTGAAAAACTGAAACCATTTCCTCTAAGATCAGGAACAAGACAAGGTTGCCCACTCTCAACACTATTATTCAACATAGTTTTGGAAGTCCTAGCCACAGCAATCAGAGAAGAAAAAGAAATATAAGGAATACAAATTGGAAAAGAAGGGGCTTCCCTGGTGGCGCAGTGGTTGGGAGTCCGCCTGCCAGTGCAGGGGACACGGGTTCGTGCCCTGGTCCGGGAGGATCCCACATGCCGCGGAGCAGCTAGGCCCGTGAGCCACAGCTACTGAGCCTGCGCGTCTGGAGCTTGTGCTCCGCAACGGGAGAGGCCGCGACAGTGAGAGGCCCGTGCACCGCGATGAAGAGTGGTCCCCGCTCGCCGCAACTGGAGAAAGCCCTTGCACAGAAACGAAGACCCAACACAGCTAAAAGTAAATAAATAAATAAATTTAAATTGGAAAAGAAGAAGTAAAACTGTCACTGTTTGCAGATGACATGATACTACACACAGAGACTCCTAAAGATGCCACCAGAAAACTACTAGAGCTAATCAATGAATTTGGTAAAGTTGCAGGATACAAAATTAATGCACAGAAATCTCTTGCATTCCTATACACTAATGATGAAAAATCTGAAAGAGAAATTAAGGAGACACTCCCATTTACCATTGCAACAAAAAGAATAAAATACCTAGGAATAAACCTACCTAGGGAGACAAAAGACCTGTATGCAGAAAACTATAAGACACTGATGAAAGAAATTAAAGATGATACCAACAGATGGAGAGATATACCATGTCCTTAGATTGGAAGAATCAATATTGTGAAAATGACTATACTATCCAAAGCAACCTACAGATTCAATGCAATCCCTATCAAATTACCAATGGCATTTTTTACGGAACTAGAACAGAAAAATCTTAAAATTTGTATGGAGACACAAAATACCCCGAATAGCCAAAGCAGTCTTGAGGGAAAGAAACGGAGCTGAAGGAATCAGATTCCCTGACTTCAGACTATACTACAAGGCTACAGTAATCAAAACAATATGGTACTGGCACAAAAACAGAAACATAGATCAATGGAACAAGATGGAAAGCCCAGAGATAAACCCACGCACCTATGGTCAACTAATCTATGACAAAGGAGGCAAGGATATACAATGGAGAAAAGACAGTCTCTTCAATAAGTGGTGCTGGGAAAACTGGACAGCTACATGTAAAAGAATGAAATTAGAACACTCCTTAACACCATACACAAAAATAAACTCAAAATGGATTAGAGACCTAAATGTAAGACTGGACACTATAAAACTCTTACAGGAAAACATAGGAAGAACACTCTTTGACATAAATCACAGCAAGATCTTTTTTGATCCACCTCCTAGAGTAATGGAAATAAAAACAAAAATAAACAAATGGGACCTAATAAAACTTAAAAGCTTTTGCACAGAGAAGGAAACCATAAACAAGACGAAAAGACAATCCTCAGAATGGGAGAAAATATTTGCAAACAAATCAACGGACAAAAGATTAATCTCCAAAATATATAAACAGTTCATGCAGCTCAATATTTAAAAAAAAAACAAGCCAATCCAAAAATGGGCAGAAGACCTAAATAGACATTTCTCCAAAGAAGACATACAGATAGCCAAGAAGCACATGAAAAGCTGCTCAACATCACTAATTATTAGAGAAATGCAAATCAAAACTACAGTGAGGTATCACCTCACACCACTTAGAATGGGCATCATCAGAAAATCTACAAACAACAAATGCTGCAGAGGGTGTGGAGAAAAGGGAACCCTCTTGCACTGTTGGTGGGAATGTAAATTGATACAGCCATTATGGAGAACAGTATGGAGGTTCCTTAAAAAACTAAAAATAGAATTACTATATGATCCAGCAATCCCACTACTGGGCATATACCCAGAGAAAACCATAATTCAAAAACACACATGCACCCCAATGTTCACTGCAGCACTATTTACAATAGCCAGGTCATGGAAGCAACCTAAATGCCCATTGACAGACAGATGGATAAAGAAGATGTGGTACATATATACAATGGAATATTACTCAGCCATGAAAAGGAATGAAATTGGGTCATTTGTAGAGACGTGGATGGATCTAGAGACTGTCATACAGAGTGAAGTAAGCCAGAAAGAGAAAAACGAATATCGTATATTAACGCATATATGTGGAACCTAGAAAAATGGTACAGATGAACTGGTTTGCAGGGCAGAAATTAAGACACAGGCGTAGAGGACAAACGTATGGACACCAAGGGGGGAAAGCGGCGGGGGGGTGGGGTGGGGGGGGTGTGATGAATTGGGCAATTGGGATTGACATGTATACACTGATGTGTATGAAATGGATGACTAATAAGAACCTGCTGTATAAAAATATGAATAAAATTAAATTTAAAAAAAAACAAAACAGGGGCTTCCCTGGTGGCGCAGTGGTTGGGAGTCTGCCTGCTAATGCAGGGGACGCGGGTTCAAGCCCTGGTCTGGGAAGATCCCACATGCCGCAGAGTGGCTGGGCCCGTGAGCCACAATTACTGAGCCTGCGCGTCTGGAGCTGTGCTCCGCAACAGGAGGGGCCGCGATGGTGAGAGGCCCGCGCACCGTGATGAGGAGTGGCCCCCGCTTGCCACAACTAGAGAAGGCCCTAGCACAGAAACGAAGACCCAACATAGCAATCAATCAATCAATCAATTAATCAATAAAAAAATAAATCTTTAAAAAAAAAAAAAAACAAAGAATAAGGAAAAAAGAAAGAAAAGAGTCATGTTCCACAATGTTCATTACAGCACTATTTACAATAGCCAGGACATGGAAGCAACCTAAGTGTCCATCAACAGATGAATGGATAAAGAAGATGTGGCACATATATACAGTGGAATATTACTCAGCCATAAAAAGAAACGAAATTGAGTTATTTGTAGTGAGGTGGATGGACCTAGAGTCTGTCATACAGAGTGAAGTAAGTCAGAAAGAGAAAAACAAATACCATATGCTAACACATATATATGGAATCTAAAAAAAAAAAAAAGGTTCTGATGAACCTAGGGGCAGGAAAGTAATAAAGACACAGACGTAGAGAATGGACTTGAGGAAATGGGGAGGGGAAAGGGTAATCTGGGATGAGGTGAGAGGGTAGCATTGACAAATATACACTACCAAATGTAAAATAGATAAGTAGTGGGAAGCAGCTGCACGGCACAGGGAGATCAGCTTGGTGCTTTGCGACCACCTAGAGGGGTGGGATAAGGAGGGTGGGAGGGAGACACAAGAGGGAGGGGATATGGGGATATACATATGCATATAGCTGATTCACTTTGTTATACAGCAGAAAGTGACACAACACTGTAAAGCAATTATACTCCAATAAAGATGTTAAAAAAAAAAAGAATATGTAGAAACTGAAAAAAAAAAAAACTACAATGAAGTATCACCTCACACCAGTCAGAATGGCTATCATCAAAAAGTCTACAGATAATAAATGCTGGAGAGGGTGCAGAAAAAAGGGAACCCTTGTACACTGTTGATCAGAATGTAAACTGGTGCAGCCACTATGGAAAACAGTATGGAGGTTCCTTAAAAAACTAAAAATAGAGCTACCATATGATCCAGCAATCCCATTCCTGGGTATATATCCAGAAAAACAAAAACTAATTCGAAAAGATATATGCACCCTAATGTTCACAGCAGCACTATTTACAATAGTCAAGACATGGAAGCAACACCAGTGCCCATAATATATATATGTGTATATATATATATAAATTGGAATATTAATCCACCATAAAAAATGAAATATTGTCATTTGCAGTGAACATAGATGGACCTAGAGAATATTATGCTTAGTGAAATAAGTCAGACAGAGAAAGGCAAATACTGTATGATATCACTTTTAAGTGGAATCTAAAAAAGAATGCAAATGCATCTATATACAAAACAGAAACAGACTCACAGACATAGAAAACAAACTTAAGGTTACCAAAGGGGAGGGGGGGAGGGGGAAATTTAGGAGTATGGGATTAACAGATACAAACTACCATACATAAAATAGATAAGCAACAAGGATTTACTGTATAGCACACAAAATTAGACCCAGTAGCCTATAATAACTTATAATGAAATAAAATCTGCAAAAAAACTCAAAAAACAAAACCTGAATCACTATGCTGTATACCTGAAAATAACACAATATTGTAAATCAACTATACTTCAATTAAAAAAAAAAACAAAACTTGTCTTCCCTTACAAATCTGTTCCTCCACTACTGTTCTTTCTAAAAAAGCTTTAGCGACAGACTGCAGACTCTTTTTGTCTCTTTCTCAGAAAAGCCTTTCTTCTCTGGTCACCGCCTACAGATCAGAAGAGGTCTCACAGATATCTGCTGTTACGGAATCTTATACTTCTTCACAGCACTCATCACAACCCTCACTACAGATTATTTTTGTAACTGTTTGATGTGTGTCTTCCACGTGATTGCCTTGCTTACCAATGCATCCCTCAACTTTTAGCACAGTGATTGGCTCATTTTAGTTAATTTAAATGTTTGTTGAATTGAATAAATCCTTGAGGGGAGAGGGGAAAAAAATTAAATCAATCAATTGATTGATTAATGGATCGATCCTTAGTGAGGTATAATTCATATATGATGAACTGTACATATTTGAAGTGTCCAGCCTGGTAAGTTTTGACAAATGTTTTCACCACTACTGAGGCAAACCCTTCTGACTCATGAGAATTTTCCAGTCTGACTGGTGGGAATAAACCCTGTGGTGCCAGCCACTGTTCCCTGTAATCCTTTCAGATGGTTCTCTCTTGAGCCTCAAGTGGTTTCCTCACAAGATTGCACCGATCAGTACTCAGCTGATTACTTTAGGAGGACCCTCTGCAGATCTCCGGGGTTCTCTCTGTGCAGCCCTCTCCCCTCCGGTACTCTGTCCTGACCTCTAGCTGCCTTGGTCTCTCCAGATGCCTAGCTCTGTTTCTTCAACTCAGGGAGCCTGCTGGTCTCTGCCCGGGTTCCCCCTCCCTGCACTGCAGCCTGGAAACTCTCTCAAAGCAGTAAGCTGAGACAATCACAGCGCTCATCTCATTTACTTCCTAATTCTCAGGGATCACTATCTTTTGTTGCCTGATGTCCAGTGTCCTAAAAATCAATGTTCGTATATTTTGTAATTAACAAAAACTGTTTCAGGTGGGAAGGTGAATCTAGTCCCTGATATTCCATCTGAGCCAAAAGCAAAAGTCCTTCCATTGTTGTCTGCATGCCTCTGACTTACATGCCCAGGGGAGAAATCTTGGAGTCATCCTTTTTAAAAAACAAAAATATATATATATTTTTGTTTGTTTGCCTGCATTGGGTCTTTGTTGCTGTGCGCGGGCTTCCCATTGTGGTGGCTTCTCTTGCTGTGGAGCGTGGGCTCTAGGTGCGCGCGCTTCAGTAGTTGTAGCACGCGGGCTCAGCAGTTGTTGTGCACAGGCTTAGTTGCTCCATGGCATGTGGGATCTTCCCGGACCAGGGATCGAACCCCTGTCCCCTTCATTGGCAGGCAGATTCTTAACCACTGTGCCACCAGGGAAGACCCTGGAGTCATCCTTGACACCTCCCTCCCCCTTCTCTCATCTTCCACAGCCAATCAATCAAGACTTATTCTTTGTTGTAAATCACTCTCAAATTCAAGGACTTCTCTCCCTGTCCACTATCAGTACCCTAGTTCTAGGCACCACAGTCTTGGCTATTGCAATGACCTCCTACTTAGTCTACAGTTCTTCTCATGCCCCCCTCCAAACCATTCTCTACATGGCCAAAACCTGAATATTGCTTGCCCACGCCCTTAACTGACTTGCTAGTGCTCTTAGAATAATGTCCAACATCCTTAACACAACTGAGAAGTCTTACATGATCCAGCAGTCTATTTCAGCAGTCACTGTCTGAGTTCCAGTCACATTTGCCTTCTTTCAGTTCTTCAAAGGCACCATGCTCCTTCCTACTACCAGATTTTGATACTTCCTCTAGAAACCTCATCTCCCTTCCCTTCACTCAGTTAATTTCTACTCATTCTTCATACCTAAATATCTTTTTTCTCAGGAGAACTATTCCTGCCCCACATTGTACTTAGAACAACTTAGTGGCAAATAATTATTTGTGTAATGCCTTATCTACTAGAATGTTAGCTCTATGACAGCAGGAACTATCTCTGTCTTATGTACTGCCAAGTCCTTGGTGCCTAGCACAGTACCGTGAAGATACACAACAAATATTTGCTGCATGAAAGTCAGATAATAGAAAATATATATATTGGTCTCTGCCCCTGGTTCCTGGCACAAAGATCCTAAAACGCTTACAATTTCCTAAGAGTGTTAGAAGCATCTTTTATTTTAATATTTGGTCTTTGACTCGATTCCTGACACAAAGTTCCTAAACCCCTCGGAATCTCCTGGGTGACAGCAGTATCTTTTGTTCTAATGAGGTGACTCTTAGTGTACTCCAGGATGGGGGCTGGTCAGCAGACAGACCAAGCCATGATTAGAAGCTTGGGATTCTCAACCCCGACCTCCATTCTCCAGAGAGGAAAGAGGCTGGAAATGGAGTTAATAATGTCTCATGACTACATGATTGAAGCCTCCATAAGAAAGCTTCCAGGTTGGTGAACATGTAGAGTTGCTGGGAGAGTGACACGTCTGGAGAGGGCATAAAAGCTCCATGCCCCACCCCACATACCTGGATGTTCATCTGTATCCTTTATCATACCCTTTTATAATAAACTGGTAAACAGTAAGTAAGCTGTTCTCCTGAGTTCTGGGAGCTGCTCTAGCAAATTAATTAAACCTGAGGAGGGGATTGTGGGAACATCCAATTTACAATCAAAGCACAGGTGACAACCTGGACTTACAGTTGGCATCTGACGGGGGGGGGGGGATGGGCAGAGGGGAGTCCTGAGGGACCCAGCCCTCAATCTGTGGAATCTGATACGATCTCCAGGTAGATAGTGCCAGAATTGAGTTAAACTGTAGAACACCTAGCTGATGTCACAGAATTGCTTAGTGTGGGGAACAAAAAACTCCCACACATCCAGTGTCGTGTTGTGAGTGTGCTAGAGATGTGAGAGTAAAGGAGACACATGGGAGGAGTAAGAGGGGGTCTTTCCTATACAAGAATTAAATACTATGTCTTAAAATATAGAATTTTAATGCTGTAAGGATCTGAGAGGTCTTTAGTCCAACAACTTCATTTTTCAACTGAGGAAACTGATGCCCAACATCACACAGCTAAACTCCTGATAAAGGTGCACTAGGCAATAGTAAAATCTAAAATTTATCAATAGCTTACTAGGTGTCACATACCATACTATGCATTTTTGTTTATTGAGGTGAATTCAAATTTTTAAAAGTGATTTTAAAGTGTACAATTCAATGGCATTTAGTATATTCACAATATTGTGCAACCACCACCTATATCAAGTTACAAAACATCTTCATCACTCCCCCACCCCCGCAAAATAATCCTATACCCATTAAGTAGTCACTCCCCATTTCCCACTCTCTCTTGTCCCTGGCAACCACCAATCTGCTTTCTGTCTCTACAAATTTACATACCCAGGATGTTTCATACAAATGGAATAATATGTGATCTTCTGTGTCTGGCTTCTGTTATTTAGTATAATGTTTCTGAGATTCACCCACGTTGTAGCGTGTATCAGTACTACATTTTTATGGCTAAATAATATTCTGTTGTATGTATATACCATATTTTGTTTATCCATTCATCTGTTAATAGACATTTGAGTTTGTTTCCATCTTTTGGCTATCATGAATAGTACTGAATGAACATTTGTGTACAAGTATCTGTTTGAGTACTTGTCTTCAATTCTTTTGGGTATATACCTAGTAGTGGAATTGCTGGGTCATATGGTAATTCTGTGTTTAACCTTTCAAGGAACTGCCAAACTTTCACAGTGGCCACACCATTTTACATTCCCACCAGCTATATATGAGAGTTCCAATTTCACCATATCCTTGCAAACACTTGTTATTTTCTATTATTTTTATCATTACTATTACCATCTTAGTCGGTGTGAAGTGGTATCCCGTTGTGGTTTTGATTTACATTTCCCTAATGACTAACGAAAGATGTTTAGCATCTTTTTATGTGCTTATCAGCCATTTGTATTTCTTCTTTGGAGAAATGTCCACTCAAGTCCTTTGCCCATTTTAAAATTGGGTTGTCTGTCTTTTTGTTTTTGAGTTACAAGAGTTCTTTATATATTCTAGGTACTAGACCCTTATCAGATATATGATTTGCAAAAGTATTCTTTCAATACTGTATTATATATTTGAAAGTTGCTAAGAGAGCAGACCTTTAAACTTCTCACCACTAGAAAAAATTTGTAACAATGTGTGATGACAGACTTACTGTGGTGATCATTATATTGTAACATGAAACTGTTATATGTCAATTATATCTCATTTTTTTTAAAGTTTTCTCCAATTCAATGGTTGTCTTTTCACTTTCTTGATAATGTTCTTTGATGAACAAAGTTTTAAACTTTAATGAAATCCAATTTATCTATTTTTTCTTCTGTTGCTTGTGTTTTTGGTGTCATATGTAAGAATTCATGGCTACATCCAAGGTCATGAAGACTCATACTAGGCATTTAATAATCATTGTCCAATTTAATCCTCTCAAGAACCCAGTATTATTATTACCTTCATTTTACAGACAAGGAAAATGAGGCTCAGAGAGAGGTAACTTGTCAAGTTAGTATGTAGAAGAATAGGTCTGTTTCCAACGACCAGGATCTTATAATTTCCAAGTCAGTTTTTCTCTGCACACTCACAACATGGCAGCTTGTTTTCCCAAAAAGGGCATGATGGGGGACAAAACACAAGTCATGGTCTTTTTGTAACTAAATCTCAGAAGTAGCATTCCATTACTTTTGCTGTCACTGATCCAGCCCACACTCAAGAGGAAAAGATCACACAAAGGCATAAATAGAGGCTGCCTACCACACCAGGGCTGTTTTTTTTTTTTTAAAGGTCAAGTCTTTTATTTATTTATTTATTTTTTTTGGCTGCGTTGGGTCTTCATTGCTGTGCGCGCGCTTTCTCTAGTTAACGGCGAGCGGGGGCTACTCTTCGTTGCAGTGCGCAGGCTTCTCATTGTGGTGGCTTCTCTTGTTGTGGAGCACGGGCTCTAGGTGCACGGGCTTCAATAGTTGTGGCATGTGGGCTCAGTAATTGTGGCTCACGGGCTCTAGAGCGCAGGCTCAGTAGTGGTGGCGCACGGGTTTAGCTGCTCTGCGGCATGTGGGATCTTCCCGGACCAGGGCTCGAACCCGTGTACCCTGCACTGGCAGGCGGATTCTTAGCCACTGTGCCACCAGGGAAGTCCCCAGGGTTCTGTTTTAATGTTACACATCTTCCCTGGCTGATCTCCTTCCCACCTGTGGCTTTAACTAGAACCTACAAACTGATGATGTCCAAAACTCTACTTCCTGTGCTCTAGATTCATACATTCAACTATCTCCTGGGTATATCCACCTAGATAGCATACACTTACACTTACAACTGAATTCCCCAATCTTTCTTCTCAAAGGTGCTCTTCTTCCTATATTTACTCAAGCCAGAAACCTAAGTCACTCTTGATTCCTCATTCTTACTGCCCAGAACTCCCTGACCCCAATATATCCAATCAGTCACTAAGCCTTTCCATTCTACCACTCAGACTTCTAGAACCCATCCGTATTCTCCATTTCCACTGGGAAGTTAAAAGAAATCTAACTTGTCTCCCTGATACCACTCTTCTGTGTTACCAATCCATCTTCTACCATGTTGGCAAAGTGAGCCTTTTAAGAAAGTAAATATGATTACATGCCTACTATGCTTAAAACTTCTCATATGCTGCCCATAATGATAACAGCAGTTAATATTTTTAGGCACCTATTAAGTGCCAACATTTTGCTAAGGTTTTATAAATAATATTGCGTTAAATCATCAAAACAACACTCTAAGGTAACAGATCTCACAGTGAATGGTCAGGAAACCTCTGGGGACCCTGGGGATCACTAAGCCCCTTTCGGAGGGTCCCTGAGTTCAAAACTATACATATGATACTAAGATGCCTTTTTCACACATTCTCTCACAAGTGAACAGTGAAGTTTTCTAGAGACTACCTAACAAAAGATAATCATTACATACTGAAAGAAGCAGCAGATATGAAAATCCAACTTTTTATCAATCCAAACATTACGGACATTTGAAAAATGTAAAAACTGCCACTCTTCTCAATATTTTTTGTTTGGAAAATAGTTATTCTTCATAAAAACATTTATGCTAACATGTAATGGGTTTATTCCTATTTTTAAATTAATTAGGGACTTCCACAGTGGCGCAGTGGTTAAGAATCCGCCTGCCAATGCAGGGGACATAGGTTCGAGCCCTGGTCTGGGAAGATCCCATATGCTGCGGAGCAACTAGGCCCGTGAGCCACAACTACTGAGCCTGCACTCCAGAGCCCACGAGCCACAACTACCATGCCCATGTGCCATAACTATTGAAGCTCACACACCCTAGAGGCCACACACTGCAACTACTGAGCCCACGTGCGCCATAACTACTGAAGCCCACGCACTCTAGGGCCCCCGTGCTGCAACTACTGAGCCCACGTGCTACAACTACTGAAGCCTGCACGCCTAGAGCCCATGCTCCGCAACAAGAGAAGCCACCACAATGAGAAGCCTGCACACCACAACGACGAGTAGCACCTGCTTGCCACAATTACAGAAAGCCCACACGCAGCAATAAAGACCCAATGCAGCCAAAAATAAATAAAAAATAAAAAAGTAAATTAATAAATATTTTAAATTTTTCTGTTTTAATTTCTGAAACAGTAAATATACATATAACCCACATAAACAAGAACTCTTTGGGGTGACCATTAATTTTTAAGAGTGTAAAGAGGGCTTCCCTGGTGGCGCAGTGGTTGAGAATCTGCCTGTCAATGCAGGGGACACGGGTTCGAGCCCTGGTCTGGGAAGATCCCACATGCCGCGGAGCAACTGGGCCCGTGAGCCACAACTACTGAGCCTGCGCGTCTGGAGCCTGTGCTCTGCAACAAGAGAGGCCACGATAGTGAGAGGCCCGCGCACTGTGATGAAGAGTGGCCCTCGCTCGCCGCAAATACAGAAAGCCCTCGCACGGAAACGAAGACCCAACACAGCCAAAAATAAATAAATTAATTAATTAATTAATTAAAAAAAAAAAAAGAGTGTAAAGAAGTCCTGACACCAAAAAGTTTGATAATTACTGTTCTAAGGTTTTCATCTCCATTTCACAAATGAAGAAACTAGGGCTTAGAAAATTAAGTTACTTGCCTAAGTGGTAGATTGAGATTCATAATAAGGCTGTATGACTCCAGAATCCAAGCTCTTAATCACTATTTTGTCCTTTCCTATTAGCTATTTATCACCTGGTTCCTACTTACTTATCTTCAGGTAATTGTTCTTCCCCTTAGGTTATGTTCAGGTCATCGCTTCTCTCCACTAGCCTTAGTTTCCTCAAACAGAGGTATTTCTTAAGCTGTAGTGTGAAAATGCAATTCCTATAAGTTAGTATACTATAATAAGATAGTATACTCTTCCAAACCTTTCTTTAAACTGGACAGACTTAAGCTTTGCAACCTACCAATTATAGATAAGATATAATTCCTTAACTCATCAAGTCAGGTGGCCCCTCCATTAGCAATGCTATACTATTACTTGTTTGAGGTGGTGCTATGGTTTATTTTCACTTCTCTGTAATATTATTTTGTTTTTATCTTTTCTGTCTTTGAAGGAGAGCTTTACTGCCATAACTATGCTATTGTGAGCATATAGCATATATGTATGTATATGTTCATCTAGGATATAAATCTAAAAGGGGATCTCTAAGTCATAAATTCTGTTCATGTTTCATATTAAAATTAATGAAAGGTTATTTTCCAAGGTAGTTGTACCAGTTTACATTCTTATGTTATACTCTCATCCCTTTAATCTTCATTCATATTTACTATTGTCAGATTTTGTCAATTGTCTAATATTAAATAAGACACCTTTCTAATTTTATATTTCACTGACACTATAGATAAAGAAGTAGATTAAAACAGAGCACAAAGGAATTTTGGGGATGATGGCTATGTTAATTATCTTAATTATGGTGAATATATCGAATTGTATGCTTTACATCTGTATATATAGTATGTCAGTTATACCTCAATAAAACATAAAAGTCTTTTGCATTCATAAAAAAAAAAAAAAAAAAAAAAGATATAATTCCTTGGTTCTGGCCTCTTAAGAGGTTCTCTTCTCTGGCGGTCCAGTGGTTAGAACTTAGTGCTTTCACTGCCCAGGCCTGGGTTTAATCCCTGGTTGGGGAACTAAGATCCCGCAAGCTGGCAAGCTGGGCGATGAGCCAAAAAAAAGAGTCTCTTCTTAAAAACAATCTCCCAAAATGTCTAACGATTATACTAATCTTCCAGTGGACATGTTTTGGATCCATGAAATAGGGACTTAAAGTCATTGCTCACATGTTTTACATTAGTTACAATATACTCATTTATATAAAGGGTCTATGAACTTTAAAAGAAAAACTATGCTGAACAGTAAGCCACTAAAGACTGTGTACAGTGCTAAAGCTGATTCCCTAAACCTTCACAACAAAGATGCCCAAACAAGCTCTTTTTCCCCAGGCTCTTTTTCCTTTTCTTTCTAGTTGACTGGGGAATTGGACACAGGTTCATTTTCACAAGATGTATCTCCAATCCCCATGAAGTTGTTGCCTTTATTTTTTTTTTTAATGTTTAAAACTATTCCTCAAAAGAAACCTATCTAGCAGGCTCAACTGTTTCTAAAATTAATCCACTGCACAGGGTGGATTTCCCACTCCAGGTCAAACTGTTAGGTCTATAAGCACAGCATTTATCTAAGTCATTAATAATCCAACTGAAATCAATGGCTCCAGTGTAATTCCCTGTGGTTTCCCCATCCCACCCAAACAACTTTTCTCTGTTCTAACAATTCTCCATTACTTAGATCTGCTGTTTCCATTTTATATTACCAATTCACTCTGTATTTCTTATACCACTAGTCATAATGGTTTCCAAATACATACAAAAAGGTCTGCCTTCTGTTTTTACAATCAAGTGAAGCAAGTTTTAATTACTAATGTGAAACTAGAATCTTCCTCATTCTTTCTTTTCCTATGCTAAAATAATTATATGCATCAACTGTGTTGTTAGTTCATTATGCAAGTTCTTTTCTCATGTAGTACCCAAGTCAGTCAACAGAGAAGACAGTTAAGATGCTTTGGTTTTTCAAGGAAAGTGGTTTTCCAAGGATTTGCAAATGACAAATGGTAACACATATAAAAATGCATCACTCAACAAGGTTGTCAGGAAACTTACACATCAAATCAGGAAACCAGTGAGTTGAGGAAAACATACCTTCACTTTCTCTATTTGAATTTTTTCATTCAATAGCAATAATGATATTCCGATATTCCCAAGGGGGAGAAGAAGTGAGAGAAGAAAAGAACTAGCCAGCCCAAGTTATACTAGCAATTTACTATTTATTTCTAAAATAATACAGCTTTGACATTATCACAACCTAAATTAAAATGACAGGGGTGGCATTAACAAAAAAGGAAAATACTGCCAAACTAAAATTCAAAATTTCTGTTTAAATTAGAGAAATCTGAATATGGATTGCATATCGGATAATCATATTGTATTATGTTAAATTTCTTCAGTGTGTTAACTGTTTTGTAGATGTGTAGGAGAATGTCCTTGTCCTTAAGAAATAATGCTAAAGTATTTATGAAGTGTCATGGTGTCTGCAGCTAGTTCTCAAATAGCTCAAGAATAAAACAATAAAATTTAAAATTAAATATATATAGATAAAGCCAATATGACAAATGTTAATAACTGATAAACAGGTAGAGGGTATACAAGTATTTATTGTACTATTCTTGAAACTTTTTAAAGAAATTTAAAACTTGACAAAACATAAATTTAAGAGAAAAAACAATCTTTGGTTCATTAAAATACACCCTTAAGAAAGTGAAAAGGTAAGCCACAGACTGGGGTAAGATATTTGCAATTTACGTAACTGACAAAGGATGCATATCAGAGATATATAAAGAACACTTGCAAATCAATTTTTAAATTGACAGTCCAGTTTTTAAAGAAGGGCAAGAGATACCAATAAGCACTTCACAAAAGAGGTTATCCAAATGTTCAGTAAACATATGAAAAAGCAATCTCATCAGTCACTAGGGAAATGAAAATTAAAACTACCATTGAGGGCTTCCCTGGTGGCGCAGTGGTTGAGAGTCTGCCTGCTAATGCAGGGGACACGGGTTCGAGCCCTGGTCTGGGAAGATCCCACATGCCGCGGGGCAGCTGGGCCCCTGAGCCACAACTACTGAGCCTGCGCGTCTGGAGCCTGTGCTCCGCAACAAGAGAGGCCGCGATAGTGAGAGGCCCGCGCACCGCGATGAAGAGTGGCTCCCGCTTGCCACAGCTAGAGAAAGCCCTCGCACAGAAACGAAGACCCAACACAGCCATAAATAAATAAATAAATAAAAATTAAAAAAAAAAAAAAACTACCATTGAGATACCATTCTATCTACTTTAATAGCTAGATGTTAATAGACTGAGAATGTATCTGTTGGTTACAACATAGAACAAATGAAATTGCCCGTGGGCTTGTAAATTGGTATAACCACTTTGGAAAACTGTTTGGAACTATCTACTAAAGCTAGATAGTTATACACACACACACATCCACAACCTAGCAATCCTGCTCCTAGTTATATACACAACAAAAATGCGTGTACCAAAAAAAGACATATACCAAGAATGCTCATAGTATTTACTTGTAATAGGCAAAAGCTGGAAACAGTCCAAATGTCCATTGTTAGTAGAATGAAAAAATTAATCACATTGTATTCTTACAATGATACACCACACAGCAATGAAAATAAGCATATGACTGTTAAAGACAATGACATGGATGAATGTCATAATCAAAATGTTGAGCAAAAGCCAGAAACAAAAGAATATACAGTTTGTGATGCCATTTATTTAAAGCTCAAAATCAAGCAAAACTCTTTTATGATATTATAAGTCACAATAGTGCTTGCCTTTGGGCAAAGGGCAGGTAGTAACTGAGAGGGGTATGAAGGAGGTATTATATATATTGGAAAGGTTCTATTTCTTGATCTGTTCTGGGTGTGGTTATATGGGAGTGTTTTTATGAAAATTCATTGAGCTGTACCTTATAATTTGTGTACTTTTCTCTATGTATATTATAATTCCATTTTGAAAACTTTATTAAAGAACAAAAAAATGATGGAACAGTGGAATATTTTTATATCCTGAATCTGAAGTCTTATTTTAGCTCTTTTGTCTCTGTGTTCTGTATCTAAAACTTCAACCTGTCAAATTCAACTATTCTCTCAAAGGATTCTTCACTATTACCCAACCAATTTTAAATGTATTCTCCTATACTAGAGTCAATCAAATGTAACAGTTCTTCCTTTAAAAATATCATTCTGTTTTTACATTATATTTCTCAACTCTGTTTTTCAGTTACACCAAACATTGGCAGCTTTTGCCAAGCTTTTAATTTAGACTTAATGGTTAGAGATACTTCCCTTCTAGATACAAAAAGTCATTATTTTTCTAGATTTCCTACAGCAAAGTGCTCTGTCATCACCTATAAATTCTCATGCAATATCACCACCCTCCCAGATCATATTTCCGACACAAAACAGTGTTACGGACTAAGAAACAAAAGAAAAGAAACTGATATTACATTTAAAACAAAAAAACACTCTTCATTTTGTTGAAATCTCTAGATGTCAAAAACTAAATGAATAGATAAACAAACCAAAAAAAATCAGAAAATGTCAGTTTACTTCCCCAGGAGCAGAAACAGTCATTCTTACACCCAAAGCCTGGAAAGAAACTCAACTCGTATGCATACCTACTGCAATTATTCCGTTCTCCTCTCCTCTTCGTCATAACAAAGCTATATATTCCAAGCCAAAAGGAAAAAAAATTATTAGGTCCATTTTACTTCTTGACCAAACAGCTGCAATTCCATTTAAGACTAACATACATTCTAAATGGTTCTTTGCGCCTACTGAGTAGTTAATACTAGAGTTCAGTTCTCCAGCTACAGAGAAGAATGGCTGAAAACATAAAGGTGGTCAAAATCTTGGCCAATGTTTGTTTATGAAAAGATGCCTCTTTTGCCAACTAAATCATCTCTTGCCCCTGACTTAACAGCTTACCATTCCTTTTGTTCCCAAACTTCTGGAAAGACATGCTAAGGATGGGAAATGAAGTATCATTAATTTTCACTTTGCTACTCATCACTTGCTTAAAATGATCAATTGTTGTTAATGGATCTAGTCATTTTTATTTAGAAACAGTCCATAAAAGAGTTTAAAATTTTAACTGTGCAGGATATTAGAAGATAGATCTTTCAAGTAACTATAATTTTGTTTCTAGAATGGGACATAATTTTTCTTTATTTTTTTAGATTGTTTTCCCCTATTCAGAATAGAATGTAACCATTGTTGATGATTTAGAAATTTCAGAAAATTTTTTTTAAAACATCACTCAAGATAGCCATTAAAACATACTGGTATTTTTCCTTCCAGTCATTTGTCTACGCCCATGCTCTCAAAACAAAACAAAACAAAAGAGAAAAAAGAAAAGGAAGGAAAAAAAACTGCTGACTTGTGTTCTGCAGTTTTTCACTTGCATTTTCATTTGCAATTATCCTTACATATAATGAGCATTCTTCTGTCCTTAAATGCTCTTTATTGCTTTAACAAGATTTTTAATGGCTATACTGTCTTCTACTGTATAAATAAACTGTAATTCACTTGGTTATTCAATGTTGAACTTTAAGTTCTTTCACTATGTACATCCTCTTACCTATTATACATTTTGTAGAACTATGCAGAATGCTACTTTGAAACCAACCCCGAACAAATTAATTTAAGCCCTGCCTGCTTACCTCCATCCTTCCCCTCCCCACCCCAAAATCAGAAGAGAATAATACACCCCAAGCATTTTACGGTAAAATCCTCTTTGTGTGTAAAACCATTTCAGAGGCAATGTTGGGTTTATGAAATAACTTGACTAATGGATAAAAGATATGAATGCTTATAAGCCTTAAAGGTAATTTGAAGCTTTGTGTATCCTAATTTGTTAACCAAGGGAAAAATGAGAAATAATGGCATGTTTTTTTTCCCCATTATCGTAATACATTTTTAAAAACAAAATACTTAAGACTACATTGACAATTTCTAATTATCAGGAATACCCTTAATCCCTTCAAAGTGGGATTTCTAGATTTTATACTGTATTACTACCTAAATAGGATGCCATGCTAATGACTATGGTGAGATGGTATGGTAATGCATAAAACAAAGAAAACAACTGGTACTTGAGAAATGCAGATTACAACACTGCCCATACGGTGCTTTTGAATCAAGTTTGCTGGCTTTATTTTTCAGGTTAAAATAATTTTAATTATATTTTCTTCAATTTCCAGTCCTTGTTAACAGAGATGATCAAGAAACATGAAAAAAGTTCATTTTTACAAGTGAAGAAATGAACATAAAAACAAGATATTAATATTCTGCCTATCAAGTTGGCAATGACTTTAAAAAATTATAATACTTGGTGTTAGCAAGGAGGTAAGGGTGGGAAGTGCCTTTCTGGAAGACAATTTGGCAGTATACTTCCTTCTCAATTAGAGATCCCACAAATCTCCAACTACATGTAAAATTCAGTCTTCACTCATAGGAAGACTTAACCCTGGTGCTGATATAACCCAAATGTTGCTGTTAATTAATAGATGCATCAACATCAAATATCTTGGGCCAATTACAGTTATTCAAATGTAAACTACTGAAATTTTTTTCCAGTTAACAAAGATTTGGATGTCTACCATATACAAAGGCCATAACAATTTCCTGAATAGCTATAGGTAGCTAACTGAATGAAAAAGAACTACTGTGGAAGAAAACTATGCGAACGTAATTTATTCAACTGAGAGGCTTAATGATCTGCCAAAGCTTATAGGAACCCCAAAAATCCATTTCTGAAGTTATGAATATCCTATTTCACACATTCATTTCCCTGAGAAAACAAATAAGTATCTAAAACATTACGTTACCTAGGTGATGTGACTTAACTAGACAAAAGCATTGTTTTCATCCTATTAATAACACCAACCTATACAAATGCCTTTTACTTATTTCTAAAACAATTCAGATGCCTGCCTACTAAGGGACATGTAAAAGAATTAGGTGATTTTTTTAGTTTAACCAAATCTCTCTCCTCTTTCTGACTTCCCTGTCATTAAGCAGGCTCAAAACATCATGGTAAACTCTAATTACAGTTTACCCCCTAAGATTCATCCAGACAGTTTACCTACCTAGTCTTGAAAATGATATACCTGAAACATCTACTGTTGGTATGCTTCTTTCCATTATCACTGCCACCATTCATTCAAGCCCTCCAGTCTTCTTGCTGGACTCACAGTCCTTGCTAGCTTCCAGCCTCCTGTCTCTACCATTACATTCTGTCCTATGCATGATGCCTCTTAAAGGTGTGTGACTTCCCTACTCAGAAATCTTCAGTGGTTGAATTTTTAATGACACAGAAAAATACTTAAGGGGCTTCCCTGGTGGCGCAGTGGTTGAGAATCTGCCTGCCAATGCAGGGGACACGGGTTCGATCCCTGGTCTGGGAAAATCCCACATGCCACGGAGCAACTAGGCCCGTGAGCCACAACTACTGAGCCTGCGCGTCTGGAGCCTGTGCCCCACAAGAAGAGAGTCCACGACAGTGAAAGGCCCACGCACCGTGATGAAGAGTGGCCCCCGCTTGCCGCAACTAGAGAAAGCCCTCGCACAGAAAACGAAGACCCAACACAGCCAAAAATTAATTAATTAATTAATTAATTTTTTTTTTTTAAAAGCAAGTTAGAGCTCTTTAAAAAAAAAAAAAGAAAAATACTTAAGATAGAATGAATGGGAAAAAAAGCATAGGCAAAAACTATATACATACACTACAGCCTCGGTTATGTTAAAAAGCATGTCTGTGTATACATACGGGAACAAGAAAAAATGTAAACACACACATCCCTACATAAAGAGAAAAGGGAGGGCCAGGAAACACATCAAATGTTAACAGTGGTTATCTCTTACTTGTAAGGCTATGGTCATTTCTACTTTCTTCTTTATCTTTATAATAAACAGATCTGTGGTAAAGTGTCTTTTAGTAAATAAAGTATCTCTACAAACCATCTATAATGAAAATATAGTTAATGTTATAGTCATTAAAATACTTTTTAAAGAATATTTCACATGCTCCCCATTACCTATGTCTAATTCCTCACCCCCAAGAGTTCAAGGCCCTCCTCAGTCCAGCCCCCATCTCCCTACTCTTATTCCTTATGACCCCTAATATAAACTGGGCTCCTTAAAGACCAGATTAAATCACTCATATTGTTCCTTGAGCGTAGCTGTTCTTTGAAACTCTGCTTGCTCCAAATGTTCACTCCACCTGGAATATGGCCCCTTCCCATTTCCATCCAACAAAAACCTGTGTTGTTTAAGGTCTATTTTCAATGATCCAGAAATAGCAAATACTACCACACCCCTTTCCCTGGTCCACAGCAGACAACACTAATTGACTTATCTGAATCAAGATTCCTCAAAATCCTCAATTCAGCAACCCTAGGAAATCCTTACTAATCAATCTATGTTGACACACAAAATGAAACTTATCTGCCATTCCTGTAGCAATCTAATGTAATTGCCTCTTCTCCCCTATCCCAAAAGTTCTTAGTACTCTATGGAGCTTATCTCCTCTACCTTCCATTAAGAATCATTTACTTAATTGTCTTATCTCCCTTTCCTACTAGACTTTAATCTGCACAGGGCAGTAATTATGTCTTATTCATCTTCATATCCCCTACAGAGCCTTGTAGGAAGTAACCACTCAAACAGTTGCTGAATTGAACACTTCTTTCTTTTGCTATTATCTCATCACTCAAAATGCCTAAGTATTTGAAAGCTTTATTTTTTTAAATAAATTTATTTATTTATTTTTGGCTGCACTGGGTCTTCATTGCTGCACACGGGCTTTCTCTAGTTGCGGCGAGCGGGGGCTACTCTTCGCTGCGGTGCACAGGCTTCTCATTGCGGTGGCTTCTCTTGTTGCGGAGCACAGGCTCTAGGCGCGCGGGCTTCAGTAGTTGTGGCTTACGGGCTCCAGAGCGCAGGCTCAGTAGTTGTGGCGCACAGGCTTAGTTGCTACGCAGCATGTGGGATCTTCCCGGACCAGGCTTCGAACCCGTGTCCCCTGCATTGGCAGGCGGATTCTCAACCACTGCACCACCAGGGAAGTCCCTGAAAGCTTTATTTTAAAACAATTAAATTCTTCTTGAAAAATCTAAGCTTATTTCATCAATTTTAGCTAACATTCCTATTTTATTTTAATAAGGCATTGTCTGATACCACTTGATAACCAGGAGAGTCAAAGGATAGAACAAGATAAACTGAGATGAGAGAGCTGAATCCATTCTGAGGGTCTTATACCCAGGTATGGAAGCTATTGAATTAAACTACCACATTTTTGGTTTTTTCTACCCACCTCCTTCATCAAAAGCAAAATGTTATTTCTGACAATAGGGAAACTGAGCATCAAAAATACACATTGCTTAAGAAGGGATTTTTTTTTTTAATGTGGAGAGATGAAAAGGAAAAATAAAAAGCTAAAAATCAAGTAAGGCATCAACAAAGTTAGGCAAGTAGTCCAGTAAAGACATAAGAATTTGTACCTAAATCAGAAACCCAGTTCAAGAGACATGGGTAGAGGAAAAGCCAGAAGTACAATAAGACTCATACTGCCATCTAGAGGTTAAAGGCTAGTGAAAAATCATTTTTCTCCTCAATCAATCAAGTACAGTTAATTTAACTTTTAACTATTATAGATAGAGGTACAGGCTTTGTAAAGTAAGCCAGTCAAAGAAGTCTGATGTCAGGCCACAAAGAAGAATATCCAGGGTGTAAGAGTCCCAGTTATTCTCTCCCTGCCCTCCTTCACAGATTAAAATAAGAAATTAAAAGAGCTAACTGCTCTTTAGAATTTTATCTAGATGGGAAACAATTTCTAACTACTACAAATGGTCACTTTTTCAAAAACCACATACCTAGAGGGTGTAGAAGTCTACTTTACCACAGCCTAGCTTGGAAGCAGAAGTTTTTCTTTGGTACCACCACCAAAGAAAGTTGTACCAGGGAATTCCCTGGTGGTCCAGTGCCTAGGGCTCTGAACTTCCACTGCAGGGAGTGCGGGTTCCATCCCTGGTTGGGGAACTAGGATCCTGCATGCCCTGCCACATGGACAAAAAGTAAATAAAAAAGAAAGAAAAGAAAAGAAGAGAAAAGAGGAAGGGAGGAAAGAAGGAAGGAAGTTGTACGAAATAATTTCTGGTGCAGACAACTTCATCAGTGTAGACTACCGGGATGACATATCAGGTTTTAATGGGGAAATCTCAACCTTTTTTACAATAAAATGTTGCTTTTTAAAAACTGATAAGTGAGTAAATTTAGCCAAATAACAGTCCTACCGAAACAGCTAAATGAACATACAGGATTAAACGATAAATTAGCAGAAGCAACGACTTATATCAAAATAAGCTAAATTTCTTAAAGCTTTTTAAGACAGTAATATACTCAGTGTGATCTTATTTACTTAATAACTTTTTACCAATCTTTTCTTTATAGTACAAGGTAATTTCAAACCAGTACAAGTAAATGAGTATAAATCAAATTGAGATTTTTATTATATGGTATATGGTGAAGTGTAATCAACAACAAATGCATCAGATTCAACCTCTTCATGATAAAAACACTCAACAAACTAAGAATAAAAGATAACATCCTCAGGGAATTCTTTGGCAGTCCAGTGGTTAGGACTCCACGCTTTCACTGCCATGGCACGGGTTCAATCCCTGGTCAGGGAACTCAGATCCCACAAGCCTCGCAGTGCAGCCAAAAAAAAAAGGATAACATCCTCAAACTGACAAAGGGCATGTACAAAAAACCTAATATCAGACTTAATGCTTTCTCCTTAAGATCAGGAGGAAGACAAGGATGTCCATTCTTGCCACTTCTATTCAACACTGTACTGGAATTTCTAGCCAGGGCAATTAGGCAAAAATTAAAAAAAAAAAAAGAAAAGAAAAGGAAAAGAGGAAAGAAAGGGGCTTCCCTGGTGGCGCAGTGGTTGAGAATCTGCCTGCCAATGCAGGGGACACGGGTTCGAGCCCTGGTCTGGGTAGATCCCACATACCGCAGAGCAACTAGGCCCGTGAGCTACAACTACTGAGCCTGCGTGTCTGGAGCCTGTGCTCCACAACAAGAGAGGCCGCAATAGTGAAAGGCCCGCGCACCGCGATGAAGAGCGGCCCCCGCTTGCCGCAACTAGAGAAAGCCCTCGCACAGAAACGAAGACCCAACACAGCCAAAAATAAATAAATAAATAAATAAATTTAAAAAAAAAAAAAAAAAAAGAGGAAAGAAAGAAGGGAGGGAGGGAGGAAGAAAGGAAGGAAGGAAGGAAGGAAGGGCATCCAGATTGGAAATGAAGAAGTAAAATACCTCTATTTGCATATGACATAATTCTGTATAAGCAATGTACTAAAACACAATTAGAACTAATAAATGAGTTCAGTAAAGTTGCAGGATATAAGATCAATATACAAAAATTAATTGATTTCTCTACAGTATCAATGAGCAAACTGAAAATGAAATTAAGAAAACAATTGCATTTATAATAGCATCAAAAAATTAAAATACTTAGGAATAAATTTTAACAAATTAAGTGTAAAACTTACACTTTGAAAACTACAAAACATTGTTCAAAGAAATTAAAGGAGACCTGAATAAACACAAAGACATACCACATTCATGAATCACCTTAATTTCATTAAGATGGCAATACTCCCCAAACTGATCTACAGATTCAATGCAATCCTTACCAAAACCCCAGCTGACCTCTTTGAAACAACTGACAAGTTAAAATTCCTATGGAAATTCATGGGACCCAGAATAGCCAAAAACAAATCTTGAAAAAGAAGAACAAAGTTGGAAAACTCACACATCCCAATTTCAAAGATAATTACAAAGTTACAGTAATCAAGACAGTGAGGGACTGGCATAAGGACAGAAATATAGGTCAATGGAATAGAACTGAGAATCCAGAAATAAACCCTCATGTTTATGGTCAATTGATTTTTAACAAAAATGCCAAGACAATTCAATGGGAAAGGAATAGTCTTTTCAACGAATGGTGCTGAAACAACTGGATATCCACACTCAGAAGAATGAATTGGGATCCCTACTTCACAATATATATAAAAAATTAACCTAAAATGGATCAAATACCTAACTATAAGAGCTAAGAATAAAACTCTTAGAAGAAAGCACAGGCATAAATCTCTAGGACCTTAAATTAGGAAATGGTATCTTAGGTACAACATCAAAATGTAACCAACAAAAGAAATAATTGATAAATTGGACTTCATCAAAATTAAACTTTTGTGTCCCAAAGAATACCATCAAGAAAGTAAGAAGACAACCCACAGAATGTAAGAAAACCTTTTGCAAATTATATATCGAATAAGCAACCTGTTTCTAGAATAAAGAACTCACACAACTCAATAATACAAATACAAATAATCCAATTTTAAAATGGGCAAACGATCTGAATACAGTTCTCTAAAAAAGATATACAACTAGCCAATAAGCACATGAAAACATGCTCAATATCACTAGTTATTAGGCAAATGCAAATCCAAACCACAATGAGATATCACTTCTCATAATATATCCACTAGGATGGATTATGTAATAGTTTTTAAAAAACAAATAATAAGTATTGGCAAGGTGTTGAGAAATTGGAACCTTCATACACTGCTGGTGGGAATGTTAAATGGTGCAGAGTCAGTATTGAAAATAGTCTGACAGTTCCTCCAAAGGTTAGATGTAGAGTTACCATATGACCCAGAAATTCCACTCCTAGTTATAAGCTAAAGAGAATGAAAACATACGTCCACATAAATACCTGTACATGAATGTTCATAGCAGCATTATTCACACTAGCTGAATAGAGGAAATTATGCAAATGTTCACCAATCAGTGGATAAACATAATGTGAATAACTGGTAGATAAATATATCTATACAGTAGAATATTATTCAATTCTATAAAAGAAATGAAGTATTGCTACATGTTACAACATAAATGAACAATGAAAACACTATGTTAAGTGAAAGAAACCAGTCACAAAAGACCATATATTATATGATTCCATTTATATGAAATGTCCACACTAGAAACTCATAGAGACAGAAAGCACATCCGTGGTGGCCTAGGCCTATGGAGCTTGGGGGAAAATGAGGAGTGACTGCTAATGGGTACAGAGTTTCTCTGAGGGGTGACGAATATGTTCTAAAATTGATTGTGGTGATGGTTGCACAATTCTGAATATACTAAAAATCATTGAATTGCACACTATAAATAAATGAATTGTAGGGTATGTGAATTACATATCAGTAAAGCTATTATAAAACAAAGGAAAAAGAAGAAATGCATCAGAACCCCAAGCTTTAGCCCTAGTTTCAAATGGCATGGTCTTCTGCTTTCCCAATCATCACATTCTATTTAAAAATATCTTGAATATAGCCAGTAAGTAGGTCATCTGCATAACTACTAAAAGGTTTGTAGCTTTAAAAGATGGTGGAAACCTTTTTTTAAAAAAGGACAAACACTGTTGAGAATCAGTATTCAGTAGGATTTACTGGGTTCAGTGGGTCTTAGGAATAGAACAAGGTACGTTCTGTTGCAACTTAACATGACTAAATCAGGATCATGCCCAAATCATAATAGCGATGGAGTAGGGGTCAGGTAGAAGATAAAACCAAACCATTACCAACAAGCTTCACACTATCTTTACTATGGGTGGTTGATCATCCACTGTCGTAAGAGAAAAATTCCAGATATTATGAGAACTTCAAATGTTACTTCTCATCACTAAAACAGACTATCCAGAAAAAGAACAACTTCTAGAAGCTTCCACTTTTTCAGTTTTAAGTCAATGGATTTCATTTTAAAAATCTGTCATTTCGGGACTTCCCTGGTGGCCCAGTGATTAAGAATCCGCCTGCCAATGCAGGGGACACAGGTTTGATCCCTGGTCCGGGAAGATCTCACATGCCGTGGAGCAACTAACCCCGTGTGCCACGACTACTGAGCCTGCGCTCTAGAGCCCGCGAGCCACAACTACTGAGCGCATGCTCCACAGCTACTGAAGACCGCGCGCCTAGAGCCTGTGCTCCGCAACAAGAGAAGCCACTTCAATGAGAAGCCCGCGCACCGCAACGAAGAGTAGCCCCTGCTCGCAGCAACTAGAAAAAACCCGCGCGCAGCAATGAAGACCCAATGCAGGCAAAAATAAAAATATATATACATAATAAAATAAATTTTTAAAAAATCTGTCGTTTCATCTAAAGGCATCAAGCAGTTGATCATGCATTCAATCAGCAAATACACATTGCACGTTTACCACATGCCAGGTACTCTGTGGGCTACAAAGACAGCTCCAAAATATGATTCTTACCTTAAAGAGTTACAATTAATCCAAGAGATAAGACATGTACCAAAAATCTCCCAGAATGATAAAATGAAACAAACGAACTGCTCTCTGAGCAATTTGGGAGGCCAAGAAAGCGATTTCACTTTCCAGATCAGGTATAAAAAGGAAAGGCTGATAAAAGAGGTAGGCTGAATAATGAAGGACAAATAAAAGTCCTAATATTAGAAATAGGTCAGGGAAGGTTTTCTGAGAAAAAGGAATAGCATGAATAGAATTAAGAAGATGGGGAAGTGTTCCAGGAAGAATATTTCAAATGAGGACAATGCCTGATGTTTTGGTAGAGGAGAAGTAAGAAGGCTAGGCATTAGGCTCGGCCCAGAGTGAAGAGGATTCTGAATGCCATGCTAAGGAATCTGAATTTTATCATATGGGTAATGAAGTACTACTAATGACTTAAGAGCAAAGGACAAACAGAAGCAAATGGTACTTTGGAAAAATTAACCTGTTAGTGGTAAAAAAGATGGACTGATATGAGGTAGTTGAAAGGCAGGGAGGGCAGTTAGAAGGTGACTACAATAGTTTCAGTAAACAGGAAGGACACTGAACTCAGATGGAAGTAACAGAAATGGAATTCTTTATATGATAAGGCAGTTTTTTATATTTCTATATTTTTCATGGGAATTTCACATAAATTAACTGCCCAAATCAAGTCAGAGGGCCCCAATCATGAAAAGCTATAAATACCTATACAAAACATTATTGCATTCCAAAATCTGCACACCAAAAGAGTTGTCTGAGACATAAAAATGTACCAAATCAAAGGGCAGGGTTCATCTTCCAAAAGACACAATCTACTTACTATCAGCCCTAGAAGGTTCACATTGTCTCTATACTAACATTTAACAATGCTCCAGGGAAGTGACAAACAATCTT